>NC_133647.1:42171958-42495934 GCF_009905375.1 Apium graveolens
CATTCTCTTCCTTCACTGGAAGGGGTAGATCCTTTATTGATCATACACTATCTTCGTGTACAAATTCCTATACCCAGTAGAGCCCTTATAATTGTTTCTGGAGACTAGGAACTAAACCAAAGCATAGTTCAGTGTACACAAGGTGACTATGATGACCTCAAGTCTAAGGATACTTGTACAACTATCACTATATGAACAACTGCTGACACGTGAGTGAACTCCATCAGTTGTTCAGCTGTGTGAGACATGTTCAGTGAACTTATTCTATAATAAGCACCTACATACTAGCTATAGTGTCACCACACAAATGTCTATGAGAACAGACATCCTTCATAATGAAGCAAGCATAGTATGTACCGATCTTTGCGGATTACTAATTACCAGTTAGTAATCCTACGACCAGGAAATATTTAAGTTTAGAGTTATCATCTTTTAGGTCTCATTATTATGATCTCATCATAATCCATAAAAAACTTTACTCTAAACTATGGTATATCTTATTTAAACACTTAAATAGATAAAGCCCGTAATAAAACCAAAACAAGTCTTTTATTAATATAAATGAAATAAAAATAGATTACATAAAAGTTATTCCTAAATCATCATACATGCTTAGACTTAGGACCCATCTCTTTCAATCTCCCACTTGTACTAAAGCCAATCACTCTGGTATCTAATACCCATCTTGTCTTTATGACGATCAAAGTGACTTTGAGAAAGTGGCTTTGTGAGTGGGTCTGCTATGTTGTTATGTGTGTCAACTCTCTTGACGTCTCCTCTTTCAATACAATACAAGAAATGTTACCACGCTCCCAATAACCTTTTTGTAGACACATGGTTCATCTATATTTTTGATAAAACCAAACTCTTTGATTGTCTCATCAAAACGGATGTTCCATCTATGAGAAGCTTGCTTTAAACCATATATAGTTCGCAGCAGCTTACACACTAGGTGTTTATTTCCCTTGGAAAGAAAACCCTCTGCATGTGTCATATACACTTCCTCTTCAAGTTTCCCATTGAGGAAGGCCGTTTTCACGTCCATTTGCCAGATCTCATAGTCGCAGTAAGCAGCAATCGCAAGCAAAATCCGAATTGATTTTAACAGGGCTACAGGCAAAAAAGTTTCATCAAAGTCAATCCCTTGCCTTTGTCTAAATCCTTTTGCCACGATCCTAGCCTTATAGGTTTCCACCTGCCCATCTGCTCCAATCTTTCTTTTGTATACCCACTTGCACCCAATAGGCTTAATACCTTCAGGCGCCTCAACCAGAGTCCATACTTGGTTGGTATACATAGATTCCATTACGGATTTCATGGCACTATGCCATTTTTCTGAGTCAACACTACTCATAGCCTCATTATAGGTCACATGGTCGTCATCATCAATGATTGATAGCTCATTGTCATTCTCAATGACAAGGCCATAATACCTCTCAGGTTGGCGAGACACTCTCCCTGACCTACGAATGGGCTGTTCCACGGAAGGTTGTTCAGTCTGAACAGGTGTTTCCACTTGATCCGTAGTAGTTTGTGCTTCTTGAACTTCATCAAGTCTAATTTTGCTCCCACTATTTCCTTCAAGGATAAACTGCTTTTCCAAGAAGGTATCATGTCTGGAGACAAACACTCGATGATTGGTGTAAAAGTAATACCCTAAAGTCTCTTTTAGATATCCCACAAAATTACATTTTACAGATCGAGATTCCAGCTTATCTGGGTCAACTTTCTTGACATAAGCTGGAAATCCCCAAATCTTAACGTGTTTAAGACTCGGTTTCCTCTCTTTCCATATCTCATATGGAGTTTGAGGAACAGATTTGGAAGGCACCTTATTCAGTAAATATGCTGAGGTTTCCAATGCATAACCCCACAGGAATACTGGAAGATTCGCATAGCTCATCATGGACCGAACCATGTCTAACAAAGTTCGATTTCTCCTTTCTGATACCCCATTCAACTGTGGAGTATATGGAGGAGTCCACTGGGAGACTATACCATTTTCTTTGAGATAAGCTAGAAACTCTCCATTCAAGTATTCACCACCTCGATCTGATCAAAGAGTTATAATACTATTTTTGGTTTGTTTCTCCACTTCATACTTATATTCTTTGAACTTTTCAAAGGCTTCAGACTTGTGTTTCATCAAATACACATATCTGAATCTAGATCGATCATCTATGAAAGCAATGAAGTATAAAAATCCACCCATGGCTTGCGTAGACATTGGTCCATATACATCTATGTGTACCAATCCTAGCAAATCTGCAACCCTCTCTCCATGTCCACTAAATGGAGATTTGGTCATTTTACCCAATAGATAAGACTCGCATGTAGGATATGATTCAAAATCAAAGGGGTCAAGTAACCCTTCCTTATACAATGTCCGCAGTCTATTTTCACTAATATGACCAAGTCCGCAGTGCCACAAGAAAGTGAGATTTTCATCATCCCTTTTTCTTTTATCAGTATGTTCAATTTATAGTAAATTATGCTCTACGTCACATACATACAGACCATTGTTTAAAATACCACTTCCATAAAGAACGTTATCTCTAAGAATTGAACATTTATTAGTCTGAATAACAAACGAAAATCCAGCCAAGTCTAACGTGGAATAGAAATAATATTCCTCACAATCGAGGGAACAAAATAACAATTATTTAGAACAATAGTCTTGCCTGTAGGCATATATAAATGAAATGATCCTACAGCTTCAGCAGCAACTCTTGCTCCATTTCCCATCCGTAGAATCACCTCCTCTTCTTCAAGAGTCCTACTTCTCCTTAGTCCCTGCAACGAATTGCAAATATGAGAACCACAGGTGGTATCTAATACCCAAGTAGAAATTTGACTTAGTGACATATTAACTTCGATCATGAACATACCTGAATCAGAAGCGGTAGTCTCACTACCCTTCTTCTCCTTCAATTCTGCAAGGTAAACCTTGCAGTTCCTCTTCCAGTGCCCCACCTTAGTTACAGTGAAAACAAACATCTTTGTTCTTGGGTCTTCAGCTTTTGGTAGAACCGGCTTTTTCTCACCTACTTTCTTCTTCTTGGAAGGGTTCTTCTTCCTTTTCTTAGGATTGGAACCTTCACCAATTAGAAGAACAGAACTCTTCTTAGGGGGGAAATTTGATTCCGCAGTCTTTAACATGTTGTGGAGTTCAGGCAGGCTGACATCCAGCTTATTCATGTAAAAGTTCACAACAAACTGCGAGTACGAACTCGGAAGTGATTGCAAGACCAAGTCTTGGCTCAGCTCCCCATCCATGGCAAAACCAAGTTGTCCAAGACGTTCAATCAAATTGATCATCTTAAGTACATGGTCATTCACAGATGATCCCTCAGACATCCTACAACCGAACAGTTCCTTCGATATCTCATATCGAGTTGTCCTCCCTACCATATCATACAACTCTTGTAGATGCATAAGGATAGTGTGAGCATCCATATGCTCATGTTGCTTCTGTAGCTCAATGTTCATGGAAGCTAGCATGATGCATTAAGCAACATTTGCATCATCTATCCACTTACGATACACAACATGTTCATCATTATATGCATCGCTAGCAGGTTCAGTAGGCTTAGGTGAGTCAAGCACATATTCCAGCTTCTCAACCCTGAGAACAATTCTCAAGTTTCGAAGCCAGTCAGCAAAATTAGGACCAGTCAACTTGTGAGCATCTAGTATACTCCGGAGTGATAGTGCAGAAGACATAATAAATATAGTAAATCTGTAAATGATGAACACATAACAACACTTAGCAAATATTCAATTTCATTTCAAGACACTATATGAATCGGGTCTTTATTCATAAGTGGCTCCCACTAGTTTATCTAATTTATACAACCCCTAAGTGAAAATTAAGAATTCATAATGCTAGTGGGAATAGGGATCCTACATTCCATCACACAACATCGGCTGTAGCACGAAACGTCATGTGATGTTCAATAGGCAGACAACTCTTGTCAGTTACATCTTATGTTATTCCCTAATAAAACTTTAGCCTCTTGAATAATTCAGTCACGGCTGTAGCACGACAAACTCAATATTCTAAGTCAAGTCTAACCCAACATTTCGTACAATTGAATCAGTCTCCAACGGCCACGGCTGTAGCACGTAACGACCTTTAGATTCTAATTCAATATACACATCTCTATGTAATAGACAAGTATTTCTTATTTCGAAATCAAAGCCCTCAGCTGTAGCACGAAATGACAATGATTTAAAATTAAGAACCACTTTCTACCATGTTGGAAGGCTATGACCGACACAAGCCCGTTGTGTCATTGGCCAATTACTACTTGATATTATTTAATTTTAGAGGGATTATATTATGTTACAATCATAATCATATTATAAAGAGATTCTTCCTTTTAAATTAAATATTTCAAATCAATAATCGATAATCAGATGATTCCCAGATCGGGGGGAGCATTGTCAAGAGGCGTCACTTAATACCCCTTTCTTACAGATAGAAATATGCTTTTGACAGAATCATCCTTTCTCTCAATATTGAAAATTCATATTTAATTGCGTGTTTCATAAACACAAGAATCTCATGATTGTATTCATAATATTATTGTTAAGGCAAGAAACGATTCCTATTCTAGATTTTCTAGAGCACGCCTTATATTGATTTAAGTTCACCTAAATCTATCATCGCATGGTAAACATAGGCATATATCTCATATATAAAATTAAATAAACAAGTAAATGTAAAGTGCAATAAAGTAAATGTGTTTGGTTATGGTCCCATCCTAAGTGATCTTTATCAAGCTCATGATAAAGATCAAGGTCAATCTAATATGTTGATGGAAATAAATACAACTACTTTTTACATAAGTCTTCTTCTTTGTATAGACTTCTTGTATGCCTCGTCTTCTTCTTTGTATCACCTCCATTGGATAGCCTTCTTGAGTCTTCAATTACATTACATAGATTGAAAGTAAAACTAATCTAATGAACTTACAAGAATAACTCGAGTTACATTCGAGATTTATGATTACAAAGATTGACGACATGCAAGTCGTATTTAAAACCAAAACCAAAACCATTACACTAAGGTCGAAAGGCCATAACCATCCACCATGCTCATACAACACATAAAAGCATGTTAAAACACATAATCTGATCTTAACATATCATATTATCCATGATCTAATCATAAAAAAATGACAAAAATCAGAAAAATCAGAATCAAATCAGAAAAACAAGAATCACTGTTTACGGACAGTAAATGACGTCAAACGCCTTACAGATGAGTCGTTGATAGCTTTTGCTATCAATTTTGTTCAGACGCTCGTTTACCTATGGAATAGGGTATTCGTTTGCGTAAATCGGACACCAGACCCAGATTTCAGCAAATTTGCAACAGCCAATTCAGAATCCGTATCTAATATGATTCTCATAATTAGAACAAACATAAATCATGTATATATCAGTATATATACAGATTACATAATCATCTTATGATTATACAACTCACATGAATATCATATATTCAAAACCATACATATATAAGCATGTTATATCAACATCAAATCATGGCGAATCACGTACATGCTCATATATCGAAAACAGTTAAACACATAAACGAATTAAAAACTTTTCGCAAGTAGCTTTGATACCATTGAAGGGTTTTTAGCACATAAACGCAACGAAAACGTAAATTTAAATCTTAAAAAAAACGAAACCCTACGCAGGATCCATGCAAAAAATAATATTTAATTCGTAGTTCAGTATGTTTACCTTAAGAAGTTTTACATTAATGGAAAGATGGAGGTCTTTAATAGCGATCTAAGAACGATGAACGGAAATCCCTAGCAGCTGTTCCTCAAGTGTGAAGCACTCCACCGGTATCCACCAAGAGTACAATGTGATGGAGGAGGAAGAGGTTGAGAGAATTAGTTGCCTCCCTCTTGTTCTACTTTAGAATTAGGGTTAATTATTTGGGTTGAGGCAAATAGGGTTTACAATAGTATATTTATAGGTAAAATTTTCAGCTGAAAATTTTCCATAAAATATTATTATTATTAACCCTTTAATTGATTATTCTTATTAACCAATTAACTAATAATTAAAACACCTTTTAATCATTAATCCCTTTTCTAAACACTTTAGAAAAATAATTCTCTCACTTGATTTAATTTCCAAAATTAAATTCTTAATTAATAATATTAAGAATTAATTAAATCTCATTTAATCAATTATTAAATCTGCTAATTAATTATTTATTTCACAAATAAATAATTACCAGCCATTATTAATTAATTCCTCCACCATTAAATCATTCTCTTTTATGGTGTGACCCTGTAGGTTCAATATTAAGCTGGTAGTAGAAATAAATAATAATAAAACTATTTTATCATTATTTATATAAATTCTCTAATTCATTAAATATGATTAATTAATAATTTAATCATATTTATTCTACATCGTGAGGGATACTTCTGAGCATATCGCGACTATCCGGATAATACGAATTCACTGCTTAGAATACCAAGAACCTATTCAGTGAGTAGTTATCATACAATCAATTCCTTCTACCCTGCAATGTCACGATTAAATACAAGGCATGGAACTTGTGTCAAGCCTATCTTATTTAATCATTTACTTTCCCATTCACTATGCTTAGTTCTTTTTAATGTAAATTGGAAACTCCTTTCTAATTTCATTCACTCTGGCCAGAGATTCTTGAACTAGCATAAGTGGATCAGCATTGAACATTCTCTTCCTTCACTGGAAGGGGTAGATCCTTTATTAATCATACACTATCTTCGTGTACAAATTCCTATACCCAATAGAGCCCTTATAATTGTCCCTGGAGACTAAGAAGTAAACCAAAGTATAGTTCAGTGTACACAAGATGACTATGATGACCTCAACTCTAAGGATACTTGTACAACTATCACTATGTGAACAACTGCTGACACGTGAGTGAACTCCGTCAGTTGTTCAGCTGTGTGAGTCATATTCAGTGAACTTATTCTATAATAAGCACCTACATACTAGCTATAGTGTCACCACACAAATGTCTATGAGAACAGACATCATTCATAATGAACCAGGCATAGTATGTACCGATCTTTGCGGATTACTAATTACCAGTTAGTAATCCTACGACCAGGAAATATTTAAGTTTAGAGTTATCATCTTTTAGGTCTCATTATTATGATCTCATCATAATCCATAAATACTTTACTTTAAACTGTGGTATATCTTATTTAAACACTTAAATAGATAAAGCCCGTAATAAAACCAAAACAAGTCTTTTATTAATATCAACGAAATCAAAACAGATTACATAAAAGTTATTCCTAAATCATCATACATGATTGGACTTAGGACACATCTCTTTTAAAGAGCACGTTGAAAAGAATAGATGAAGATGTGGTTAGGTACATTAGAAAGAAGAAAAAGACTCAGTCCTCTGCTATGAATGTTAGTCCACAAGGACCTAAGTCTCAAAGGGATTTAAAAACTGAAAAACATTCAGTCACACAAGAATCATCCTCTCAAAGGGAAGATGCAGACAATGAGGCTGCACAAATAAGTATTGATTTTGCTCAAGGTGATCTTCTTGCTGACTCTGAACAATTGCTACAAGAAAAGAAGGCTCGTCAGGATGTATTGTCAAAGGTGGATGCAGTTATTAATGATCTGATATTTGAGGAGAGTACACAAGAACCTTCACCCCTTCTTGCTGAAGCAACTCATATTCCTCAGGCCTCACAAGAATCATCAGTTCAAAGTATTGATGTTGGCCTAGTTCATTCTCTTGACAAATCAAATCCTGATGCTACGACAAATCCTGATGTTGATCAACTATCCATTCAAGTAGCTTCTACTGATGATTCATTGTTGCTCACTAGCTTGTCAAAGCATCCTGATGCATTGTTTGTTCCTCCACTATCATCACTGCCACTTGAGGACTCACCTTCAGGTATTTCTTATTTTCCTCTGCTGTTCTCAATGTTTGTATGATTATAAATAGTCTTTTATTTGAGGTTACCTCTATTTATATGACAAGCATACTACTCCTCTCAGCCATCTCTTATTTCTTTGCAAAATGTGTGATTGTGCTTTTCTGTGAGACTGTATGAAAATACTATGTGAGAAAATTAAATTTTGAGTGGCAGTCTCCTGTACTGGCAAAAGGAGAGGTAGTTTTGAGAAAAGAATTTTATAAGTTTTTCCTTTCTTATAAACTTTCTTATATGAGAAACATATTACTCTTCAAAGTAATATATTGTGTGAGAAGTGATGAGATCACTTAAAAAGAAAAGAGAGATTTAGGTGTTACATTGTTTTATATTTCAGGATCCCATCAAAAACATATAATTATTGCTAAGGATCCTCCTAAAGGCAAAGCAATTCTGCCGAGCTCTGCAAATTCTTCTAAGGATCTGTCTTGCTCTGATTCTGATGAAGACAGTGATCCCGATGATCCTGACACAGCTCAGCTTAAGATTGCTATTGATGCATCTAAGAAGTCCAATGTTGGTTCTTCTTCACATTTCTATGCTGATCCTTCTTATTACAATGCTGATGCTGAGCATTTTCGAAAGACCGAATGGGATTTTGCATGGAGAGATGCGCATACTTCTATATCCTCAGCTATTGGTATATAACATATTCACAGGGCATATGATGGACTTCAAAACCTGACCTTAAATTGCATCTCAAGGCTTCTACCATCTCTGTGAAAGGAATTTTCTCTGAACTTGCTGATATGAAGACATCTCATGCTACTTTACAGAATAAGATTGATGCCTTTATGATAAATCCACTTACTTCAGCTGAACTCATAAGTGTAAAAAAGGCTGTTAAAGCCGTGGTTCAATCTCAACAAAGCATGGATACACGATTTTCTTCCTTGGAAGATAAAGTGTCTTCAATGGCTGATAAACTGTATGCTATGTTTTCTCTTCTTTCAAATACTGATGCCAAAAAGGGAGAGAAGATAGCTGTCACAAAATGTACACCTGACTCTATTCAGTTGAAAGATAAAGATACTGATGATGATGGTGATAAGAATCCAGTTGCAAATATTCAAAGTGCTCTTGTTGCTCAACAAGCTCAACATTCTAAAAGATATGGTTCTTCAGGATAAGGGAAGTCTACTGGTGCTCACGAAGTTAAGCACAAGACTGGTGTTGATGCTCCTGAAACTGGTGATGTTACGATCTCTAACATAGCAGATGCTAAAGGATTATTCTTTCCTTACAGACACAAGGAAACAGGTGAAGAGATTGTTCAGTACTACAAGGATAAGAGGTTTGAGCAAAAGAATACCAGAAGTGCTCTTGGGTTGATAACTGAAGAATTTCCTGATCTAACAACTGAAGAAGCAGTTATGCAACAGAAGGAGCTAATGGCTCAAATTGAAGCTGAAGCAAACACTTCTAAAAAAAGAGGAAAAAGAGGTGCAAGAGCCACAAGAGCCAGAGGAAGAGGGAGACTTTCTAATTCAAGTCAAGGTTCTGTAATTGATTCTGCATTTCTCAATGTTCTATTCAAGGAAGGTTTTATTCATGTACAAGGAAATGATGTAAAAGAAGAAGCTAAGGATATTGAAGAAATGATTGTCCAAAGAAAGAAGAAATCAACCGCTGACATTGCTCAAGTTGATATAACTAATGCAAATATGTCTCTTGTAGAAGACACAAATCCTGAGGTAAAAGCAGATCCTGGTGTTGTGAATCTGATAGCTGATTTTGATATTGATAAAAAGGTGATCAAAGTATTGAATGAATCAACTCTTGATGAACAAGAAAGAATTGACAGAAGGAAAGCTGATCAAACATGCAGTGAATATGAGCAAAGAATTCTAAATTCAAGGAGAGAGTTGTGGTAGAAAATAAGAGGAAAGATTCATGATTTATCTACAGGGTATGCTCCTCTCAGCAAGAAAGATAAAAGATGGAAAGATGTTTATACATTTAGTTATCCTAAAGAATTCAAGCATATTGAATTTATGTTAGCAGGACTTAGTGATTCTATTTCAGAACATGAGGATATTGATAAGTCCATCAGGAAACCTTCTTAGGTGGAACATAATGAAAAGCTAAAACTTATCAAAACCCGTATTAGAGGAGGTATTAGTCATCCTGGAATGGAAACTCCGAGGTCTGATTTACTGGACACGGATATTCTGACTGACAATCTTGGTGAGCGAATTACTCCTTCATATCTTGAGAAAGTTGAAGCTGTAAAGATTGTTTATCGGAAGATAAATCTTGGTGATGTCAAAGAGGAGATTATGTACTTCTTGAGAGATGGTAAGGTGAAAAGCTTTACATTACAGCAACTCTTGATGAAAACTGTGACAGAGTTAAAATATATTTGTTAGTTCACACACACTGTAGAAGGGGGTTGAATACAGTGTTTACTACAATCAAATCGAATTAAAGAACACAAGTAACAGAATACAGATTTTATTCAACACAATAAACTCCGTTACAATATGGAACTGTCCTCTCTCAGTGATGAACAAATTATTACGAGAGCTGCTAGGGTTACAATGAATAATAACTTTGATTAAGATAACACTTATAGTGTAAACCCTATGTCTGTGTTTATATACTACACAGTTACAAGATAATCTTCTAATTGATATTGAATATAATTATGCTTCCTAAAACATATCAATCAGTTATCTTTTCTTCCAAGTATTCTATTCTTCATAGAATTCCTTCTTCATGCATATTTCTTCTTGCGTTTGGCTTTATCTTCTTTCCTTTCAATCAGCCGCCTGCCTTATCTGAAAGTCTCCTTAAGTCCTGATATTATCTCCTGATAAATATCTCCTGATAACTTAAGTTCTGATAACTTAAGTTCTGATATCTTAAGTTCTGACTTCAGTATAAGTACTGATTTCCAGTTAAGTACTGATTTGTCCTGTTAAGTAAGATCTGAAAACTTAAACACAAATCATATTAGCCATGACATCACAAATATATCTAACAATCTCCCCCAACTTGTAAATTAACATAATATACAAGTTCAACAGATATTTGATGATGTCAAAAACATTAAGTACAAATGCATGAGAATTTGACTAGATAACTACAACTTACAGTCCTTATAGCTTTACCATCCTCAAGGTCTGATAACAGCTTCAGTTTGTATACACTTCAGAATTTAAGTAGTTGTAGATCTTTGACTTGGCATCAATTTCTGATCTCTTTGATATCAGGAGTTGTTCTGAGATAATTCCTTAAAAGACTTCTCTCAGCATATTCAAGTTCATTAACCATCCTCCTTTTAGCATTTTTCAATTCAGTTGTATCTTCACCAGTTTGAAAAATAGCTGCTCTGAGATCATTTATCTTAGCTTTTCTTATCTCTTGATCTAGTCTGATCAGATATGCCTTGTCAGACTCTAGATTGAATTCCACAGCCTTATAACCCAGAAAAGTAGTTATAATCTTAGCAGTGTTCGGCTTCATTTCAACAATATCACCTTTGTGATCTTTGTACTTGGGACAATATGGGATGTCAGACTTTACAGAGTAAAGCTTCTTCTGTCTTTGAATTTGTGACTTTAAATAACCTGCAGTGCCATCTGTTCTATTTTTCACTTGAAGTAAAAATAGAACATATTCCAGTTCTTCAAAATACTTCAATAGAATAGCATTCTTCTTGATATGGAATACCCTACCATCTGTCATAAAATATAACATAATGTGTTCTTTCAAAATAGAATAGTAAACCATTTGTACAGATTCAAGTTGATTCAATCTCTCAGGAGTTGCACCTACTCCTGGTTCAGTTAAGGAAGTTGGATCATTGGTAGTATTGTGTACTCTTCTTTCATCAGAACTACCCAATCCAGATTTATCTCTTGCTTCCTTTCCTGTAACAACTCTTGCTTCAAAACAACTTGTTGCAGCCTTTAAAGGTTGAGTCTGTTTAGCTTTGGTGAATCCTGGTAGGAGTATCTTTGAAGGTTTAACATGAGCAAAGTCAGAGGTTTCCTTTTCCTTATCTTCTGATATCAAGTCAACTTGAGCTATGTCAAAGGTTGCTTGCTTCACTGTCATATCAGAACTTACTAAGTCTTGACTCTGAAAAACATGAGCCATGTCAGAGGTTGTTTGAGAAATCTTCTTTTGCAACAGAGTAAGACTAGTATCTTCTTCATCAATTATTTCTTCATACATGCCTGGAATATAAACCTTTACAGGTTCATCAACTTTTTCTTTGCCCTTGGACCTTGAATCTATTTCCACTTGTGATTTAGCTTTGGTTGCCTCAGAATTTGTTCTTTCTTTTATCACAATGCCCTTAAGCTTTGGAAATTTATTTTCTACAACAGAAGCTTTAGATTTTTTCTTGAGACGTTCTGCTTTGAGTCTAGCTTCTTCTTCCTTTAGACTCTCAAAGTCCATTCCTGGATTTTCTTTAAGAAATAATTTCTTTGAAATTTCTTCATCAAGTTCCAGATGTTTACCAGAACTTATCCTTTTACCAGTATCAGAACGTATTCTTCTCCCAGTATCAAAACTTGTTCCTTGACTTGTAATTCTAGATTTACTTGATGAAAATCCTTTGCCTTGACCTTGACCTCTACCCTTATCAGAGTTTCCCTGGTCATCATTTCCAACATCCTTTCCCTTCAGTGTCTGAATAGATTTGCATTTGGACTTAATCACTTTCTCCCCCTTTTTGGCATCAGCAGGTAAAAGAAGAGAGACAAGAAATTCCACTGAGGATTGGATCTCATTGAGTTGGGTTTGCTGAGAAGCTTGAAAGCTTGATTCTTTAGAATTTCATCAATCTGAGTTTGTTGCTTCTCCTGATTTTTCTCAATGTAGGCAATTCTATCAAAGGCAGGCTTGAAAAATCTGTTCTTTTCAAGTTTCACATTCATATCTTGCTGGATTAAGGTTTCTTGAATTTTATTCACCTTGACATGAGTTGTTGAGTGTTGACCTTGAAGGTGCCTAGTACTCAATGCAGTAACTCTCAGTTGTGCCTTAAAATCATCATTTATCAGCATTTCATTAGCTTTTGCCAGATGCTCAGCAAGAATCTTTTTAGAAGGAACAAAACTAACTGTGTTCCATTTTCTTAGTCCACTCCTTTCCTCTAGGAGTTTCACTCCAAGGTATAGGTGCTTCTCCTCTAACAAACTTCTTGACTAAATCAGCTTTATTAACTGTTTGTTGAGGTGCATGTCCTGATGGACCAGCTGCATCAGCATTTAAATTAGCAGCAGCTTCACCAGTAATATTATCATTGGCAGCATCAGAACTTGTAGATCCTGCAGTATCAGCATCCTCTGATAAAATAGCAGTATGTGAAGCTATAGAGGCTTCAACATCATCCTCTAAATTCTGATCTATAGCCAAGTTCTGATCAACATCCAAAATTGGTGTTGTTGGTGGAGTGAGTTGAATTGCTGGAGCTTCCAAGTACAAAACCTCAGGCACAATCAAGTTATGAATATCAATTTCAGCACTTGTACCTGGGTCTTCAGTATGTACTTGTTCAATTATAGGTGACACATGAGGTGTAGGCACTCTGTCTTGAGCAGTTTCTGGTTGTGCAGAAGGAAGTGATTCAATAACAATTGGTTTTGTTGCGATCAGAGATTCCTGACCCCCTTCCTTAGCTGCTTCCACTACGTCCTCTGAATCTGACTCAACTATGTCCCTGTGAGCTCTCTGTTTCTTCAATTTCTTCAAAGGTGGAGACACTGTAGGAGCTTTATCATCAGAATTTAACTTTCTAAGCCTTTTGAGGGGCTTAGAACTCCCAGTTATAGTATCTTTCAGAGAAGAGATCTTCTCAGCTTCTACAACAACAGGTTCTGATGTTTGAACCTGTCCCTTAGTTGTTTCCTCAAATCAACAGAATTTAATCAAAACATTCATCACAAAATAAAATTAAAAATCGATGAAGTAAAGATTAATAAATTGCAATTTAAACATGCACGGTCACATAATTTGAGAACCAAAGAACAAATCTTGCAATTAAAGAAAATTTCATTGATATATCAGATGAGTAAATTTCATGAAATTTATCAATTACATGCAAAAATTACAAAATAGTCCTATTCTACGATTCTTAACATCAACAGCCTTAGTCCTAGTCGAAGAAGACCTTAACGACTAGCTCCTTCTGCTGCTGACGAAGAGCACTGCAAGATGGGTGATCCGTTCTTGCTAACGGAGAGCTTCTCTCCTTTCCTCTTCCAACCTATCAAGATGGAGATGGTACTCCATTGAAAAGAACAAGAGTTATGTGTGAATCTCTTGTGGAACTGAGTTCCAAAGCTCTTCAGGAATAGCGGTGACATGCCACTCCTGTTGCCATTCATCACAACTCAACTCGATATTAAAGGTTTCATAGTTCAGGAATAAGTTGAAACAAACCATTTTTATTGATGAGAAAAGAGAGTGAGTTTGTGAGAAAATTAAAGATGTTTTGGCTGGAATGAATAGTTGGTTTAAATAGCCAATAGAATACCAAGGGACGCGAGGACTGGTTAAAAATTACAAGTAAAAATAATGACCCCTCGACTCCCTAGACTGATTTGTAATAATAACAGTCAGTAAAAGATCTGAAGCCAGAGATAATGGACACGGGATATAATAACAATTACTGTGCGTATGCAGTTTTTCAAGACATACACGTTAACCACTAACCCATAATAATTATGACTATTTTATCTCACATAAACCAATATTTTGTAAAAATATGATCGTTCAAGTAATGACCAAAAATAAACCAAATAAATAAATATTGTCACGTCAGCATCAAAACTTGATTATTATCAGAATTTAAAAGTCATCAGAATATGGCTCCTTAACTCGAAAAGTGAATGGTTATTCCTGTAATTCTTCACACAAATACTGATATGGTTTCCTCAGAACTTAATCATCAGAACTTCCGTCATAACTTGTCCTCAGAATTTATGCAACTGACACTTAAACTGTTCATCTAAAATAACATTTACCACCACAGTAATTTTCATCGTTCATATGGAGTGTATGTGTGTGCATTAAGCTAAATATCAGACAAAGAGTAAAGTCTGATTCACTTCAGTAATCTTAGAAATAAGGCATAACTAAGAACTTTGCTTAAAATATGTCATTATTCTGAAGTCTACTGTAGAATGAGTTCATGCATGAGTCCACCTCAACTGTTTTGTGCTCATTTTATGCATCTTTTGAAATTCCATTTTACAGTTGCTTCTCAGTGTAAATGAGTCACCGCTGCTTATCAGAATTTAAGTTGTTATCAAAGTATTTCTTCAGTAATCAAGGAGTGTGAAAAGTCACCAAGAATTTTTTTTGCTTTTCTAATGCATATTACTTAATACCAGCAAAGCACTTGGGTCTTCCCTTCCATATTTTTACTCTAGATCTCAAAGGAGTCCTAATATTTGTTTCTTTTCTTTTTCTTTTTCTTTTGATAAGTGAGGCTTATCAGCACTTAGTACATCCATCTTATTTACTAACATCAGAACTTAACAGATAAGAAGCACTATTCTAGTTTTTGACTTAGTAATAAGATACACAAAGTAAACTTAACTAAGCTCAATATCAGAATTTGCTTGTGTTAAAAGATTTCCACATAAACAATTACTTCATACATGGGATCTTCAGTATATTAAAGACTACTAGGTCAGCATCTAGCACAGTTATCCTCATAGGATTGAATAGTCACAAAAACATTCATATCACTATCAGAGTTTAGAATTCACATCAGACAACAATCAGCACTTAAGCAAATTTCAATTTAAGCACAGAATACACAAAGATAGTAATATCTGTAAATACTGATCATAAAGTCTGATGTATCAGAACATAAACTAGGCAGATTTAGAGAAAAAACCTGAAACCATTCCAAGTTCATTTACCAATCTTGTAAAAGTAGCTTCACACAGTGGTTTTGTGAAGATATCTGCTAGTTGTTGATCTGTTGGAACAAAATGCAATTCCACCGTACCTTCATCCACATGTACCCTTATGAAGTGGTACGTAATGCTGATGTGCTTTGTCATTGAGTGTTAAACTAGATTACCTGTCATAGCAATAGCACTTTGATTATCACAGCAAATAGGGATTTTAGAAAATTCTAACCCATAATCCAGTAACTGATTCTTCATCCAAAGAATCTGTGCACAACAGCTTCCTGCAGCAATGTATTCTGCTTCTGCAGTTGATGTGAAAATTGACTTTTGTTTCTTGCTAAACCAAGAAACCAATCTGCCTCCAAAAAATTGGCAGCTTCCACTTGTGCTTTTCCTGTCAATTTTACATCCTGCAAAATCTGCATTTGAGTAACCTATTAGCTTAAAGTCTGAGTCTCTAGGATACCATAATCCCAGATCAGCTGTACCCTTAAGGTACTTGAAAATTCTTTTCACATCTGTTAAGTGAGGTTCTCTTGGATCTGCTTGAAATCTTGCACAAAGACAGGTAGCATACATGATATCAGGTCTACTTATAGTTAGATAGAGTAATGAGCCAATCATAACTCTGTAATCAGTAATATCTACTGATTTACCAGTATCCTTATCCAACTTTGTTGCAGTGGCCATAGGAGTGGATGCATTTGAACAATCTTGCATTCCAAACTTCTTCAACAAATTTCTGGTGTACTTAGATTGACAAATAAAAGTTCCTTATTCATTCTGCTTGACTTGAAGGCCCATAAAATAGTTAAGTTCTCCCATCATACTCATTTGATATCTTGAATGCATCAGCATGGCAAACTTCTTACAAAGTCTGTCATTTGTAGAACCAAAAATGATATCATCAACATATATCTGCACCAAAAGTAAGTCATTTCCATGGTTGAGATAAAACAGTGTTTTATCAATAGTCCCTCTGTTAAATCCACTTTCCAGAAGAAACTGAGCTAATGTCTCATACCATGCTCTTGGAGCTTGCTTAAGGCCATAAAGTGATTTATCAAGTCTGTAGACATGATTAGGAAATTTTGAATCTACAAAACCTGGAGGTTGTTCAACATATACCTCTTCTTCCAATTCTCCATTGAGAAAAGCACTTTTCACATCCATTTGAAAGACTTTAAACTTCTTGTGAGCAGCATAAGCCAAAAATATCCTTATGGCTTCCAATCTAGCAACTGGTGCAAATGTTTCATCATAATCAAGTCCCTCATGTTGAGAGTATCCTTTTGCAACCAGCCTTGCTTTATTCCTTGTAATTATGCCATTACTGTCAGTTTTATTTCTGAACACCCACTTTGTACTAACAACAGACTTGTTCTTTGTTCTTGGCACTAGGGCCCAGACTTTATTTCTTTCAATTTCATTTAACTCTTCCTGCATTGCTTGCACCCAATCATCATCTTGAAGATCTTCTTCCACTTTCTTTGGTTCAGTCTGAGAAAGAAAAGAATGATAGAGACATTCATTTAATGTAGTTGTTCTAGTTCTGACACCTGCATCAGGATTTCCAATAATTAAGTCAGGTGTATGTGCTTTAGTCCACTTCCTTAAAGATGGAAGGTTATCTCTATAACTGGATGCTCCCCCATGATCCATGATGTCTCCATCAACATTTTCTGATGCTCCCCCTGAAATTATGCTCTCTGAGTTGGATCCTTCAGTATTTGAGTTTCCAGAAATATCAGAATCTGAGTTTCCAGAATTATCAGAACTTGGCCCATCAGAACTTGAAGAGCCTGTTGTAGGTTCTGATGCTTCTTGAGATGTGGTTGGATCTTCAATATGCTCCCCCTGCACAGGTGCATTTTCCTTTGGCGTAGTCACCACAGTTTCAATAACATCAGAGTTTAATCCATCAGAGTTTGCAGTATCAGGATTTAGACTGTCGGGATTTAGACTGTCAGGATTTACAGAATCAGAATTTAAAACTTCATTTTCGAATCTCAGCTGATCATGATCATTGAAATCTTCAAGTCCAGTAATCTTCTTATCATCAAAAGAGACATTAATAGATTCCATGACAACCCTTGTTCTTAAATTGTAGACTCTGAAGGCTTTTGTGGAAAGTGGATATCCAACAAAAATTCCTTCATCAGCTTTTAGATCAAATTTGGATAGCTATTCAGGATGAGTCTTAAGAACAAAATACTTGGATCCAAATACATGAAAATACTTCAGATTTGGCTTCTTTTTCTTCACCATCTCATATGGTGTCTTTCCATGCTTGTTGATAAGTGTAGCATTCTGAGTAAAACAAGCACTCTGCACAGCTTCAGCCAAAAAGTAGGTTGGCAACTTTGCTTCATCAAGCATAGTTCATGTAGCTTCAATAAGAGTTTTATTCTTTCTTTCAACAACTCCATTTTGCTGTGGAGTTCCAGGAGCAGAAAATTCCTGCTTTATTCCATGGTTTTTGCAGAACTCTTCCATAATCAAATTCTTGAACTCGATGTCATTATTACTTCTTATGATTTTCACAGAGTCTTTGACCAATTTATCCAGTTGTTTGACATGATCAATCAAGATAGATGTAGTTTCACTTTTTGTGTGCAAGAAATACACCCATGTGTATCTGGTGAACTCATCCACTATGACCATAGAATATTTCTTCTTTGTAATAGACATGATATTCACTAGACCAAATAGATCAACATGTAGTAGGTGATAAGGCTCAAGAATTGATGATTCAGTCTTGCTCTTGAAAGAAGATTTTCTTTGTTTTGCTTTCTGACATGAATCACAAAGGCCATCAGGAGCAAATACTGATTTTGGCAGTCCTCTCACAAGATCTTTCTTGACTAGTTCATTTATATTGTTAAAATTTAAATGAGAGAGTTTCTTGTGTCAATCCCAGCTTTCTTCAATTGATTATCTACTCAACAGACAGATTTCAGAACCATCAATACTTGTTGAAAGCTTGGCTTCATAAATGTTACCATGCCTGTATCCCTTCAGAACAACTTTTCCTGTAGATTTTCTTACAACTTCACAGTGTTCTTCAAAGAAATCCACATGATAACCTCTGTCATAGATTCCACTAACACTCTGCAGATTGTGTTTAAGTCCTGAGACCAGAGCTACTTTTTCAATGATGACATTCCCAAGATTGATATTGCCATATCCCAGAGTTTTTCCCATATTGCCATCTCCATAAGAAACACCTGAGCCAGCTTTCTCCATAAAGTCTGATAGCAGGGCTTTATTTCCAGTCTTATGTCCTGAACATCCACTGTCCAAAACTAGGATGTTCTTCCTGTTGCCTTGCAATCACAAAGACCACTAATGATTAGTTTTAAGGACCCGGACTTGCTTGGATCCTTTGGCCTTATTAAGTTTGTTAACATTTGCAGCGGATTTAGCATCAGAGTTTATGTTAACAGTTTTCTTGTCAGAATTTGCAATATTAGACTTTGCATCAGAACTTACACTAGAAGGAATAATGCTAACTTTCTTTACAGAAGGTTTTATTTGATAATAATCATAGTAAAAACTATGATATTCCTTACAAGTATAAATGGAATGCCATAAACTACCACAATGAAATCAAGAATTTTGTGGCTTATATCTAACAGACTGACTCTTAACTCCTGATTTTGAGGGTAAGGAGTTTATATTCTTATTCTTTCTGCAAAAAGAAGCCAGATGGTTAGAATTTCCACAGTTATGACATGTTTTTCTAGGAGCATTAAGAACAGGCTTATAATTATTACTTTTGTTCATACCTTCCTTTCCATTCCTATTTTTCCTAGGTGGCTTTACCTTGTTTACATTTTTAACCTCTTTCAGTTAATTTCTCCTTAACTTCTGATTTCTAAATATCAGTCTTTGCAGTTACAAACTTAACAGGATTTACCTTTGGTTTTTGTTTAACAACTATAGGCTCAGTTTCTACAGTTCCCTTACTGTTTTTATCATCTCCATAACCTAAGCCCTCTTTCCAGTTTCCACTACTAAGAATATCCTGAGTTGCTCTACCAGAGTTAGTCCAAGTCCTGATAATCTCTCTTTCCTTTTCTAACTCAGTTTTTAGAGATTCATTCATTTTTAGCACTTCATCCCTAACATAAAAGGCATCATCTCTATCTTTCTGAGTTTGATGGAACATGACTAACTCTTTTTCTAAATAATCATTCCTCTTTTTATAAGCAAGATTTTTAGAAGTTAATTTTTCACATGTTAAAGTTTGATCTTTATAACTAATGAACATGGTTTTAAGATATCTTCTCAACTCATTTATATCATCAGTATGAAAGGCATAAGTAGTTTGAGGTACCTTTAAGTCATCAGTATCAGAACTGCTATCAGCATTTTCCATCAAGGCATTATTTTCTTCATCCTTAGAATATGAAGCATCTGACCAGCTTTTCTTCTTTGTGACAAGAGCCTTGCCTTTGTCACTCTTCCCTTTTCTGCAATCAGGAGATATGTGGCCTTTCTCACCACAGTTGTAGCATTTAACATTTGAGTAATCTCCTTTGTCAGACTTTCCTCCTTTGCCTTCAGATTTTCTGAAACCTTTCTTATCAGAACTTGCACCTTTCCTGGAAAACTTCTTTCCTCTCCTGAATTTCCTGTATGCAATCTTTGTGATTCCTTTCACCATAAGAGCATACAGCTTCATCATCTCTTCATCAGGGTCCATCTCAGGTATACTTTCAGTTTCTGAGTCATCATCAGTATCAGAACTTGATGACTCAGTATCAGACTTTGTGATGAGAACTTTTCCCTTGCCTTTCTTTGAGGCAGCAACTTTGGGACTTTCCTCCTCAGCCACAAAGGCAACTGTCCTTGACTTTCTTTTATTCCTCTTGCTTCTTTATTCCATCTCAAGTTCATGAGTTTTGAGCATCCCATAAATTTTATCAAGAGTTATTTCATCAAGATTATAGTTGTATCTTCTTATTGTGGCCTTCAAATCCCATCTTTCAGGAAGAGCTAACAGAAATTTAAGATTTGAATCTTCAATATCATACTCTTTGTCAACTCATTCAAGAGTTTGACAAATATGTCATATAAATCAGTTAATGACTCATCAGGCTTTGAGTCAAAGTGCTCATACTCTTGAATGAGTATAGTCTTCCTGTTCTTCTTGATTGAATCAGTTCCCTGACACCTTGTTTCCAAAGCATCCCATATCTTTTTTGCAGTCTTGCATTGAATTACCCTATTTGACATGACATTATCAATGGCACTATGCAGCAAGTGTCTTACCTTTGCATCCTTTGCAATCGATGAGATATCTTCAGCAGTGTAATCACGTTTCTCCTTTGGTACAGACTTTGCTGGATGACCTGCGACTTTCACAGAGAGTTTGGTTGGCATATGTGGTCCTTCATTAATCTTATCGAGATATTCTGGATCTGTAGCTTCCAGAAACATAGCCATCTTCATTTTCCATATGGAATACTCAGAAGGTTTCAATATGGGAACTCTTATAGTCTCATATCGACTATGGGTTATGGTTTTTGGAGGTTCTTCAGTTTTGGTGGGCTTGGTTGGAGTTTCTTCTTCAGACATGATTGTTTTTGGATCTTAAACTGTTTGTGTGTTAACAAATTGCTCTGATACCACTTGTTAGGTCACACACACTGTAGAAGGGGGTTGAATACAGTGTTTACTACAATCAAATCGAATTAAAGAACACACGTAACAGAACATAGATTTATTCAACACAATAAACTCTGTTACAATATGGAACTGTCCTCTCTTAGTGATGAACAAATTATCACGAGAGCTGCTAGGTTTACAATGAATAATAACTTCGATTAAGATAACACTTATAGTGTAAACCCTATGTTTGTGTTAATATACTACACAGTTACAAGATAATCTTTTAAATGATATTGAATATAATTCTGCTTCCTAAAATATATCAATCAGTTTTCTTTTCTTCCAAGTATTCTATTCTTCATAGAATTCCTTCTTCATGCATATTTCTTCTTGCATTTGTCTTGATCTTCTTTCCTTTCAATCAGCCGCCTGCCTTATCTGAAAGTCTCCTTAAGTCCTGATATTATCTCCTGATAAATATCTCCTGATAACTTAAGTTCTGATAACTTAAGTTCTGATATCTTAAGTTCTGACTTCAGTATAAGTACTGATTTCCAGTAATGTACTGATTTGTCCTGTTAAGTAAGATCTGAAAACTTAAACACAAATCATATTAGCCATGACATCACAAATATATCTAACAATGTTCACTATCTTCTTAGAGTTGAGGATAATGTCACCAGGAACTGGTCTTCTATGATACTTGAGAGTATCATAAGAAGGTCATGAACATAGATGACAAATACAATGTTGATTATGTTCCTATGTACAAAACTTATACTAGTCAAGAAATGAAGATGGGAAAGGGAGTTGCGGTTCTGAAAGTTTTTCTCAGCAATCCTCAGTTATCTTTCAGTCCTGATCATGAAGATGTCAACTTAAGATTTATGTTAATTCGTGATCTTGAAATAACTAAGAGTTCGATTTCTAAATTAAGATCAGCCATTTATCAGTTTGGAGAAGATACTGAAGAGAAGGAAGAGTTGAAGAAAAAGTTTGTCAAAGTCCTTCAAGACAAGGAGGAAGAAAGATTAAACAGATTTCTGGAAACAACTGTCAATTATCTTAGGATATTGAAGTAAGCCTTATTCCTTGTACATTTTGTAATTGGTTTTTGCATCATTGAGAATGGAATTTGTGCTTCATTATATTAAATATAAATTGGGGGAGATTGTTACGTGCTGATTTTCAATGATCAGGAGGAGCTCAGGATATGATTGTTTTAGGTGTCATCAGGATTTGATGTGCCATCAGGATTTGATGCATTATCAGTATCTGCAGAACATCAGCATTTGAAGATAGTCTATTATGAAGATTAAGTTTGTTCCTTATTTTGAAGGATGGATATCTGTTCATTCTGAGTGATAGGACTTTGTGTATTCAGTTGATGATATGTTTCATTTTCTGTTAGTAATTGATAATGCATATCCTAAACTGATTTATAGCAGCTGTGTATTATATAAACACAGTTTAGGTCATCACATAGTGATCAACTCGAGCATTGTACGACCTAGCATCTCTCAAGAATATTAGTATTTCTTGAGAGAGTTTGTAACAGTTTTTATCAGAAATATAAAGAACTGTTATATTTTTATACTTGTTTGAAACATTTATACAATTATATCCAACCCCCCTTAAACAATTATATCTTTATTGGGCAACACTTGTAGAGGTCTCTGAGTTCTCTATAAGAGAATTTGGCTTGTCGAGATCTCCAATCTTCATATCTTCACTTTGAATTATCGATATCTCTGAGTTCTCTAGTGGTTTATTGACTTATCGATAACTCAGAGTTCTCTAGTCAAATTTGACTTGTCGATAACTCCGAGTTCTCTAGTGAATTTTGGCTTATCGATATCTCTAAGTTCTCTAGTGGAATTTGACTTATCGATAACTCAGAGTTCTCTAATGAATATTGACTTGTCGATAACTTTGAGTTCTCTAGTGAAGAAATAACTTGTTGATATCTCCAATCTTCATGTCTTCAATTTGGCTTGTCGATGTCTTTATGAGTTCTCTATAAGCTTTTCTGACTTCTCGATAAGTCATTTGGAGTTCTCGGGTGACTTCTCAATAACACTAAATCTGTGACTTGTAGATATCTTGACTTAGAGTATTTTTATCCAAACAGATTTATTCAACTCCAAACTTCTTCAAAATTCTTCTGAGGCATGTTCTTCTTGATCTTCTTCCAGATAGAATTCTTAGGCTTGATACTGTTTAAACAAAAAGACTCAAGTCTGCTCCTTTTTCATTTTTACAGAATTTAGAAGTTACAAGTATAAATACAAACTAAGATTACAATACAACTTACTTAGGGTTGTCAATTTGACTTAGTCTTGTTAAAGTACAGGCATGTCTTGCACAATAATCTCCCCCAATTTGTAAGAAGATTGCTTAACACAAATTCATGCATGTTGATAAGACTAACCCCAAGTTAAAAGAATTGGAAAATGAAATCAATACATAAAGCTTGTAGAGCTTCTACAAGTTTTTGTCTTGCAACCTTTGGATAACCACTATCTAGTAAATTAATCCTAAATTTTAAGAATCCACCAGCTTTGATGTTTAGAAATTTCCTATCTTTAGAGATTCCGCTCATTCCTTTGGCATTGAGTTCTTCTGATCTTTTTATGAACATCTCAATTTCCTCATTATACTTCCTCACTCTTTCTTCAGATTCATCCTTATTTATTTTTCTTGTTTCTTCCCTTTCAATCAACCATTAAGCTATAACTGATCTCCATGCCCTTGTGGCAGTATCCTTGTCCTTTAGCAACCTTATTATTCTCTTAATTTCTATTGGAGAAAGAGAATCCTTTAAATCACTACCAAGAAAGGTGAAGGACCCATCTTCATAGAAAATTCTAACTTCCCTAAGAGATACAACCCAGACTCTGACTATTTCCTCAGCAATTTGTTAAAAATGATCTTCATCTAAGATGCACCAATTCAAAGGTACAAAGTCAGATTACTTGAAACAGTTCCAGATGGCCCTTTCAGTGACTTCTCCTTTCTTTGTAAGCTTGGCTTTCTTAGGCTTTCTCCCAACAGATTTGAGATTGACTTTTAGTGAAGGCTTGGCTAAAGGTAAGGTTGTGATTTTCTTGAGACTTGTTTGGCTTATGGTGATTGGAATTTTTAGGAAAGAATTGGATGTTTTTTTGTACATAAATTTTGGCTTAGAAATTGAGAGTGGTTTGTTGATTGAGGTTGTTGATACAGAAGTTTTAGCTAGAGGTTGAGCTGAAGCTGTTTGGATTTTTAGGGTTTGCCGTGGATCTGAGCCATCATGAGTCTTTTTGGTTCTCCTCTCACTTCCTCTTTTCTTCTCATCATTCTTCTTCTCTTCCTGCTTTTTTTCCTTGCTACTAGTTGCCTTGGAAGATTGACTTAGATCTGAGCCATAAGGTTTTTGATCATCTTTCTGCTCATCATCATCCTTATCTTTCCTTAGATTGTACTTAGTAGTTGGCAATATGTTGTCATAGTCTACAAGGTATCTTTCCAAGATCTTTATCATCTCCACATCCTCATGCTTCTTATTCTTCTTGATCTTTAAATCAGACTGCAAATTCATGAGCAGCCTTAAGTTAGATCTGACATAATGTTTGGGAATATAGAGATGCTTGGCATGCTTGGCTGAAGGGCAGACATAAACAATTCCCTTATCTGGAGATAGATAGGCCTCTGGAAAAGCTGCTATATGTGCCTTTTTAAGCTCATGTAGAAGTTGAGTGTCTTCAGGAATTACTTGGTGTACTTTGTCAATCATAAAATCTAATTCAGATGTTCTCAATGTTTAAAAAATTCCCAAGGTAACCTGAAGACACTTGTCCACCCCACCATCATTTATATTTATCACAATTCTTTTCTCTAGGAAGTTGTCAATCTTTACCACCACTGCTCTTACAAAATTGATGTTCTTGCCTAAAGCTTTCTTGCAACTCATATAGTTGTGTTAAAGAGACACTCTTAGTACTGCAAGAAGGTCATTGAATTCCTAATCTTGATTAGGTCCTTTTGCAACCCTTAGTAGTCTTTATTTTCCAACATCAACTTGAGTATTTGAGCTTTGTCCCACCTGAACAGGCTTTTGAGATTGTGTCTTAGCATCCCTGGATTGTGTAATCCTAGCCTCAATCTCCCCCTTAGTCTTGGAAACAGGCATGAGCAGGGGAGTTGGAAGTTCTGGCCTAATTTGTTCAGGTAAGGCAGGCAGTGAAATATTGAGCTTTCCCATGATGGCTCCCAAAGCAACAGAATTCTGCATTTGAAGATGCTTATGAGAGTCCACCAGGGTCTGGATGTCAGTTTGTTGCCTTTTGACAAGAGAAGTCAAGGCTTGAACTTGTGCAGTGAGAGAAGCATTTAAGTCTTGCAGTGCTGAGACTTGGCTTTTTAGAGATTAAATTTGCAGATTTATGGAAGTTAAGCCAGGCTGATAAGAGATGGTAGATGTGCTAAAGGTTTCTTCTATAGCCTATTTGATGTCTTCCATAAGCAAGGCTGAAGGCTCATATCTTCTCTGATGAAGTTGTTCCATCTTGACCTTAGTGTCATTTGAATGAGTGATTTGTTGCTGGACAACTATATGGAGAGAGAGAGAAAGGATTGCTTAAGATTTTTGACTTCCTTTTCAATTGTAGTGAGATCCATCCTTGACATTTGCTCAGCAAAGTGCTTGAATTTAGAAGTGATCTTTACTTGAGATGGTACAATCTCATCCATCTTATCCTTCACTAGCTTCCTGATTTTATCCTCATGACCAGTCATCTTGACTTCAAGAGCTTTACCAAAAAGATGAAAAGCCTTGAGTTGAGCTTTGTGCACCTCTGTAATTGCATCATATACCTCTTGTGGAGTCAAGGCCTTTGCATTGCTTCCAAGAATTGTAATACACTCCTCCCTGAATCTGGCCAAGACTTGATCCATTTCCAACACAAAATCCTGAGAGAGCCATGCATCCACATTACCATCATGTTCTTCATCATTCACAATCTTCTCCTTCTATTTTTCAACATCTTCATTATAAGTGAGAATGATGGCCTGATAGTCTTGATTACTCATATCAGAAGTGAGTAGATGTTGGGAGATGTTTTCCAGTCCAGAAATCTGTTCAACTAGAAGATCATCCATGGATGTAGGTTATGAATTAGATTCTTGCAGCCATTGTGATATAATGTGTGCTTGTTGAGGTTGTGAAGTGGAGGGTTCAGAAACACCTGTGACTGAAGTCACATTTTTACTTACAGATTGCTCTGTGGTTATGGTTAATTGTTGTTCCACACTAGTTGTGGGAACCTCCAATTAAATTGGAGCGGATTTGATTGGGTTACTACCATGTGCACTAGTCTCAAACCCTTGTGTGTCTTTGATAGGGAATAAATAAATCCTGATTACATAATTAAATATTGCATTAATTACACATGATTTGGGCTATAAGGGCTAATAAGAAGATGTATGACATTCAGACCAAAAAGGTTAACACATTGATCAGGCCTGATGTACGAGATCAGGCCTGATGGAACAAAGAAGGCCCAAAACCCTGAATATTAATTAATTTTGTAATTAATTAATAAGGGAAAAATCATCTGTTAAGAAGAGTCCCGATAAGGATGAAAATCTCAGTAGATTAGCCTCCAAGGGACCTGAAAGGATAAGGAATCAATTTCCTACCACTTAGGACTCCAAAGTCCATTCTAATTCTGAAACTAGACAACCAAGTCTCCTAACCCAAGTCCAATTTAAGGACTCCCAACATCAATATAAGGGGCCTCACCCCATAAATCAGAACTATATTTTTTGACTTGATCCTTGGCAATCAGCAAGGTACGTAGGCATCTTGTTAAGGCAGATCGAGTCACGAAACACAAGAGCAGTCAAATCGAGCCTCGAAGCTCACGTTCCCTAGTAATAAATACAACAATTATTATACTTTAGTTTTTGATCCATAACATTTGGCGCCGTCTGTGGGAAAGCACAATAACAACCATGGCGAGAACACGGAGAACAATTAGAGCCTTTGAAGGAGGATTACCAGCGGGGACAACCCAAGTGATTTCGTGAACTGTGGAGATACCTCCTCATTCAACTTATGCAGCCACCCAAGAAGAAGCCCAGATAGGGGCAACTGAACCTCAGCCACAAGGGACGATTCCCTCGGCTACTCAAGGTACGAATCCCCAACTTCAACAACTACATACACCTGTGAATTCTCAACCCATTGGGTATGAGCATTCAACTATTGTGACTACTAACCCCCCATATTGGATGCCCCTTTACCTCGAGGTTTGAGAAAGTGGACATGCTGGACGGAGCGAAGCACGAGGGCGATCGCCCCCTATATACAAGGTTTGGCTCCTATCCCTGAGGATCAGGAATTTTCTGGTCCTTACACTGAGAGAGACTCTGAATCTTCGGATGATGAAGTGGCCCCAAGAAGGAGGCATGCTGGCAAAGAGCCGATGGCTGATGGTTGCCAACGTCCTAGGAGCACCCAAGGGACGAATTCCCAAGAAGTGCAGGAAAGGATCAGGGCTCACGTGGATGAGATTCAAAGGCTGAAGCGTGACTTGGAGGCGCAGCAGAACACCAGACCCCCACTACCTCCAAGGGGGAGGAAATCTCCCCCTATCATAGACCTGGATGGTCCAATACAGAGAAGGGCTGTTGTCCCAAGGGCTGATCCAAGCAATCTTCTTCCCCTTGGAGATCCTGATGATCCTACCCCACCATTCACTGAAGAGATAATGAATTCCCATATCTCAAGGAAGTTCAAGATGTTCACTATCAAAGCTTATGATGGCATTGGAGATCCCGCCAATCATGTTAGGACATTCTCTAATGCACTGTTGTTGCAGCCCGTGAATGACATTATTAAGTGTCGGGCCTTTCCTCAAACCCTGTCGGGTATGGCTCAAAGATAGTATAGTCGTTTGCGCCCGAACTCTATTGGGTCCTTCAGAGAATTAAGTCAGGCTTTTATTAAGCAGTTCATCAGTGGGAGAGTGCATAAGAAATGTTCAGCATCCCTCATGAGTATTGTGCAGGGAGCGAAAGAATCCTTGAGAGACTACCTGAATCATTTCACGAAGGAAGCTTTAAAAGTCCTGGACCTTGATGACAAGGTAGCCATGATAGCACTACAACAGGGAACTAGGGATGAGTTCTTCAAGATGTCCTTGGCTAAGTGCCCCCCTGAGAGCATGTTGCAGCTCCAAGATAGGGCCGGGAAGTACATCAAGGTGGAAGAGAGCATGAGGAAGACCGTATTGAGCAACGAGCCCGCTGGAGGCAAGAAGCGGAAAACTGATCTGGAGTATGTTGCTAAGGATATGTATCCTAGAACTGAGCAAAGCAATGACTCAACTCCGAAGAGGAGAGGACCTGGATAAAAATTCACTGAGTATGCTAAGCCGAATGCTCCAAGAAGCCAAATTTTGATGGAAATCGAGAAAGATCGAGATATTCATTGGCCTAAGCCCTTGAAGGCTGATCCTACCAAGCTAGATAAGAGCAAGTATTGTAGATTTCACAAGGATGTTGGTCATGACACCGATGAGTGTAGACAACTGAAAGATGAAATTGAATTCCTCATTAGAAAAGGAAGATTGAACAAGTACACTGGAGATGGAGGAGATAAGAGCAATAACGTGAGAAAGAGCTTTGATGATCGAAGAAGAGATCAAGATGATCAGGGGCAAAATCCCCAACCTAGGGGACCGGTGATAAATGCAATCTTTGGAGGACCGCGACCCCGAGGGCCTGTGATAAACACAATTTTTGGAGGACCAACTGCTGCTGGATTATCCAAGAACTCCAGGAAAGCGTATACCAGAGAAGTTATGCATATCGTTGGGGAAGCCCCGAAGAGGGCCAGGACAGAAGTAACAATGGCTTTCGATGATTTTGATCTGGAGGGTGTGAAATTTCCCCATGACAACCCGCTGGTCATAACCCCGATAATAGGGAACAGCCCGGTGAAGAGGGTCCTTGTGGATAATGGTGCTTCAGTAGATATCTTGCTCCATGACACCTTTTTAAGGATGGGATATAATGACTCCCAATTGACCCCAACCGACATGCCGATATATGGATTTGCGGGAGTGGAGTGCCCCGTGGAAGGGATAATCAAGTTGCCAACAACCATAGGACAAGAACCAAGGCAAGCAACACAGATGTTAGACTTTGTGGTGGTAAAAGCTAGTTTAACTTATAACGCTATCATGGGAAGAACAGGGATACATGCCTTCAAGGTAGTCCCTTATTCCTACCATTCAGTTATGAAGTTTCCCACCCGGAATGGGATTGGAGAAGAAAGAGGAGATCAAAAAATGGCTAGAAGTTACTATATGGCCACACTGAGGGCAGATGGAGTTGGGGGGCAGGTTCTGCCTATTGAAGATCTGGATATTTGAGAGAATGATGAGAAAAGAGGGAAGCCAGCTGAAGACTTGGTTTCAATTCCTTTAGCTCCTGAGGATCCTGGGAAAGTTACTTTCGTTGGAGCCACACTAGAGGAGCCCCTTAGAGGGAAGTTAATGAAATTTTTGCAAGAAAATAGTGATGTGTTTGCATGGTCGGCAGCTGATATACCAGGCATAGACCCGAAACTAATTACTCACAAGCTGAATGTGGATCCGAGTCGGAAGACGGTGAAGTAAAAGAAAGAAGTTTTGCTTCAGAGAGGCAAGAAGCTATAAAACAGGAAGTAGAGAAGCTCTTAGAGGCTGTTTTCATTGAGGAGATAGAATTTCTGGAATGGTTAGCAAACCCTATAATGGTGAAGAAGGCCAATGGAAAATGGAGGATGTGTGTGGACTTCACTGATCTGAATAATGCATGTCCTAAGGACTGTTTCCCATTACCAAGGATAGATACTTTGATAGATGCCACTGCTGGGCATGAGATGCTGAGCTTCGTGAATGGATTTAGTGGATACAATCAGATCAAGATGCATAAGGATGATATTCCAAAGGTATCATTCATCACTGACTTTGGTGTTTATTGTTATCTTGTTATGGCATTTGGTCTCAAGAATGCAGGAGCCACCTATCAAAGGTTGGTAAATAAAATTTTTAAGGATCTTATTGGAAAGACTATGGAAGTCTATGTTGATGATATGTTAGTCAAGAATCTAGTAAAGACTGACCCTATAACCCATTTGAGGGAAGCTTTTGAGGTCCTGAGATACCATAAGATGATGTTAAATCCTACGAAGTGTGCTTTCGGAGTAGGGTCTGGAAAGTTTTTGGGATTAATGGTCTCCAAGAGAGGAATCAAGGCCAATCCCGATAAAATAAAGGAAATGACATGGAACCACCAAAAACTATCAAAGATGTTCAGAAGCTCACAGGAAGGGTTGCTGCGCTGGGATGATTCATCTCCAAGTCAGGGGACAAGTGCTTATCGTTCTTCAAGTCCTTAAAGAAGGTTAAAGATTTTGTATGGAGTGAGGAAAGCCAGAAGGCATTCGAGGAGTTAAATAAATATATGGCTCAGGCCTTGTTGTTGGCCAATCCGGCTTTGAATGAAGTTTTATACTTATATTTGGTCGTTTCAGAGAGTGCCTTGAGCGCTGTATTGGTTAAGGAGGAACTGAAAAACCGGAAACCCGTATACTATGTCAGTAAAATTCTGCATGGAGCTGAGTTGAATTATTCAACTATTGAGAAGTTTGCTTTAGCCTTGAAAATGGCTTCGAGAAAGCTGCGTCCTTACTTCCAGGCTCATAAAATTGAGGTGCTAACAAATCAACCCCTGAGAAATATCATTCACAGTCCCAAGGCTAGTGGGAGATTGATCAAGTGGGCAATAGAGCTGGGAGAATTCGACATCAAGTATAAACCACAAACGACAATAAAAGCCCAGGAGTTAGCTGACTTCGTGGTGGAATGTACCATACCCAACCAAGAAGTCGGGGGGCAGGAAGATTCCATACCTCAAGACAAGGAAGTTGATAAAGGGGACAAAGAACAGGATGATAAGGAGAAAGAATATTGGGTGCTCTATTTTGATGGAGCTTCAAAAACAAATTCAAGTAGAGCAGGTTTGGTTTTATAAAGCCCTGATGGGTTCTTGATTGAGTATGCCATCAAGTTAGACTTCCCGACCACAAATAATGAGACAAAATATGAAGTTATGATAGCTGGCCTCGGCCTAGCAGGGACACTGAGAGTCAAGAACTTGAAGGTCTGTGGAGACTCGAAGTTGGTTATATCCCAGGTTAAGGGAGAGTTTGAGGCAAGGGATGATACGATGGCTAAATATGTCCGCCTAGTAAGGGCTGTAATGACCCAATTCGATGAATGCCATGTTCAGCACATTCTAAGGGAGGAAAATGCTAAGGTAGATGCCTTATCAATGTTTGCTTAATCCGGGATAGAGGAAACTTCGTGAAGTGTATACTTCCGCGTTCTGAAGACACGGAGCATTGATGTTAAGCTTGTAGCTCCTATAGGTCTGGGGACGTCATGGATAGATCCCATTAAGACTCATATTCAAACCGGTTGGTTGCCTAGTGATGCTACTGAAGCACGAAAGTTGGTTGTTTGAGCATTAAGATACTCCCTGATAGATGGGATTTTGTATAAAAGATCTTATGTGGTTCCTTACTTAAGATGTCTCAGGCCCGATGAGGCATGCTTGGCTCTTGAAGAAGTACATGAAGGTATCTGTGGACAACACTTGGGGGCAGAGCACTAGCTCATAAGATAACTCGTTTAAGCTTCTATTGGCCAGAAATGATGGCTGATGCCAAAGAGTATGTGAAGAAGTGTGACCGCTGTCAGAAGCATGCACCTGTCGTTAGACAATCCTCCGAGATGCTGACCTCCATCAACTCACCTATCCCCTTAGCTATGTGGGGAATGGATATACTTGGGCCTTTCCCCATGGCCACGGCACAAAGGAAGTTCCTGATTGTAGCCATTGATTATTTTACTAAGTGGATTGAAGCCAAACCCTTGGCCAAAATCACAACTAAGTAGGTTGCACAATTCCTGTGGGAAAATATCATGTGCCGGTATGGAATTCCCCGCATCCTGGTCACTAACAATGGAACACAGTTCAACAATGAGGAATTCAAGAAGTATTGTGAGGAGAATGAAATTGAATTATGATTCACCTCTATGGCTCACCCGCAAGCCAATGGGCAAGCGGAAGTGGCGAATCAGATAATCGTGAATGGACTAAAGAAGAGGATCGAGAAGTCGAGGAATAATTGGGTGGATGAAATACTCCCAATACTATGGGCCTTAGAGTCACGACTGGAGCAACTCCCTTCATGTTAGCATATGGGGCAGAAGCAGTTGTTCCTGTAGAGATATCACATTCTTCCCCCAGGATACAAGCTTTCAATGCTGAGGAAAATGAGGAAGGGCAAAGGTTAGCCCTGGATCTAATCGATGAAGTACGAGATGGGGCACATGCGAAGATAGTAGAATATCATAAAAAGGCTTCATTCAATTATAATCTAAGGGTTAAAGAAAGGTTTTTTAAGCAAGGTGACTTAGTCCTGAGAAAGGTGGAAGCTTCTGGTGTAGGGAAGAAAGGGAAACTTGCCCCGAATTGGGAAGGGCCATACAAGGTCAAAAGTGATCAGGGTAGAGGAACCTACAAGCTTGAGACTATGAATGGTTTTGATGTCCCGAGAACTTGGCATGCACAAAACCTGAAGGGTTATTATGTGTAAAACAGATAAAGCACGATTCTCATTTGTCAGAATGACAAGTAGGTTTAAAAGCACCTTGAAGCTTTGCTTGCTTAGGATTTTTATATATTTAATAATAGAAGATATGTTTAGGTTTTGTCATGGTGGAACCCATCTCATGTAAGGTATCGAGAATATCAAGTTATAATAAAAAGTGTTCAGCTTGATCTAGCCTATTAGATTGATACATTATGAAGGATAAAACCAAGTTATAAACTTGAGTTTGAAAACTCGGAAAAACTGTGATAATGTTTGGACAATATAAGTGAAAATAATCAAAGTCAATTACACAAATTCAAAAACGTCTGAAGAAAAGAAAAGTACATAAAAAGTAGGCCTTAGAAGGCTCGGATTCTTCGGAGCTGCTATCTGTAGTCTCCTCGGACATCTCCTCAGTTGGCCCCTCGAAAGTCTCTTCAGAAGTATCCGCCGAGGTCTCCTCAGAACTACCCTCGGATGGCTTAGATGCCTTAGGGGACGCTGGTTTCAGAGGCTCCTCCACCCTTGCCTTCTTAATAAGGGGCTCGGCCGCTTCCTCAGAAGAAGATTCCTCCTCTTCAGAGCTGGATTCGGGCTCCCTCCTTTTTTGGCCTTGACCCGGCTTCCTGATGACCCTCTGATCGGGGCCGCTGAAGTGCCCTCCTTAATAAGATTAGCGAGCTTATCTGCAACGCCTCCAAGTTCTGGGACTTGCACAGGGCAAGGGAAGGAAGATTGTTCAAGAACCTCAGGAAACTCGTCCTGGATAGCCTCCACAGCAGCATCCCAGCCTTCCTTATACCTGACTAGATGGATGAGGGCATCGTGCTCTACCATTAAGTCCTTGAATTCTTGAGTATTCATCCATCCGTCAAAGGCCTTGTCTTTCTGGGCCTTGAGAATAACAATCTCATCTCGGGCCATTTCAAAATCGAAAGTTGAGGAGGCAAGTATGGATTTAAGAGCCTCTATCTGCTGATTAGCCTCCTCAAGCTTCTTGTTTGTGTCCTCTAGACCAACTTTCTAAGCCTTGGCTTGGTGAATTACCCCTTGAAAGTGGACGTTCGCCTACAAGAGACAAAGGAAAAGTGAGAAATGAGAAAAATTATGACAGAAAACTATGGATACCAAAAGAAAAAGACATACCGTCGCCAAGGACTGAGCTCCGAAAAGCTCTTTAGCTTCCAAGTCATGTTACAGGACAAGGTCATGATAGTCTACGGGGGTAATAGACTGAATCGACCACTCCTTGGCTAGTTTTGTATTTCCAATGATCGAGTCCTTCCCCCGAATCCCCCAGGCAAGCTGGAAGAAGGCCCCCGGTTTTGTTTTATATGCAAGGGTTGGATGGGGCCTTCTTCGTCTCCTTCCCCTTCCTGGAAAAGGAACTCTGGGAAGCGATCCCCAAGAAGCGGGTCCTTGAAGACCTTCCCGGCTCTCTTCATCCTGGTCGTTTCCAGGTCTTTAGGCTTGGTAGCCTCTTCGATCTTCTCAGCAACTGCAACGAATAAGTAAAGCGAATTGAGAAAATAGTAAAGTAAAAAAGTAGGAAAAATGAAGGCAACTGGAAAAAGGAAGAAAATGTACCTTTTTTAGGAACTGGAGAAAGGCCACGTTCCAAAAGAACAATCTCCCTGATTAGATCCCAAGAGTGGGATGTCCTATTATCCTGGGTAAGGAGGTTGAAGGCCCTGGTCTCCTTCTCAAATAAAACTATGACATTCGGGCTCCCATCCACGGCTTGCCCAAATTACGAGCGAAAGAGGGTGCCCCAATCGCCGCCCTCCCAAAGGACGTATAGAAACTCCTTCTTCCACCCCAAGTTATTGTCGGGGATGGACTTCCCATTCACTATATGGGGAACAGTGGGCGTTGGTTCAAAGAAACCCACCCCGGATTCTTGTCGGGGTTGTTCTTGAACTGGAAGATTTTTCTGAACACAGCAACCGAGGTAGGGAAGTTGTGCTTGGCACATTGCGACAGGTAACAAAAAATTAGCCTCCAAGAGTTTGGAGGGAGTTGGCAAGGGCTGATGCCCGCATCAGCTAGCAGAACAGGGATAAAAGGATGAAAGGGGAGTCTGATACCTGCCCTTAGAGTGTCCCTGTAGATGTATAGAGCATCTTTCTTCCATTGACAGGCCTTGTCAGCCGGACCCGTAAGAACCAACTTGAAGGGTTCCTTGATCTTGAAATAAGTACTCAACTTATCCAGCTCTTTTAGATCCCGAAAGATACTGATGTGATCATGCGCGTCCAGATGCGCGTTAGACGGGTACTCATCCCCTCAAGTGTTGATCATATCAATCAAGGAAGTGTACCTTGATCGAATGGGGAACTCATTAGACTTTTTGGCCACGTTCATCTTGGCCAACCGGGTCATTCTCTTATCAGCCATATGAAAAAGGGCATAAAAGAAGACAATTTTAAACCCAAACTATGCAAAAACGAGCAAAATAAAAGAAGAGGGAAAGATATTTATCTGAAGTAATGCTGCAAAAAGGGGATGGCATGCTAAAAGAAGGCTTTGGGGCTCAAAAACTCCGACCTACAGTTATTTCTCTAAGATCTTTAAGAGAAGAAAAGAGAAAGAGAATTCAGAAATGAGAAAGTGAGAAATGAGTGACCCTAGTCACTCCTTTATATAGGCGGAAAAGGGAAGTTGAAAGGGCAAAAAAGCCCAAATTCTGGAAGTTATTAAGTTCTGGAACCTTCCAGAGTATCTTCAATAATTCTTAAGGCCCATCTCAAATCCAAACGAGGCCCAATCCAAGTTGGATTAGGAAAAGCCCAATAAAGACCAGAAATCAGGATTGAGGTCGAATTTGAGGTCGTGAATCCTGTTCGAATTCTTTTGAAAAGGCGCCCGAAAAATTCGAACAGGCACCCGAAAAATGTGCGTTAAAAAGACCAGAATGGAGGTCGAAGTTGAAGTCGTGAATCCAGTTCGAATTCTTTCGAACAAAAGCCATAAAAGCACCTATCAAAAAGACCATGATTCAGGTCGAAATCCTGATCATGGATCAAGCTCGAAATTTTTCGAGAAGGAGTCAAAAAGGGACCAAAACTTCGACCAAGATCCAGATGGAAACCCTGGTCGTGATTCCTAGTCGAAACATTACGAATAGGAGTCAAAAAGGGACCAAAACTTTGACCAAGATCCAGGTCGTGGGTTCGACTAGGATCCAGGTCGAAACACTGGTCGTGATTCCTAGTCAAGACATCACGAACAGGAATCAAACAAGGACCGAAATTTTGACCAAAATCCAGGTTGATGGTTCGACTAGGATCCTGGTCGAAACCCAGGCCGTGGAACCTAGTCAAAATACTTCGACCAGGATTAAAAAGTTGGCCCAAAATTTGACTAGGATCCAGGTCTAATTTTCGACTAGGATCATGGTCGAAAAAGGGCTGAAAATTAGAGAACGTTTCTGAAAAATTGCAGAAAATTCGGAAAGTTCCAGAAATTAAGAAAAAGTCCCGGAAATTAAGGGAAGATTCCTAAAAAATACCAGAAAATTCCTAAAAAGAGGGGAAAAGGTAAGAAAATAATAGGGAAGCTTTTAAAACAACCCTGAAGCCGCGTACAAGGCAAATCATTGTAAATGTGTAGGTCGCTCCACACTTTACACCAAACGATACCCTGTAAGGGAACGAGTGAACTTAACCTTTGCGAAATCTTTTACGGTTTCCCAAAAGTTGGGGGGCAAATGATAGAGAATAAATAAATCCTGATTACATAATTAAATATTGCATTAATTACACATGATTTGGGCTACAAGGCCCAATAAGAAGATGTATGATATTCAGACCAAAAAGGTTAACACATTGATCAGGCCTGATGGACCAGATCAGGCCTGATGTGTTAGATATATTTGATAATATCATGTGTAATATGATTTGTGTTTAGTTTTCAGATCTTACCTAATAGAAAAAATCAGTACTTAACTGGAAATCAACACTTATAATGAAGACAGAACTTAAGATATCAGAACTTAAGTTATCAGAACTTAAGTTATCAAAAGATATTTATCAGGAGATAATATCAGGACTTAAGATGACTTTCAGATAAGGCAGGCGGCTGATTGAAAGGAAAGAAGATCGAGACTAAGACAGAAAGAAATATGCATGAAGAAGGAATTCTATGAAGAATAGGATACTTGGAAGAAAAGATAACTAGTTAGTATATTTTAAGAAGCAGAATTATATTCCATATCAATTAGAATTTATCTTGTAACTGTGTAGTATATAAACACAGGCATAGAGTTTACACTATAAGTGTTATCGTTATCGAAGTTATTATTCTTTATAACCCTAACAGCTCTCGTGATAATTTTTTCATCACTGAGAGAGGACAGATCCATATTGTAACAGAGTTTATTATGTTGAATAAAATCTGTTTTCTGTTACTTGAATTCTTATATTCAATTTGATTGTAGTAAACACTGTATTCAACCCCCTTCTACAGTGTGTGTGACCTAACAAGTGGTATCAGAGCAATCTGTTAACACACAAACAGTTTAAGATCCAAAAACAATCATGTCTGAAGAAGAAACTCCAACCAAGCCCACCAAAACTGAAGAACCTCCAAAAACCATAACTCATAGTCGATACGAGACTATAAGAGTTCCCATATTGAAACCTTCTGAGTATTCCATATGGAAAGTGAAGATGGCTATGTTTCTGGAAGCTACAGATCCAGAATATCTCGACAGAATTTATGAAGGACCACATATGCCAACCAAACTCTCTGTGGAAGTTGCAGGTCAGCCAACAAAGTCTGTACCAAAGGAGAAAAGTGATTACACTACTGAAGATATCTCATCAATTACGAAGGATGCAAAGGTAAGACACTTGATGCAAAGTGCCATTGATAATGTCATGTCAAACAGGGTAATTCAATGCAAGACTGCAAAAGAGATATGGGATGCTTTGGAAACAAGGTGTCGGGGAACTGATTCAATCAAGAAGAACAGGAAGTCTATACTCACTCAAGAGTATGAGCACTTTGACTCAAAGCCTAATGAGTCATTAACTGATTTATATGACAGATTGGTCAAACTCTTGAATGATTTGTCACTAGTTGACAAAGAGTATGATATTGAAGATTCAAATCTTAAATTCCTGTTAGCTTTTCCTGAAAGATGGGATTTGAAGGCCACAATAATAAGAGACAACTATAATCTTGATGAAACAACTCTTGATAAAATTTATGTGATGCTCAAGACTCATGAACTTGAGATGGAGCAAAGAAGCAAGAGGAATGGAAGAAAGTCAAGGACATTTGCTTTTGTGGCTGAGGAGGAAAGTCCCAAAGTTGCTGTCTCAAAGAAAGGCAAGGGCAAGGCTCTCATCACAAAGTCTGATACTGAGTCATCAAGTTCTGATAGTGATGATGACTCAGAAACTGAAAGTATACCTGAGATGGACCCTGATGAGGAGATGATGAAGTTGTGTGCTCCTATGGTGAAAGGAATCACAAAGATTGCATACAGGAAATTCAGGAGAGGAAAGAAGTATTCCAGGAAAGGTGCAAGTTCTGATAAGAAAGGTTTCAGAAAATCTGAAGGCAAAGGAGGATAAGTCTGACAGAGGAGATTACTCAAATGTTAAATGCTACAACTGTGGTGAGAAAGGCCACATATCTCCTGATTACAGAAAAGGGAAAAGTGACAAAGTGTTAGGTCCCAATTTGTTTGTAGAAGGGGGGTTGAATGCAAACAATACCGTTTAATCGAATAAAATGCGGAATAAAATTGTGAAACAAAATTCAAGTTAAATAAAACTTTTATTAAACTTGAAAGGTGTTACAACTACGGTATCGGTTACAAGGGATTAATCTCAAATCAATTATTACAAATCTAGAATAAATTCGACATGAACTTTTTCTATTTTTGTAATTAAAAGATCAAATGCTAAATGTGATTTGAGATTAAGTTCTAGGGATTTTAATCCGCTAGATTGATACACAAGAACAAGATAAGTATTTCTAGTTGATTGGATTTAACTTTACAATCTAGAAATTGATCTTGAAGTTGCAGATGAGATGAAATATTTTTCTGCTCCTTTTTCTTTTTGTTCTTGAGTTTGTGTTCTGTTTGATTGATTTGTAAATAATAGACTTCTGCTCCTTTTTATCAAACAGCCGAATTTAAACATGTACTGGCATGACAATCTTCTTTGGCCAGCAAGACTTTCGGTATGACAAAATTTACAACTAGCAAGACAATTAAAATGAGCTAGCAAGACTTTCGGTATGACTATTGATTGTCATACCGATTATCATATTAGTTCAAATAAATTGTCTTGCTGAATTAATAACAGATTTTAATCTAAACAGAAATTCTAATAAGACAATTAAATGTATTGGCATGACTTTCGGTATGACTATCAATTGTCATACCGATTGTCATACTAGTTCAAATGAATTGTCTTGCTGAATTTAAGCAGATTTTAAACCAATTAAAATCTTGTAAATCCTTAATATTAATTCTAAATTAATTAATCAATTTAATTCAATTAATCAATAAATTAATCTTTGCAGATTTAATTTATTTTCTTAATTAAATTATATGACTTAATTAATTAATAGAGAATTAATACTAACCCTGAGCAGCATCCATTCTTCTAACAATCTTCTGAAAGTCACTGAGACTTATGAATCAATTCCGCCACTTCAATGCTGACACTCGATGTACTGTCTGGTTCATGAGTGACTAACTTCGGTGACGTTTCTTCATGTCTTGACTTTGATATTCTGATTGAATCCTTGTAATAAATGATACCCTGACGAGATCTCTGTCACTTGATTAAATCCACGATCTTGATTTATATCACTGAGGCATGATCAAATTCTTGAACTTCTTCCAGTGAATCTTCAAGTCTGCAGATGAACAATGTTTCTTTATTCTTTGACAGATGTTACTTTGTGAGATCTCTCTGATGATAGATCCACTATTTACTTATTACATTCTTATTTGAGTTGAGTTAAATACTCGAATAAACGAGTAGGCTATGACATATGCCTTTCAATCTCCCCCTATTTGTTTGTTAGACAATAACAACAAATACCTAGAGGATAACTCAACTAACAAATAAGAAAAAGATATAAACAGTAATGTAAAGTAAATAGCAGAAAAGTTCTGGATTATATTTAACATTTTCCAGATTCCAAATGAAATTTACAAGTGAATACAAGATAGATGTTCCTCTAGCCTGAACATATAACTACATTAGACTATCTTGATTCATAAAGCTCTAATCATATTACATTGAGTTTTGAGCTAATTGACTTCAATTGTCTTCTCTTCTGACTTCACCTTCTTCTAAATCTTGAAGCAATTCCTTGTCAAAGACACGATCCTTTTCTGAAGTGAAGCTTGCTGGTCTGACTGGTTGAACTCCAACTGACTTCAGCTTATTCTTGAGTTGATTGTATCTTTTAACATTCTTTTCACAATAAGCTTGAATCAAGTCAGCAGCTTGAGTCTTCAACATGGATGAATATCCAGCAGTTCTCAAATGATGTTCCATCCAGACCAGATGCTTAGCTGAGTAGTCTTTAAGAGATTGTACATCTAGCTGACAGATTTGAAGACAATCAGACTTAAAGAATCTCACCTGATGAGGATTGTTGACCACTTGAGGACTAGCCCTGCTGGCAAACTCTTTAAGCCTTTCTCAAAGAACTTTATTCAATTCTGAGCTTCTTTTGACTTTGTTTAAAAGAACCCAAATCTCTGACAAAGAACGATTCTCAAATAGATGAAGTGACACCTTGAAAGATCCTTAACTCTGACAATATACAAAAATGCTCATCTCATTTAGGGATCTATCAAAAGCAGCTGTGATCCTTGAGACTTCAGTCTTGATAGCATTCATGTACATGTCATTGTTAGGATTTGAGATTTCCAGCTTGTCAAGAAGATGTAAGAACTGCCTATCATTGTTAGTGCTCAACTGAGGCATATCAAGTACTCTCCTAGCTTCATCCCATTTTTCACCAATCTTTAGTTTGACATCTCTTCTCCTTTCTTGAGCCTTAATGCCATGAAGACGTTGCTTTTGAAGAGTTTCTGTTCTTTGAATGTCTTTTCTCATGTCAATGATCTGAGAGACCTTCTTGAGTTCAGCTTCTTTTCTTTTCATTTCTGACTGCTCCTTCTGAAATTCTTTCTCAAACATAGGATCCACTTGAGCTTCTTCTTCCCATTCTCCAAAATCACTTTCCTCTTCAGCTTCAAATAACCCATCTTTATCTTCCTGAACTGGTTCAGTGGGAATGTCAAAAATATCAAAGTCATCCTGTTCTCCACTGTAGTAGACATCATCAGCCTTTCCTTTGTTTCCAGCAGAGGTATCTTTTTCTTTCCCTTTGGCACTACTTCCTTTCTTCTCCCCCTTAGTTGAGGGATCCTCTACTGACTTTCCTTTGGAACCTCCATCACCTCCAGAGCCTGATCCTCCACCAGACGGTCCTTCAAAATAAGTTCTTTGTTCTTCATTAGGGCAATGAGAATTCTTGATCATGAAATATAGGTGCTTCATCCCTTCATTGAGATGTTCCATGCCCGTCTCTATCTTTAGAAATCTTGAGGAGTCCAGTGAATGATTCATCTCAACGAGGTCTTCAAGAGAAGTCATTCTTGTGTGTAGAGAGCAGAAGTTGGATATGTCATCAGCTGATAAAGTTGGAGTGTCCTGAATAGAATTGAGCTTTGGTATTACAGTGGTCTTTAGATCTGAGATGTCATTCCTTATGATTGCAAGCTGATTGTTGACAGAGGTGGAAGAAGAAGACCGTTCAACCACTTGTGCTTTGAATGCTTGAGCTTCAGCTTGGCTTTTAGCAAGTTCTTCTTTTAGGGCAGCAATCTGAGCTAACAGGTTTACAGTATCAGTGTATGTGTGTGCTCTCACCTGAATTTCACTCGTGTTTGGCTCACTCACCTCACGTGCATGTGTTTCTCTCAATATAATTGCTCGTGAGGAGTCTTCCTGTTGCTGTTCTTCTGTACCTGCATTAAAAATCACCCTAGCCTCTTCAAGAGAGGTCAGTGGTGGTGCAATGGGAATTCGCGAGTCCCGATCCTCAGTCAATACTATCAAATCTTTTGGAATAGATGTCTGAATTGCTTCAGGGATAGATTGACCGAGTTGCCCTCCACTTTCTCCAGATAAATCTGCGAGTGGAGAATCCCATAAGGGAGCCAGAGGTGTTGGATCTGGGAGGGGAGAAAATGACTCTATTAAAGATGGCGGAGAGTCAGATTTTCCCTCTGAAGCATGTGACTGCTCTTCTGCCGTAACTATGGCAGGCACTGTAACCAACTCTACGTGCACTCCTCGCTGTGTGTCTTGAGTATGATCTGGGGAAGTGTATGGTTCCATTGTGAGTAATGGAATTGTGCTTGACTCAGTACAAGATGCCATGGCCCTATGGCGAATTTCAATAGATGCATCATGTTGAGAGAATGCCTCTAGTAACTGTTCATTGGCCATTTCAAAGTCTATGTCCTGTTGGGAGGACAAGGATGGGCTTTCAGATGCCTCAGAATATGTTCTTCTTTTCTTAGGAGGAGGCAGAGCTGAGGGTTCACTCATATTTAACAATGTACTACTTCCTAGTAATCTTCTGGGTAACATTTTGGACAGTGGGGGAGAGGTTGAGATAGAATGTGACTCTGTGTTTGGCTCTATGACCTGGGTTTGAAGCTGTGGTTCTACAACTTCATGGTCAGCCCTATCAACCACTGGGGGTCTTTCAACAGAAGTAGGAAGGGAGTGAGAGTGAGGAATTACTACCTGTAATGGAAGAGCCTGGGTGGCTTGAACCACTGGAGGTTGAGGTTGCTGTTCATGGCCGGGAAGATTGAAAATAGGTAAAGGAATATAAGTGGCCATGAAAGCAGATACAAGTACTGGAACTTGCATGAATTTGAAGGTTGTGTCTTGGCGAGTGTAAATCTTTTTGCTAACTGGAGGGGGTTCGGTTACTGCAGAGTTAGCAAAAAGGGCTTTGTGTTCAGGTGAGAGAAGATGATCTGCTATAAGCATGAGAAAACGAGCATAGTAACATGATACCCTACGATTTGTAGAATGATCACGTAAAGCAGAAGTTAGATGTCTCAAGAGAATGGGAAAAAGTAGTTTGCCAAAATTGATCCTTTGATTGAAAACAACCGCCAGACCAATATACTGCAGAGTGGAAGTGATGTTATGAAAATTGGATTTTGTGCAGTTGGCAAACACTTTGGAAAGTGTATCGAAGAAAATATCCCATTCAGACACCAAATTTGATTTAGAAAGTTTGGTTAAATTGATCACCCCCTGATAGTGAATAGCATTGAAAAAATTTGTGATATCATTTTCAGAGGGTAAATTACAGAAATTGTCTAGTGGAAAATTTAACGCACGATTGACGACTGTTTCATCAACTACATACTGTGTGTTTGCGACGGTGAATGAAAAAGATTTTGAATCATCGGCCACAGTAGAGGTTGTGCAAATCAGTCTAAGTAGATCGACGTTTAAAATCACATTTGATTTAATAGCAGAGCTAACAATCGAATGGTCATTTAAAAATCTAATCCATGGCTTAAATTTTTCAACATCACATTTTTCCGGATTAAAATAACCAACCTGATTATGCGCGACAATTTGGAAATTGAGAGCCATTTAAAATAATAATAAGACACACGCTTTTCAGAATTTTAAGAATAATATTAAGAAAATTCAAATTAATTAAATTAATTTAATAATTCGAATTAAATTAATTATAATCGAAAAATTTAGACAGAAATGTATCTCGTTAAAATTCTTAACTCACAAACGCAGTTTTGACAAACCAAAAGACACAAATCAGAAATTGAAATAAAAAAATAAAAAGTTCAAAATCAACAAACACAAATTGAATTTGAAGGGGCAAACTGATAAAAAAATTTGAAAATTTTGACAGCACTCCTGTATGTATATATATATATGTAAGTATATATCACAGGAGTGAAGATTCAGTTTGCTGAGTAAAAACTCGAGCAAGGAAAGAGCAGTTCGTTGGTTTTAGTTCGAAGAGAGAGAAGAGAGAAAATGAAGAGAAAAAAAAACTGTTCGAATTTTTGAAAAGAACTGAACTGTTGAAAATGGTTTAAAACAAGACAAACAAACTGCTTTATATGACAGTTGGTATGACAATCCTGGATTGTCATACCGATTGTCATACCAGGCAAAAGAAGGAAAAAAAACAACAGAAATAAAGGAAATAACAAAATACACACTGAGTATATATAACTGGTATGACAATCTGATAGTCATACCGATTGTCATACCAGTATAAAATAAAAGAAAATATATATATATATTGTTTATAACTGGCAAGACAATTGATAGTCATACCGATTATCTTGCCAGTATAAACTATACTGAAAAACACTAATATGACAATTATATAGCTAAATGACTTTCGGCAAGACAATTTCAATTGTCTTGCCGATTGTCATTTTAGTAGAAATACAATCAAATATGTACAGACTCTATAAATGTACTGAAATTATATTACAAAATGGTAAAACTGAAATACAGACCTATAATATTTACAGAAACAAAGACAATATATCAGAATTTATTATTTTTATTCCAAAAATAGATTTCTATTGAATTTTATTAGCAAATAAAATTCATAGTAAAATATTTTTAGAGGAAATAAAATATTCTGAGATATTTTAAATTAACAAGAAGGGAAAATAAAAATAGATAAGATAATATATATTACATAGAAATAAGCAAGAAATATGATAAAATGATAACATAAATTTGCAAATGAATTTTTCATTTATGAAAAATTCATTTGTAAATTCATTCAAGAACAGATCACAGATATTAACTAAATTAATCACTAAAACTATTCAACATGCCCAATTTACCAACTAATCTGGTAAATGTGGATTCGTCAAGTGGTTTAGTGAAAATATCTGCTATTTGTTCTTCTGTTGGAACAAAAAATAGTTCAACAGTACCATTCATGACGTGCTCTCTAATAAAATGATACCTGATGTCAATGTGCTTTGTCCTCGAGTGCTGCACAGGGTTGTTGGTGATGGCTATTGCACTTGTGTTGTCACATAAAATAGGAATCTTGTTCAATACAGAGCCATAGTCTCGTAGTTGGTTCCTAATCCACAAGATCTGAGCACAGCAGCTTCCAGCAGCAATATATTCAGCCTCGGCCATTGAGTTGGAAACTGTTTGTTGTTTCTTGCTGTACCATGAGACTAGCCTGCTACCTAGGAATTGACAACTCCCTGAGGTGCTTTTCCTATCAACAACACTTCCTGCATAATCTGAATCTGTATATCCGACAAGGTTAAAACCAGATTCTTTAGGGTACCAAATACCTATATTTGGTGTTCCCTTAAGATATCTTAAGATTCGTTTAACAGCAACGAGATGAATATCTCTAGGATCCGCTTGGAACCTTGCACATAAACATGTAGCATACATAATATCTGGTCTACTTGCAGTAAGATAGAGTAACGAGCCAATCATACCTCTGTAGCTTGTGACATCTACCTTAATGGAGTTTTCACATGGTCCAAGCTTGACAGCTGTAGTTGATGGAGTCCTTGCTGATGCAGAATCCTCTAGATTGTACTTTTTGAGGAGTTCCTTGAGATACTTGGATTGACAAATAAATGTTCCATCTAACCTTTGATTTACATGTAATCCAAGAAAGAACTTCAGCTCTCCCATCATGCTCATTTCAAACTTGCTGTGCATTAACTTAGCAAATCTCTTACAGAGATTATCATTAGTAGACCCAAATATTATATCATCCACATAGACTTGGACTAATATAGTATCATTCTTATGTTTTTAGAAAAGAGAGTTTTGTCTATGACACCTCTAATAAAGCTATTTTCAATAAGAAATTCAGAGAGAGTGTCATACCATTTTCTTGGAGACTGTTTTAGCCCATAGATAGCCTTGAAAAGAAAGAAGACAAAATCCAAATGATCTGGATCTTCAAAACCAGGAGGTTGCTCTACATATACCTCTTCATCCAGCTTTCCATTCAGAAAGGCGCTCTTGACATCCATTTGATAAACTTTAAAGTTTGAAAATGCTGCAAATGCCAGAAATATCCTGATGGCCTCAAGTCTAGCCACTGGAGCATAGGTTTTATCATAATCAATGCCTTCAGCTTGAGAATACCCTTTAGCTACCAGTCTTGCCTTGTTTCTTGTAACCACACCATCTTCATCTAGTTTATTCCTGAATACCCACCTAGTACCAACAGCTTTCTTGTGTACAGGCCTAGGTACCAATTTCCAGACTTGTTGACTTTCAAACTGATTGAGTTCATCTTGCATAGCAATCACCCAATCTGGATCAGTCAGTGCTTCTTCAATTTTCTTAGGTTCCATCTCAGAAAGAAATCCTGAGAACAGACACTCATTTTGAGTAGCACGTCTAGTTCTGACTCCAACATCTGGATCACCAATAATCAACTCAAAAGGGTGAGCTTTATTCCAGACAGTCTGTCTTGGAAGACTTGATCTTGATGATTCGCCTTGAAATTCATTGTGATGTTGTGTCCTACTAGATGATCCTTCAGCATCTCCCCCTGAGTTGTTGCCATGTTGACTTGAAGATTCTCCGTCAGTAGCAGTGGTATTTCCATTGTTGCCAAAGTTTCCATCACTATTACCTTGAGTATCATCAGGATTAACAGGTTCTTCACCAGCAACAACCTCAGGTTCTTGACCATGTTCTGATTCTGAATCTGACGTATCATCAAACTTCAGTTTCTCAGAAGGATCTTCAGTTTGGATACTAGGGAGTTTAGTGTCATCAAATGTAACATTGACACTTTCAGTTACTTTGTGTTGATCAATGATATACACTCTATATGATCTTCTTCCATATCCAACAAAAATACCCTCATATGCCTTTGCCTCGAACTTACCACGACGATCATCTCCATCCTTGAGCACGAAGCATCTGGCACCAAATACATGAAAGTATTTAATAGAAGGTTTCTGTTTATTCAAAATCTCATAAGGAGTTTTCATGAAGTCTTTGTTGATTAGAGTTCGATTCTGAGTATAACATGCAGTATTGACAGCTTCAGCCCAAAAGTACATTGGAAGACCTGATTCACTTAACATCGTTCTCGCAGCTTCAATCAATGTACGATTCTTCCTTTCTACCACTCCATTTTGCTGAGGGGTTCTAGGAGCTGAAAATTGTCTGGTAATCCCTTTGTCTGTACAGAATCCATTGAGAAGTGCATTCTTGAATTCTGTCCCATTATCTGACCTTATTGCTCTAACAGGGACGTTAGAATCTAACTCAATCATCTTGATATGATCAATCACAACTTGTGGTGTTTCATCCTTAGAGTGAAGAAATAAAACCCACGTATACTTGGAATAGTCATCAACTATCACAAGACAGTAACACTTCTTTGACATAGAAAGGATATTAACTGGACCAAATAAATCCATGTGCAATAATTGCAGAACACCAGTTATGGAAGATGTGTCAGTGCCTTTGTGACTTGCTTTCTTTGACTTTCCTTTCTGGCAAGCCTCACATAGTCCTTCTGGAGAGAATTCCAGCTGAGGCAGACCTCTTACCAATTCTCTTTTGACAAGAGAATTCATTGTTTTGAAATTGAGATGAGAAAGTCTCTTGTGCCATAGCCAACTCTCATCTGACGATGCCTTTGCATAGAAACAATTGACTTCAAGATTGCTTCCAGAGTTCATGTCAGCTACGAACAGATTTCCTTTCCGGATTCCCATTAAGGAGGGTTTTTCACTTTTCTTGTGCAGAATCTGACACTTCAGCTTGTCGAATAAAACATTGTAGCCGTTGTCACAGAACTGACTAATGCTAAGCAGATTGTGTTCAAGTCCTTGCACAACATATACATTTTCAATGATAACATTTCCAGCTAGCAAACAGCCATATCCCTCCGTTAAACCTTTGCTGTTATCTCCAAAGGTAACCACTAGGCCAGCTTTCTCAACCACATTTGATAGCAGGGCTCTATCTCCGGTCATATGTCTTGACGATCCGCTGTCAAGAATCCACACTACCGGTTGTACCTGTTTAATGCCCTGCAATACAAATGGATTAGACCTTCTTCGGAACCCAAGCTTGGCTGGGTCCGGCATACTTGTAAAATTGGCCTTTATCAGGCAAAACAACATTCTTAATTTCAATATTCTCAACGTTCTCAATGACTGAACATTTGACCTTGTGAACAGCCTTGACAAATTTCTGTTTAGGCTTAGGCACAAATGTCTCCTTTCTAGCTTTAAGAGGACTAGCAGTCTTAGACCTATCATGCTTTCTATTATTCACATGCTGACGAGGAGTAGTCTTATCATTAGAAACATGCTTACCATTAAAATAAGCAAACAACAGATTAAAAGCACAAGACATACAATCAGGAACACCACATGCTTTATGAGAAGGATTAACAATAGGCAACTTATGCATGGTAGACATGGCATTTGTGTTATCCAACTCATGTGTGTCTGAGTTAGTCTCAGTTGCTTTCACAACCTTGACTGGAACTTTTGACACACTTGACTTGGAGACAGCTTTCCCATTAGCATTATCTTCAGCACGGATTTCTTCTTGAATAATAAAAGAGGTCTCATCAAATGGTTCAGCAATTGATTCTTTATAGAGGGGTTCATCAACACCCTTAAGCACATGTGGTACTTCCCTGCCTTTAGCACATACATGAGGAGGGGAGTTTATGCCTAATTTTCCAATAGCATCATTGTAATCATAACCTATTCCATGTGTTTGATTAACAGCTTGCTTATTGTAAAACTCTTTGGACTTCGAACAAGAATTAAAGTAAGCTTTAACCTTAGCCTCAAGACCGGTGATCTTGTCTTTGAGAATAGTTTCGAGTTGTCTATAACAGTCAACTCTATTCTCTAGAAAAGATACTTGTTCTTTTAGTTTATCTTGATTAATGTGCACAAGTCTTAATTCATTGACCTCTTTCTCAAGGTCTTTGATTTGTTGATTTAACAATTCATTATCACGACGAGCACAATCTAAGGAACCTCCTAGATGATAAACTAATTCAGCATCAGTAAATTTTACCTCTTTTCTTGACGATGAGGTGCTTGCATTACTAGCCATGAGAGCAAGATTCCCAACTTCTTCATCTTCACTGTCAGTATCATCCCAGCTTCTTCCCTTTGCCAGGTACACCCTTTCAGATTTACTCTTCTGATTAGAATCGTAAGAGTTCTTCCTAGCTTGTTTTGGCTTCCTGCATTCTGTGGCAAAGTGTCCCAACTCATTACAGTTGAAGCATCGAATGGTGCTTCGATCAACCATCCCTGTTTTATACCCACCACTGCTGGTGTTAGAGGATGAAGATCCACCTTTCTGGAATCTGTTGTAGTTGGACTTGTACTTGAACTTGGGATTCCTTTTGAATCTGACATTTGAGAATCTCTTGACAATCAGGGCCATTGACTCATCCTCCAATTGCTCCAGTTCTTCCAAGGAATAATAATCATCTCCTGATTGATTTGTAGTAGGAGAATCAAATTCTGCTACTATCACATTATCTTCAACCTTGGAAGACTGTACCATTCTTTCTGACTGTTGAGATTGTTATTGATATTATGGTTGTTGTTGTTGTTCATCAGCTACTAGAGCAGTAGACGTGCTGACCACTCTTCCTTTCCCGTAAACTTCCTTCCGCTGAATCTGCTCCAACTCATAAGTCTTTAACACACCATAGAGCCTTTCCAAAGAAATCTCACTCAGATCTCTTGCTTCTCTAATGGCAGTGATTCTATGTTCGAGATGAGTTGGCAGTGTTAAAAGGAACTTTTTGTTGACCTCCCTGATGGAATAGTATTTACCATTAATGTTCAGGTTGTTGATCAATGCATTGTACCTCTCAAACACTTCAGTGATTCCTTCTCCTGGATTGGATTTAAAGTATTCATACTCAGAGGTTAGGATTTCTAGTTTGTTCTCCCTAACTTCCTCTGTGCCTTCATTAATAATCTCAATAGTTTCCCAGATATGTTTGGAATCTTTACAATTCATCACATGTCTATTCATCAGGGGATTAAGGGAATCTACTAAGATTAATTGAAGGCTAGCATCCAGGGAAGCTTCTTCTATTTCAGCAGGAGAGAAGTCCTCAGGATCCTTCACATAAGTTCTCGCTTTGGTGATCACCACATCATTTTCTATTACCTCTGGTTCCATAACCATAGGAATTTTTGGACCCTTCTTCAACACTTGCAAATATTTGGGATTAGCAACCTGTAAAAATAGCAGCATCTTCTTCTTCCACATAACATAATTTTCTTTATCGAAAAGTGGAATTTTAACGGTTCCAACTTTTTGTGTAGTCATTATGAATTTTTTTGAGTGAATAAAAAATTCAAGAAGTGAAAGAAACACAAAAGTCTAGGATCTAGATTTGTACGTTAATCAGAAGGCTCTGATACCAATTGTTAGGTCCCAATTTGTTTGTAGAAGGGGGGTTGAATGCAAACAATACCGTTTAATCGAATAAAATGCGGAATAAAATTGTGAAACAAAATTCAAGTTAAATAAAACTTTTATTAAACTTGAAAGGTGTTACAACTACGGTATCGGTTACAAGGGATTAATTTCAAATCAATTATTACAAATCTAGAATAAATTCGACATGAACTTTTTCTATTTTTGTAATTAAAAGATCAAATGCTAAATGCGATTTGAGATTAAGTTCTAGGGATTTTAATCTGCTAGATTGATACACAAGAACAAGATAAGTATTTCTAGTTGATTGGATTTAACTTTACAATCTAGAAATTGATCTTGAAGTTGCAGATGAGATGAAATATTTTTCTGCTCCTTTTTCTTTTTGTTCTTGAGTTTGTGTTCTGTTTGATTGATTTGTAAATAATAGACTTCTGCTCCTTTTTATCAAACAGCCGAATGTAAACATGTACTGGCATGACAATCTTCTTTGGCCAGCAAGACTTTCGGTATGACAAAATTTACAACTAGCAAGACAATTAAAATGAGTTAGCAAGACTTTCGGTATGACTATTGATTGTCATACCGATTGTCATATTAGTTCAAATAAATTGTCTTGCTGAATTAATAACAGATTTTAATCTAAACAGAAATTCTAATAAGACAATTAAATGTATTGGCATGACTTTCGGTATGACTATCAATTGTCATACCGATTGTCATACTAGTTCAAATGAATTGTCTTGCTGAATTTAAGCAGATTTTAAACCAATTAAAATCTTGTAAATCCTTAATATTAATTCTAAATTAATTAATCAATTTAATTCAATTAATCAATAAATTAATCTTTGCAGATTTAATTTATTTTCTTAATTAAATTATATGACTTAATTAATTAATAGAGAATTAATACTAACCCTGAGCAGCATCCATTCTTCTGACAATCTTCTGAAAGTCACTGAGACTTATGAATCAATTCCGCCACTTCAATGCTGACACTCGATGTACTGTCTGGTTCATGAGTGACTAACTTCGGTGACGTTTCTTCATGTCTTGACTTTGATATTCTGATTGAATCCTTGTAATAAATGATACCCTGACGAGATCTCTGTCACTTGATTAAATCCACGATCTTGATTTATATCACTGAGGCATGATCAAATTCTTGAACTTCTTCCAGTGAATCTTCAAGTCTGCAGATGAACAATATTTCTTTATTCTTTGACAGATGTTACTTTGTGAGATCTCTCTGATGATGGATCCACTATTTACTTATTACATTCTTATTTGAGTTGAGTTAAATACTCGAATAAACGAGTAGGCTATGACATATGCCTTTCACAAAGGCAGGGCTCTTGTCACAAAGAAGAAAAGCTGGTCAGATGCTTCAGATTCTGAGGATGAGGAAAACTATGCCTTGATGGCAAATGCTAGCAGTTCTGATACTTCCGACTTAAAGGTACCTCAAACTACTTATGCCTTTCATAATGATGATATTATTGAGTTGAGAAGATATCTTAAAACCATGTTCATTAATTATAAAGATCAAACTTTAACATGTGAAAGATTAACTTCTAAAAATCTTGCTTATAAAAAGAGGAATGATTATTTAGGAAAAGAGTTAGTCATGTTCCATCAAACTCAGAAAGATAGAGATGATGCCTTTTATGTTACGGATGAAGTGCTAAAAATGAATGAATCTCTAAAAACTGAGTTAGAAAAGGAAAGAGAGATTATCAGGACTTGGACTAACTCTGGTAGAACAACTCAGGATATTCTTAGTAGTGGAAACTGGAAAGAGGGCTTAGGTTATGGAGATGATAAGAACAATAAGGAAACTGTAGAAACTGAGCCTATAGCTGTTAACCAAAAACCAAAGGTAAATCCTGTTAAGTTTGTAACTGCAAAGTCTGATATTGAGAAATCAGAAGTTAAGGAGAAAGTAACTTCTGAAAAACCTAAACAGGATAAGCCAACTGAAGTTAACATAGGCTTAATGATAAAGAAACAGCTTAAGCATAAGCTGAAAGGTGTTAAGAATGTAAACAAGGTAAAGCCACCTAGGAAGAATAGGAATGGAAAGGAAGGTGTGAACAAAAGTAACAATTATAAGCTTGTTCCTAATGCTCCTAGAAAAACATGTCATAACTGTGGAAACTCTAACCATCTGGCTTCTTTTTGTAGGAAGAATATGAACATAAACTCCTTACCTTCAAAGTCAGGAGTTAAGAGTCAGTCTGTTAGATATAAGCCACAAAATCCTTGTTTTCATTGTGGTAGTTTATGGCATTCCATTTATACTTGTAAGGAATATCATAGTTTGTACTATGATTATTATCAAATAAAACCTTCTGTAAAGAAAGTTAGCATTATTCCTTCTAGTGTAAGTTCTGATGCAAAGTCTGATATTGCAAATTCTGATAAGAAAACTGTTAACAGAAACTTTGATGCTAAATCCGCTGCAAATGTTAACAAACTTAAAAAGGCCAAAGGATCCAAGCAAGTATGGATCCTTAAAACTAATCATTAGTGGTATTTGTGATTGCAGGGCAACAGGAAAAAAATCCTAGTTCTGGACAGTGGATGTTCAGGACATATGACTGGAAATAAAGCCCTGCTATCAGACTTTGTGGAGAAAGCTGGCCCAGGTGTTTCTTATAGAGATGGCAACATTGGAAAAACTCTGGGATATGGCAATATCAATCTTGGGAATGTCATCATTGAAAAAGTAGCTCTAGTCTCAGGACTTAAACACAATCTGCTAAGTGTGAGTCAAATATGTTACTGAGGTTATCATGTGGATTTCTTTGAAGAACACTGTGAAGTTGTAAGCAAATCTACAGGCAAAGTTATTCTGAAAGGATACAGGCATGGTAACATTTATGAAGCCAAGCTTTCAACAAGTACTGATGGTTTTGCAATCTCTCTGTTAAGTAGAGCGTCAATTGAAGAAAGCTGGGATTGGCACAAGAAACTCTCTCATTTAAATTTTAATAATATAAATGAACTAGTAAAGAAAGATCTTGTGAGAGGACTGCCAAAATCAGTATTTGCTCCTGATGGCCTTTTTGATTCATGTCAGAAGGCAAAATAAAGAAAATCTTCATTCAAGAGCAAGACTGAATCATCAATTCTTGAGCCTTATCACCTACTACTTGTTGATCTATTTGGTCCATTTAATGTCATGTCTATTGCAAAGAAGAAATATGCTATGGTCATAGTGGATGAGTTCACCAGATACACATGGGTGTATTTCTTGCACACAAAAAGTGAAATTGCATCTATCTTGATTGATCATGTCAAGCATCTGGATAAATTGGTCAAAGATTATGTGAAGATCATAAGATGTGATAATGGCACTGAGTTCAAGAATTTGATCACGGAAGAGTTCTACAAAGACCAAGGTATCAAGCAGGAATTCTCTGCTCCAAGAACTCCACAACAAAATGGAGTTGTTGAAAGAAAGAAAAGAACTCTTATCGAAGCTGCACGAACTATGCTTGATGAAGCAAAGTTTCCAACCTACTTTTGGGCTGAAGCTGGGCAGACTGCTTGTTTTACTCAAAATGCAACACTTATCAACAAGCATGGAAAAATACCATATGAGATGGTGAAGAAAAAGAAGCCAAATCTGAAGTATTTTCATGTATTTGGATGCAAGTGTTTTGTTCTTAAGACTCATCCTGAACAGTTATCCAAATTTGATCTAAAAGCTGATGAAGGAATTTTTGTTGGATATCCACTTTCTACAAAAGCCTTCAGAGTCTACAATTTAAGAACAAGGGTTGTCATAGAATCTATCAATGTCTCTTTTGATGATAAGAAGATTACTGGACTTGAAGATTTCAATGATCATGATCAGCTGAGATTCAAAAATGAAGTTTTAAATTCTGATTCTGTAAATCCTGACAGTCTAAATCCTGATACTGCAAACTCTGATGGATTAAACTCTGATGTTATTGAAATTGTGGTGACTATGCCTAAGGAAGATGCACCTGTACAGGGGGACCATACTGAAGATCCAACCACATCTCAAGAAGCATCAGAATCTACAACAGGCTCTTCAAGTTCTGATTCATCAAGTTCTGGTGGGCCAAGTTCTGATACTTCTGGAAACTCATGTTCTGATATTTCTGGAAACTCAAATTCTGAGGGATCCAACTCAGAGAGCATAATTTCAGGGGGAGCATCAGAAAAAGTTGATGGAGACAGCATGGATCATGGGGGAGCATCCAGTTCTAGAGATAACCTTCCATCTGCAAGGAAGTGGACTAAAGCACATACACCTGACTTAATAATTGGAAATCCTGATGCAAGTGTCAGAACTAGAACAGCTACATCAAATGAATGTCTCTATCATTCTTTTCTTTCTCAGACTGAACCAAAGAAAGTGGAAGAAGCTCTTCAAGATGCTGATTGGGTGCATGTAATGCAAGAAGAGTTAAATGAATTTAAAAGAAATAAAGTCTGGACCCTAGTGCCAAGACCAAAGAACAGGTCTGTTGTTGGTACAAAGTGGGTGTTCAGAAACAAAACTGACAGTGATGGAATAATTATAAGGAACAAAGCAAGGCTGGTTGCAAAAGGATACTCTCAATAGGAGGGAATTGATTATGATGAAACATTTGCATCAGTTGCTAGATTGGAAGCCATAAGGATATTTTTGGCTTATGCTGCTCACAAGAAGTTTAAAGTCTTTCAAATGGATGTGAAAGGTGCTTTTCTTAACGGAGAATTGAAAGAGGAAGTATATGTTGAACAACCTCCAGGCTTTGTAGATCCCAAATTTCCCAATCATGTCTACAGGCTTGATAAAGCACTTTATGGCCTTAAGCAAGCTCCAAGAGCATGGTATTAGACTTTAGCTCAGTTTCTTCTGGAAAGTGGATTTAACAGAGGGACTATTAACAAAACACTGTTCTACCTCAACCATGGAAAGGACTTACTTTTGGTGCAAATATATGTTGATGATATCATTTTTGGTTCTACAAATGACAGACTTTATAAGAAGTTTGCCAAGCTGATGCAGTCAAGATATCAAATGAGTATTATGGGAGAACTTAACTATTTTCTTGGCCTTTAAGTCAAGCAGAATGAAGACGGAACTTTTATTTGTCAATCTAAATACACCAGAAATTTGTTGAAGAAATTTGGAATGTAATATTGTTTAAGTGCATCCACTCATTGGCCACTGCAACAAAGTTGGATAAGGATACTGGTAAATCAGTAGATATTACTGATTACAGAGGTATGATTAGGTCACTACTATATCTAACTGCAAGTAGACCTGATATCATGTATGTTACATGTCTTTGTGCAAGATTTCAAGCAGATCCAAGAGAACCTCACTTAACAGCTGTGAAAAGAATTTTCAAGTACCTTAAGGGTACAGCTGATCTGGGATTATGGTATCCTAGAGAATCAGACTTTAAGCTAATAGGTTACTCAGATGCAGATTTTGCAGGATGCAAAATTGACAAGAAAAGCACAAGTGGAAGCTGCCAATTTCTTGGAGGCAGATTGGTTTCTTGGTTTAGCAAGAAACAGAAGTCAATTTCCACATCAACTGCAGAAGCAGAATACATTGCTGCAGGAAGTTATTGTGCACAGATTCTTTGGATGAAGAATCAGTTACTGGATTATTGGTTAGAATTTTCTAAAATCCCTATTTACTGTGATAATAAAAGTGTTATTTCTATGATAGGTAATCCAGTTCAACACTCAATGACAAAGCACATCAGCATTAGGTACCACTTAATAAGGGAACATGTGGATGAAGGTACAGTGGAATTGCATTTTGTTCCAACAGATCAACAACTAGCAGATATCTTCATAAAACTACTGTGTGAAGCTACTTTTACAAGATTGGTAAATGAACTTGGAATGGTTTCAGGTTCTTTCTCTAAATCTGCTTAGTTTATGTTCTGATACATCAGACTTTATGATCAGTATTTACAGATATTACTATCTTTGTATATTCTGTGCTTAAATTGAAATTTGCTTAAGTGTTGATTGTTGTCTGATGTGAATTTCTAAACTCTGATAGTGATATGAATGTTTCTGTGACTATTCAATCCAATGAGGATAACTGTGCTAGATGCTGACCTAGTAGTCTTTAATATACTAAAGATCCCATGTTTGAAGTAATTGTTTATGTGGAAATCTTTTAACACAAGCAAATTCTGATATTGAGCTTAGTTAAGTTTACTTTGTGTATCTTATTACTAAGTCAAAAACTAGAATAATGCTTCTTATCTGTTAAGTTCTGATGTTAGTAAATCTGATGGATGTACTAAGTGATGATAAGCCTCACTTATCAAAAGAAAAAGAAAAGAAAAGAAATAAATATCAGGTACTCCTTTGAGATCTAGAGTAAAAATGTGGAAGGGAAGACCCAAGTGCATTGCTGGTATTAAGTAATATGCATTAGAAAAGCAAAATAAAATTTTCTTGGTGACTTTTCACACTCTATGATTACTGGAGAAATACTCTGATAACAGCATAAATTCTAATAAGCGGTCGTGACTCACTTACACTGAGAAGCCACTGTAAAATGGAATTTCAAAAGATGCATAAAATGAGCACAAAACAGTTATGATGGACTCATGCATGAACTCATTCTAAAGTAGACTTCAGAATAATGACAGATTTTGAGCAAAGTTCTTAGTTATGCCTTATTTCTAAGATATACTAAAGTGAATCAGACTTTACTCTTTGTCTGATATTTAGCTTAATGCAGACACTTACACTCCATATGTATGATGAAAATTACTATGGTGATAAATGTTGTTTTAGATGAACAGTTGATGTGTCAGATTGCATAAATTCTGAGGACAAGTTCTGATGGAAGTTCTGATGATTATGTTCTGATGAAACCATATCAGTATTTGTGTGAAGAACTACAGGAATACACATTCACTTTTCGAGTTACGGAGCCATATTCTGATGACTTTTAAATCCTGATAATAATCAAGTTTTGATGCTGACGTGGCAGTATTTATTTATTTGGTTTATTTTTTGTCATTACCTGAACGATAATATTTTTACAGAATATTGGTTAATGTGAGATAAAATAGTCATAATCATTATGGGTTAGTGGTTAGTGTGTATGTTTTGAAAAAATGCATGCGCACGGTAATTATTATTATATCACATGCCCATTAACTCTGGCTTTAGATCTTTTACTGACTGTTATTATTACACATCAGTCTAGGGAGTCGAGGGGTCATTATTTTTACTTGTAATTTTTAACCAGTCCTCGCGTCCCTTAGTATTCGATTGCCTATTTAAATGACTGATCATTCATCAGTGAAACCACATCTGTTCACTTCTCTCAAACAATGGCACATTTTAGTTGGTATTACTCTTATGGCACAGAAAATGTGACTATCTTTCGAAATGGAATTCCGACTTCATATTTTATCAACAACATTCCATTTGTCATCTGGATTCAACTTCCAGAGAACATTAAAAATGATCTGTTATCTTTCCAAAGAGAAGCTCATCTTCGTATTCTTAAATAGCAGGAGCAAATCATTCGTCTTGTTGTTCTCTTTGTTGAAAGTAGGAAGAAGAATTAATTGTTATCCATCCGTTTCTCTTCACCGTCAGCTTTGTCAGTCTTCTTAGACTATGACTAAGGCTGTTGATGTTAGGAATCGTAGAATAGGACTATCTTGTAATTTTTGCATGTAATTACTAAATTTCATCAAATGTAATCATCTGATATATCAATGAAATTTTCTTTAATTGCAAGATTTGTTCTTTGTTTCTCAAATTATGTGATTGTGCATGTTTAATTGCAATTTATTAATCTTTACTTCATCGGCTCTTAATTTTATTTTGTGATTAATGTTTTGATTAAATTCTGTTGATTTGAGGAAACAACTGAGGAACAGGTTCCAATATCAGAACCTATTGTTGTAGAAGCTGAGAAGGTTTCTTCTCAGAAAGATACTGTAACTGGGAGTTCTAGGCCCCTCAAAAGGCTTAGAAAGTTAAATTCTGATGATAAAGCTCCTACAGTGTCTCCGCCATTGAAGAAATTAAAGAAACAGAGAGCTCACAGGGATATAGTTAAGTCAGATTTAGAGGATGAAGTGGAAGCAGCTAAGGAAGGGGATCAGGAATCTCTGATCTCAACAGAACCAATTGTTATTGAATCACTTCCTTCTGCACAACCAAAAACTGTAGATCAGAACCTGGTTGCAGATCAGAATTTAGAGGATGATGTTGAAGCCTCTATAGCCTCACATACTGCTATTTTATCAGAGGATGCTGATACTGCAGGATCTACAAGTTCTGATGTTGCTAATGAAGAAACTACTGGTGAAGCTGCTGCTAATTTAGATGCTGATGCAGCTGGTCCATCAGGACATGTACCTCAACAAACAGTTAATAAAGTTGATATAGTCAAGAAGTTTGTTACAGGGGAAGCACCAGTACCTTGGAGTGAAACTCTTAGAGGAAAGGAGTGGACTAAGGAATCGAACACAGTTAGTTTTGTTCCTTCTGAAAAGATTCTTGTTGAGCATCTGGCAAAAGCTGATGAAATGTTGTTAAATGATGATTTCAAGGCACAGCTGAGAGTTACTGCATTGAGTACTAGGCACCTTCAAGGTCAACACTCGACAACTCATGCCTAGGTGAATAAAATTCAAGAAACTTTGATCCAGTAAAATATGAATGTAAAACTTGAAAAGAACAGATTTTTCAAGCCAGCGTTTGACAGAATTGCCTACATTGAGAAACCTCAGGAGAAGCAATAACTCAAATTGATGAAATTCTGAAGAATCAAGCTTCTCACCAAAATTAAATTAATGAGATCCAATCCTCATTGGAATTGCTTGTCTCTCTTCTTTTACCTGCTGATGCCAAAAAGGGGGAGAAAGTGATTAAGTCCAAATGCAAATCTATTCAGACACTGAAGGGAAAGGATGATGGACATGATGACCAGGGAAACTCTAACAAGGGTAGTGGTCAAGGTCAAGGCAAAGGATTTTCATCAAGTAAAGCTAGAATTACAAGTCAAGGAACAAGTTCTGATACTGGGAGAAGAATAAGTTCTGATAATGGTAAAAGGATAAGTTCTGGTGAACATCTAGAACTTGATGAAGAAATTTCAAAGGAGTTATTTTTTAAAGAAAATCCAGGAATGGACTTTGAGAGTCTAAAGGAAGAAGAAGCTAGACTCAAATCAGAATGTGTCAAGACAAAATCTAAAGCTTCTGTTGTTGAAAATAAATTTCCAAAACCTAAGGGTATTGTGATAAAGGAAAGAACAAATTCTAAGGCAACGAAAGCCAAATCACAAATGGAAATTGATCCAAGGTCCAAGGGCAAAGAAAAAGTTGATGAACCTGTAAAGGTTTATATGTTAGTCATGGATGAAGAAATAACTGATGATGAAGAAGATGCTAATCTTACTCTGATGCATAAAAAGATTTTTCAAACAACCTCTGACATGGCTCATGTTGTTCAGAGTCAAGATATAGTAAGTTCTGATATGACAGTGAAGCAGGCAACCTCTGACATAGCTCAAGTTGGCTTGATATCAGAAGATACGGAAAAGGAAACCTCTGACATTGCTCATGTTAAACCTTCAAAGATACTCCTACCAGGATTCACCAAAGCTAAACAGGCTCAACCTTTGAAGAATGCAACAAGTGGTTTTGAAGAAAGAGTTATTACAGGAAAGAAAGCAAGAGATAAATCTGGATTGGGTAGTTCTGATGAAAGAAGAGTACATAACACTACCAATGATCCAACTTCCTTAAGTGAACCAGGTGTTGGAGCAACTCCTGAAAGATTGAATCGACTTAAATCTGTACAAATGGTTTACCATACCTTTTTGAAAGAACATAACTTGTTATATTTTATGACAGATGGAAGGGTATACCAGATTAGGCAGAATGTTATACCACTGAAGTATTTTGAGGAACTGGAACATGTTCTATTTCTACTTCAAGTGAAAGACAGATTAACAGATAGTGCTGCAGGTTATTTAAAGTCTCAAATTCAAAGACAGAAGAAGCTTTATTATATAAAGTCTGACAGCACATACTGTCCCAAGTACAGAGATCACAAAGGTGATATTGTCGAAATGAAGCCTAACTCTGCTAAGATTATAACTACTTTTTTGGGTTATAAGGCTGTGGAATTCAATCTAGAGTCTGACAAGGCATATCTGATTAGACTAGATCAGGAGATAAGAAAAGCTAAGATAAATGATCTCAGAGCAGCTATTTTTCAAACTGGTGAAGATACAGCTGAATTGATAAATGCTAAAAGGAGGATGATCAATGAACTTGAATATGCTGAGAGATGTTTGTTGAAGAACTATCTCAGAACAACTCCTGATATCAAAGAGATCAGAAATTGAAGCCAAATCAAAGATCTACAACTGCTTAAATTCTGAAGTGTATACAGACTGAAGCTGTTATCAGAAGTTAAAGATGGTAAAGCTGAAAGGACTATAAGTTGTAGTTATCTAGTCAAATTCTCATGCATTTGTACTTAATGTTTTTGACATCATCAAATATATGTTGAACTTGTATATTATGCTAATTTACAAGTTGGGGGAGATTGTTAGATATATTTGATAATGTCATGTGTAATATGATTTGTGTTTAGTTTTCAGATCTTACCTAACAGGACAAATCAGTACTTAACTGGAAATCAGCACTTATACTGAAGACAGAACTTAAGATATCAGAACTTAAGTTATCAGAACTTAAGTTATCAGAAGATATTTATCAGGAGATAATATCAGGACTTAAGATGACTTTTGGATAAGGCAGATGGCTGATTGAAAGGAAAGAAGATCGAGACTAAGACAGAAAGAAATATGCATGAAGAAGGAATTCTATGAAGAATAGAATACTTGGAAGAAAAGATAACTAGTTGATATATTTTAGGAAGCAGAATTATATTCCATATCAATTAGAATTTATCTTGTAACTGTGTAGTATATAAACACATGCATAGGGTTTACACTATAAGTGTTATCATTATCGAAGTTATTATTCTTTGTAACCCTAGCAACTCTCGTGATAATTTGTTCATCACTGAGAGAGGACAGTTCCATATTGTAACAGAGTTTATTGTGTTGAATAAAATTTGTTTTCTATTACTTGAGTTCTTATATTCGATTTGATTGTAGTAAACACTGTATTCAACCCCCTTCTACAGTGTATGTAACCTAACATGATGGAACAAAGAAGGCCCAAAACCCTGAATATTAATTAATTTCATAATTAATTAATAAGGGAAAAATCAGCTGTTAAGAAGAGTCCCGATAAGGACGAAAATCTCAGTAGATTAGCCTCCTAGGGACCTTAAAGGATAAGGAATCAGTTTCCTACCACTTAGGACTCCAAAGTCCATTCCAATTCTGAAACTAGACAACCAAGTCTCCTAACCCAAGTCCAATTTAAGGACTCCCAACATCTATATAAGGGGCCTCACCCTACAAATCAGAACTACGTTTTTTGACTTGACCCTTGGCAATCAGCAAGGTACGTAGGCATCTTGTTATGGCAGATCGAGTCACAAAACATAAGAGCAGTCAAATCGAGCCTCGAAGCTCACGTTCCCTAGTAATAAATACATAAATTATTATACTTTAGTTTTTGATCCATAACAGTCTTGCACCACACTGTCACCTGAATGTGTTATACTTGCCTCCCCTATGATAGGATCATCAGCAATTGTACTCCTAGCATCAACTTCCAAAGCAATTTTTGCTAGGGTTTTGAGGGGAGTTGTTCCTATATAAGGAACCACCAATTGAATTGTAGAGGATTTAAATAGCTCCCTCTCAGGAGTACTACCCTCAAACCTTCCAGTATGTGAAGACTGATTTGCACATGAAGGTGCATTTAGAGTTTCCGTGGGGACTTCAGTAAAAACTGATGATTCCCCCATGGTTTTGATGTTGTCATCAAGGTCTACCCCAGCTAGTAGCCTCTCACCATCTGAATGAAGTGTCTGGGTGGAGAGCAAGGTTTTTTGAACCAAGTCACTTGAGTTAACTTGCACTTCAGAAGTGAATTCAAGTGATGTTGGTAGAGAAGAAATTTGAGATATGAGAGACTGTTGCTCAGATGTGAGTGCTAGCAGCTCCCCCTGAATGGATGAGGGAGCTTCAAAAGATGTGCCCTCACAATATGTGCCATCTTTATTTCTCTTACCATACACTTGAATTGCTTCATGTGCAGGCTGTGTAGACTCTTTACATGGTTCATAGGGGTGAATGCTCTTTTCAATAGATACACCCTGTTGACAGGATGCATTTAGAGTCTGTTTAGTCCCCATTGTTACAATTGCATCCTATTGGGAGGATACAGAGGTGGCTTGAGTGATCTGCTCATATTTCTTACTTCTTTTGGATCTCTTGACCAAGGGTAACTCAGCTTCTGCTTGATCCTCACCACTCTCAGTTACAACTGCTAAAGTTACCCCCTTTCTCTTCTTTTTACTCACCTCATCCTTTTGAGAATATGAGGTGGTTGGTTTCCTAGCTTCTACAAGTTTTGAAAGAATGGTTTTAGCTTGGGAAGATCCCTATGGGTGTTCCTGTGTTTGTCAGTTACAACTGCTAAAGTTATCCCCTTTCTCTTCTTTTTACTCACCTCATCCTTTTGAGAAGATGAGGTGGTTGGTTTCCTAGCTTCTACAAGTTTTGAAAGAATGGTTTCAGCTTGGAAAGATCCATGTGGGTGTTCCTGTGTTTGTACTTTCACATGTTCAGGGATCATAGCTGTGCTAGATTGTACATTTGATCTCATGCCAGGCATTGGATAGGGGTAAGTCCTAAATCTCTCCAATATAAATGGGGTGATTTTTATACTTACTTTTACCTTATTCTTTGTAGTAAGTGTACCAAATATTATTTTGGACACTTGCTTATAATTGCCTATTTTTGTGTTATCTATACCATTCAATAAATGTATGTTTGCTACTTCATGATTTAAAGTAGACATAATAAATCTAGGAATGAAAATTTCCTTACCTCTAGCTGACAGGGGCATTGTTAGCCTGGTTGCAAGTTCTTCCAGGATCAATAGACCAGCATTCAAGTGTCTATTGTGGGAAATTGAGTACACCAGCTTTTGCACCACACTTGAAATGTTGTCATACCCTGTCTTCCTCCATGTGAAGGCCCTTACCACAGAATCAAAGATAAAGGACCACTCCTTCCTTAGATTTGTTATGTTCAAGCTTGACAGGTTGATTCTTCCACCATAGTTAATGAAGTCCATGAACTCTGTCAATTCATCAGAAGTTGGTACTTCTACCAGATTTTCAGTTGGCAGCCCTAAAGCTCTATTCACATCTTGTTCATTGAACTCTATTAGCTGGCCTCCAATTGTGCATGTCACCACCATAGAGAGAGAGTTGTCATTGATATCAGTCATCACTACTATTGTAGTCCAGAATTCATGTAGAACATCCAGATATAGAACAGGATTTGCAGTCAAAGCTCCTGCAAGATAAGATTCAGCCAAAAGTTTCACAAACCCCTTGAAACTATCAGGAGCTTGGTTAGCATCAGTAAAAGCGAGGTAGTTTGTTCCTTTCTGTGGAATAGAGGCTCTTGCAATATTTAGTGCCATTTTTGATTGATGAGAATGAGTGGGTAAGAATTTTTTTTGGGAAAGAAGTGAAAACGAGAGAGAAATCGGTTTTTGCTTGAAATGCTAAGTCACTTGAGATCTCAAAAGTTGTAAGTATGTATATGTATCGAGATGTCTGGGTATTTATAGTAAAAGCAAATGACTTGTCGAGAACTTAAAAATAGACGTTTGGAATTTATCTATCGAGAAGTCATTTTAAGAACTGAAAAAAATGTCGAGATGTCATTTTAAATTACTCTTATGGAGAACTAAAAATTGACTTATCGAGATGTCAAATAAATACCCAGTTTGTCCAAAAATGGATTGTATTAATTCCAACTTTTATTTGAATAAATTCAAAATAAAATTAGAATAAATTTGCCAAAAGTATTTTACCAAAATAATTTATTAAGTTAAATTATTTCAGTTCTGAGTTATTGAGAAGTCTAAAAATTATACTTGTAGAGAACTCTGTGAATTAACACTACTAGAGGACTCTACAAGGACTTATCGATAAGTCATATTTAATGTAACACCCCCAGATCCGGGGTCGGGGATCCGGGTCGTCACGGTCTTTCTTTCCACAATATCACTTCACTTAATTAATAATAATAACCTTATGCTGTGACCCCACACTAACACACACCACAACCCGTTATAGTCTCAGAGATGAAATTTAAATAAGTACAAGTCTTTGAATCCACAATTTAAAAGTTATTACAACCCAAAATGATTACTTGATAAATTTACAGTTAATTGCCATTATCTGCCACAAGTTATAATTATACATAATTTGATTCTCAAAAATAGAATGCCTGATCTACCAATAGATCTACCTCTGCAGCTATAGCAGCCACAACATCATCGGGAAGACGCGGGACGCTTCCCACGCGCTTGCGCTGGGTCTGCTGGAGTCTGGCCATCTTTCCTAACTGTTGTTGTGTGATGAAGAAATAAAGCAAGAGTGAGCCTTACAGCTCGCAAGATAATATATAGTGATAACAATAATATAAGTATCTAAATGGATACTTACTAGAATCTTTTATCATGAGTAAGATAATTACTTACTAGATATAAGTAAAAACAAGGGATGAAGTTACCAAATACTTCACTATACTTATATCATTTATAAAGCTACTTGAACTACCACTGTTCAAAGTATAATGAGCTTTCAACAGTTCATCACATAGATGAGACTACAAGACAAGATTTGAATAGATTAAATCTTTGAAATATTATTAAAGGAAATGAAGTTATGATATACTTCATTTAGTTCTGATATATATATATATATCCACATATACATCTTCTTTATACATTTCCTGAAAACCTCTGTCATGTAAAGTATGAACAGAATTGCAATATCCAATAAATTTGGAAAGGAAAAGAATTTGGCATAAACCAGATATCTTGCTGATCAGGCAAAGATACCCATAAGTAACCTTTTCTACTAGTAGATGGATGAATTCCCCACTGGTCATCACCCTGGTCGTAATAGGACCTTATGCTGGACTGCCACTCAGCCACTTATGCATTTGATGGACTCCCACTGAGCCACTTACACTATCATGGACGCCCACTGAGCCCATGTTGCTTATGCCGACTCAATAGATGGACTTACTTCCCGAACGTTGGGTAAGTAATCAATTCATTTACCAAAACTGCAACCGTGTTGCGAATATAAAATACACCACAGAGCCGGATCCCTCAGGTTTTGAGCGAGTATTTAAATCCCCTTAAAAAGGAAGATCTTAAATATAAAAATGAGTTTTGGGATCCGCTCTAACTTTTAAAAATCATTTTGAAGACTCGAAAACACTTTATAGAGTGTTTGGAGTAAAGCTGATTTAATGAAGTAAATCAGTCCCCAGAATATTTAGAAAATGACTGAATATTATTATTTAAATAATATTCCCATAAAGAATAATCTTTATAAAAATAATTGAAGTAGAAGTATTAAAACTTATACTTGAAACGAGTATTAAATAACCAAAGATATACTTATATGAAAGTACTATCTTTATTTGAATAATCGAAAATAAGTTTGATTATTGACACCTTATTCTTTAATAAAATAAAGAATATACCTCAGCAAATAATCGGAGTCATAGATCCTCAAATGAATATTCAAATAATATTCATTAAATAATATAAACTGAGTCATAAGCCCTCGAATGAATATTCAAAATAATATTCATTTAATATAAAGGAGTCATACGCCTTCGAATAATATTCGAAATAATATTCAATAATAAAATGAAGTTAAAGTTATCGAATAAACCTTATTCGATATTAATATTTTTGAAAACTATGACCATATATATATATATAAGTATATATATATATATATATTTATATCCATATATACAAAATCTACTCGGGATCCTCGACTCCCGGTTTTAGAAAATATTTTCACCTTTGGGTCCCTGTACTAAGGGTATATGCAAGTTATCGCTATCCTCTAGCATAGGTATTATCAACTGAATCAACAGATATATATGGAAAGAATGTGAAACAGGCATGCATATATATATACCATAGCAGCATGCTTCAATATATTGCAACATTTGCTAATTAACCAACATGCATCTATCGCAAGATAATGCAAATACATATATTCATCACAACAACAGTTATAACGGGTAGAAAACTTGCCTGAGCGACTGGGGGTTACGAATGGCTCGGGACGAGTCTGGTAACCTATAAGCAACAAGTTGGAATTAAACCAAAGTCACTTGTAAATCTATACTTTAACTAACTTAGACTCTAACGCTTATTTTGCGCTTACTGATTCACTTAAGTCACTCGAGTACCCTCGACTCCACCATTTTTAATAATTTAACCTTTACGAGTTTTAAGGAGATTCCTTCGCGAGTGTCTTACCAACTGCCTAACACACTTACCATAAATGTTTCATACTTCAATTAGTCCTTTTTGGTCTTTAACCTATGTTTCAAAGTAAGGCGATGGGAAAAGTTTCGTTCGCGAAACGCCGTTACTTGAAACGGTCGTTTCTCCTAAACCGTGCATCGGAATCGAACGAACTACATATCAAAACGAAGCTCGTAACATGAGCTATCTAGACATGGCAATGGTCATAATCTAGAAGGGGGTTCTCGGGTCCTAATGTTATGCACAAAAACAGTCTAAAGAAAATCGGATGTTACGACGGCTATGTTTACGCGATTTCCCAATTTAAAACCATTCAAAACCAACCCAATTCAACCTCAACTCCAATATACAAGCAACATCCATCCTTATCACATCATAACAACCCCAACCAATTCAATTTTAACCTTCATACTTATGCCTAAGCTTAACTTTAACCATACTTAAGTTCTTTTAATCAAAACAACAACATTTACCATTCCATTTCAATACCATTTCACTCCCAAACTCTAAATCATAAACATCAAGCTACAATATCACCCTACTAATCAAAATCATCTTATAATACATAGGAATCTAGGGTTTGGAGATGATATACCTTCCTTGGAGAGTGGAGAATCAAGAGAATGGCTTGGAATCACCCTTAAAGTCCTTATCCAAGCTTAATCTAAACAAAACTTCAAGAACACAAATTTTAGTTCTTGAAAAACACTATTCACCATCTTCTTTCATGATTTATAGAAAAAGATTGGCTTGGAATTAGAAGCTTAAACTTATAGGAAGTATGTAACTATCCATGGGGAAGCTTAGATAATTACCTTGCTAAATAGTAAGTGGTGGAGCTTGGATCTTCAATTTTTAAGAAAAGAAGCCGAGAGCATGAAGAAGAAGAAGAGAGATTTTTGTGTTTTGTATGGTGAAATGAAATGTTTTGGCTTGGTTGGTTGATTTTTGTGTTGTTTTTGGTTAATTACTTAATTAACCTTGATTTTGTGTGGTTATAATTCAACCACACTTCCTTCCCTTCTATGTCATGCTTGTGTCATCCTCATGATGTCATCCTCCCCTCCTTGTCCTCTTCTCATTGGTTGGGTGACATCACTCTCTCTAATCCCTTTGATTAACTTCCTAATTGTTTGCCTAATGACCGCTGATCTGTTATACGGTTCGCTTAACTTTCGTTTTCATTTATCGCTTGAGGGATCATACCCGGGATCTTATTACTTAGGTTCCCTTAAGCTTTCTCAATACATTATATTCCTTTTTATGATCCTTTATTATAATCCTTTAATTTAAATCCTTTTTATCCTGTTACCTTATACTCAATTCTCTCCGTATCTAGTGTATTTCTGGGAAAAACCAAAGTGTTCGGATTTGGATTCTGACGATCTTTACATACACTTATATCCCATATAAAGTACTAATAAAATCTCAGAATATCCATATCAGAACCCCTACATAGTGTGGCATGAAAAGTTTTCTCATTCAGCAAAAACACTATTCATAAGGGTTTCAAAATTTCCCAAAATTGGGGTTATTACAGTTTCCCCTCCTTAAAAGGATTCCGTCCCGGAATCAGATAGAAATGAATAGGGATACCTTCTTAGTATTGCACTTTCTAACTCTCAAGTCAATTTTCCCACATTGTGGTTCTACCATCAAACTCTTACTAGTTTGATAACCCTTCTCCTAAGCACTCGTTCCTTCTTAATCTATACCCTTCCTGGTTGCTCCATATAGGTTACGTCTGGTTGCATGTCTATGCGCTCATATGCCCCTATTTGTCTAGCATCCGAATTACACTTTCTTAACATTGATATGTGAAACACGTTATAACTTGCTACATGTTCTGGGGTAAGGCTAGCTCATATGCTAACTTCCCAATACTTCTTAATATATCCAAGGGTCCAACAATTGGTGGACTTAGCTTTCCTTTCTTTCCGAATCTCATTAATTCTTTTCAAGGGAATACTTTTAACAATACAAGGTTGCCTCCTTCCTATTCTTTGTCCTTTCGTGTCAAATCAACATACTTCTTATGTCCTTCCTGGCTACTACCAGTCGTCCTCTGATTAGATCTATTATATCCTTGGTCCTTTGGACTACTGCGGGTCCGAGCATCTTGCGCTCTACAACTTCATCCTAACATAAGGGAGATCGACATTGTCTTCCCTCAAGGATCTCATAAGGCGATACCTCAATACTGACATATGATCTATTGTCGTAAGATAACTTAATCCGCGTTAAGTGATCATTCCAAATTCTTTCAAGTCTATTACACAGACTCTCATCATAGCTTCTAATCATTAGAACTTTTGCTTCTCAATACCCATTCTTTTCCAGTTCGTAATCGCTACTACCTTCCGTTCCTAATATTATACGGGTTATACTTTTGCTCGCTAGCGTTCTATAACCTTTTAATAACCACGTCAACCTTAGTATCACGAATGTGTTTCCATTCCGCATACTACCACCACTTTATTACTCCTTTTTTAGTTGTTTCTATTTTCCAAAATTTGATCAATCAAATAGAAGTAAAGGAATTTGTTGAGAGATCACTATGATCATGAACACTTGTTATATCGCATAGTTAGTACAGAAGGTGGCCAGCCTTTAGTACTTGACAAGCAATTAAACAATAGCTGGTATCCTACTCGGCTTCTATCACACAGATAGATAGTCATTCGGCAATACCTCCCCTTCTGGAAGGGTTGTTCTTCTCAGCTTACATGAAATGAAAAGAAGAGAAAAGAACGAATTGAAGAGAATTGTATATATGAAAAAAATATACTGCCACAAAATATCTGGCTTGGAACCTACCTCTGAACTATAGAGGTTTGTCATAGGAGAACAAAACATATATGTATTTATATCAACATCAAGTATTATAGCATCACATTTCACATGCCTAAATATTTTCGCCATTCCGTCCATCATTCTATGGACCCATGCTCTTCCTCGAGCTTATACACAATCACCTTTGAAACTCCCTCGATATCAAAAATCAAAACTGGGATCTCATTCTAGACCTCATCATTATTAGAATCCATTTCTATACCGCAACCTTCTTCGTATAATAATACGGCTCTCTATTGATAAGAAAGAATAAATATTCAATAAGTAGATACTCTACTTAATTAGTCTATCAATGATAACTTATACACTACCACGACACGATTAGTGGTACTCAATCTCAACATCCATTCCAATACAACTCTCACGGTTATAATTACGTCATATTTCCTTTATCAACATTTCTATTCTTGAAAATTTTAAATATTACCTTTCTCCTTGTAAAACCTCTAGGGTTATCCTTGAATCATTCCTCCTGTATTCCTTGGATACAGGGCATATCAAAATACCGTTTACTAATACCAAAATCATTGTCTATATACTTCTGAAAAATTTCTCCACTGATACTTAAAGGTTGTTGTTACCTTAACCCTTTCCAAATCCTACTGTCAAACTCATACTATCCCTACTAAGGGTGAAATGCCAACCTTTATGCATTCCCCTAGGATTCATTTTAAGTTACCGATGTTCTATCCTTAATTCCACCTTTAAAAGTGTTATGGATAAAAAACTAAGGTTATTATTTGCTGTATTTATTACTAAGATTCGGGAGCTCAAGGCCTTTAATGGCTGCTCTCGTGTTTCGTGGCTCGATCTGCCTTTACGAGATGCCTACGTATCTCTGTGAATTAGAGAATCAAGCCAAAAAACGTAGTTCTGATATATGGGGTGAGGCCCCTTATATAGATGTTGGGAGTCCTTGAATTGGACTTGGTATAGGAGACTTGGTGGGCAAGTCTCATAATTAGAATGGACTTAGGAGTCCTAAATAGTAGGAAACTGATTCCTTATCCTTTTAGATCCCCTTGAGGATAATCTATAAGGATTTATATCCATATCGGGACTCTTCTCAATAGCTGATTTTTACTTTATTAATTAATTACGAAATTAATTAATAATCAGGGCTTTTGGGCCTTCTTTATTCCATCAGACCTGATCTGGTCTATCAGGCTTAACCTTTCCGGTCTGAGTATCATATATCTTTTTATTGGGCCTAGCAGCTCACACCTTGCAGTATTTAATCATAATTTATTTATTCCTATCATTTGCCCCCCAACTTTTGGAAAACATTGATTAGGTTTCGCAGAAGTTAAGTCTGTTTATTCCCTTACAGGGTTTCGTTTTTGCGTAAAGTGTGGAGCGACCTACACATTTACAATGAATCTTCCTTTTATTCAGGAATTATCTTAATTCCAGGAATTTTTCCCTAATTTCCGGGATTTTCCCTAATTTTCTGGGATTTTTCCTTTAATTTCTGGATTTTTCCCTAATTTTCTGGGATTTTCCTTTAATTTCTGGATTTTTCCCTAATTTTCTGGGATTTTCCTTTAATTTCTGGATTTTTTCCTAATTTTCTGGGACTTATCCTTAATTTTCTGGCTTAAAATCGATCAGAATGCATTCAAAATCGATCAGGATGCAGACAAAATCGATCAGGATGCAGCCAAAATCGATCAGGATGCAGCCAAAATCGATCAGGATCCTGATCGAATTAGCTCAGGATCTTACACTCTGGTCGACAGGATTCCTGATCGATTTCGATCAGGATTCTGACCGAATTGGCCTTCAAAGTGACACCCTAGTCGATTGTTACACGGGCTTAATCGACCAAGATTCTTGATCGATTTCGATCAGGACTCTGATCGAATTAAGTGGCTCTCGACCATTTTGATCGAATGGAATATCGATCAGGACTCTCTTCTGTGTCGATCAGGACTCTGATCGATCTTAGGGGATTTCTTCCCTTCTGTTCGAATAAGATATCAATCAGGACTCTCTTCTGTGTCGATCAGGACTCTGATCGAATTAAGTGGCTCTCGACCATTCTGATCGAATGGAATATCGATCAGGACTCTCTTCTGCGTCGATCAGGACTCTGATCGATCCTAGGGGATTTCTTCCCTCCTGTTCGAATAAGATATTGATCAGGATCCTCTTTTGCATCGATCAGGACTCTGATCGAACCATTTTAAGATTCTGGTCAATTTTTGACCTTTTAAATTCCACAGGAGCTTCTAGATTGTTCCTGATACTTCTTGTAGATGGGCCTCTAGGTTGGGCCTGGCTAAATGGGCCTAAAAACGCCTCGTATTCCGAGCTTTTCGCCTATATAAGTGCAGTGTGGAGTGAGAATCCTCACTTCACTTCCCACTTCTCATTTTCTCTCACAATTTTCTCTAGAGTTCTCCCTTTGAGAAGGCGATTTCCGGCGACCAAAGCCACCTCAGCTCCACCATTCTCAAGTATTTCTGGGTTTCAAGCCTTCAGCCGAAGCATATCAATGGCGGACCGTGACCTGGCTCGTTTGCAGAAGATGAATGTCTCTAAGAGAGGTACAAACATTCAAATTCAATCTCCATATACTTCCCTCATTGATATGATTAACTCGAGAGGTGATGAATATCCTTCTCTATCTGAGTTAGATTCGTATAATCATGGTAACACTTTTCATGAGTTAGATGGTAGGATAGAGTCTATGAACACCCTGTACAGACTTCCACCCCACCTTAGGATCACTCCAGCCGCCCCTGGGGATAGGACTTGTAATTGGGAGGGGGATACCCTGTTCATTTATCGAGGAGCCCTGACCGCAGGTCTTAGGTTCCCATTCCACGAATTTATTCCTCGTTTACTAGCCGATGTACAAATCAACCCTTGTCAACTCCCTCCTAACGCCTGGAGGAACATTATCTGTTTTATGGTCCTTTGTCTCAGGAATAGCTTCCCTCTTTCCGTAGCTGTCTTTAGGAAAGTTTTCCAATTCTATAATAGTTCCATGAGTCAGCCGGACTGGGTTTTAATTCGCCAACGGCCCAAAATTCCCCATATCTTTGATAGTAACTCTATAGTCGAGAACAACCCTAAATGGAGGGATGAGTTTGTCAGGCTGACCTGGGCTGGGGGTGATTGGGCCACACTCGTCCGTAGGCCATTTTGCAAAGTATCAGATGGTAGTGCTGGTAGCATCAGATTAACTGATGAGGAGGAGGTGGCCTATCAAGCCTTAATTTCAGATGATGGGAAAACAGACACCTGGACCCTTTTAGAGGAGTTTTCCTTGAAGAAAGTTGGTCTCTCCCAGGCCAGTGATAAGGGTAAATTTATACATGCGTAATTATTTTTCCTTCTCTTTAATCGCACTTTTTCTTTTTTTCTGGATTTTAATATTCCTTCTACTTTTCCTTTCAGCTTGTGAGGCTATTAATAATGTCAATAGGCCCAAGGAGGGGGAATCTGGCCGCCAGAAGAGGGCCAAGTTAAACAGGGACCCCAGGAGCAAACCTGACGGTCCTTCTTTCCTTAAGCCCCACGTCCCGGTGGTCGAGCTGGGGGACGATGTGGATCCTCCACTTAAGGCACATTCCTTCAGGCCTAACTGGGGCTTCAGGAGGAGCGATACGGTGGTTGGATCCACCAAACATGCCAAGGATTGGTCGTACCATTCCATCACTGCCCACGATTTCACTGACATTGTTACGGGGAGTGATATCGAGACTATTTAGCTTCTGGGTTCTCAAGCCCAAGCTGCGGTAATTTTCTTTTTTCTTCTCTTCCTTTTGTGAATTTCAACTTTTCTTGTATCCCAATGAATTTGTGCTAACTCATACATATTTCTTTGCAGAGTAATACCTATTTCCAGGCGGCCCTACATCAGGCTAGATCCTGGAAGGGTAACTCTGATGATTTTGAGAAGGAGATGAAGAAGTGGGAGGAGAGAGCCAAGGTCCTGGAGAAGAAGTTGGACACGAAGAAGGAGGAGCTGGATAAGGCTCATTCCGAGCTGGTGAAACTTAGGAGCGATAAGGAAACGCTCATTGATGACTACATGGGTTCTGACAAGTTTAAGAACCTCATGGAGATTCATGATGAGGGTCTTTATTCCCCACAGTTCACTCAGGGATGGGATGCGGCCGTGAAGGCGATTTCTGAGAAGTATTCGGGATTAGTCGACCCTAAGGACTTTATAAGTCCTGAGCAGGCTGAGTCAGAGGACAGCATAGACGCCCTCTTCAACTCCTCTCAGCCAGATGATCGCATCTTGGATCCTAACACTGCTTCTCCTCCCGCTTCTCCTGCGAAGGACGCTAAAGGCGCTGATAAGGAGAAAGAGAATGAAGGCTCCCGCATGGAGGAGTAGTTTTTCTATTCTGTAATTTATCCTTAACTTATGTCTGGACTTTTGTTTGTATTAAAACTTATTACCCTCCGGGGCTATTTTATATGCTACTTTCCTTATTTGCATTCTCTCCTTCATTTTTCCGATACTTTAATATTCAAACTTGGCTTAATGGGCCACACAAGTATTATCACAACTCAAACATCCATAGGTTGAAATAATTTCGAACTCTTCAATTTCAAGTCTGGTTTTCCAAAACCTTACATAATGTGGGTTCGACCCTGATCTATAATAGCTAAAAAATTAAAATCCTATGCAAACAAAGCTTCAAGGTGCTTTTAAACCTACTTGTCATAATGACAAGTGAGAATCGTACTTCGACCATCTTACACGTAGTAAACCTTCAGGTTTTGTGCGTGCCAGGTTCTCGGGACTTCAAAACCATCCATAGTCTCCAGCTTGTAGGTTCCTCTACCCTGAACGCTCTTGACTCTATACGGCCCTTCCCAATTTGGGGCAAGCTTTCCTTTCTGTCCGACACCAGAAGCCTCTATTTTTCTCAAGACTAGGTCACCTTGTTTGAAAAACCTCTCTTTAACCCTTAGGTTGTAGTAGAATGAAGCCTTTTTCTGATATTCTACTATCTTTGCATGTGCTTTATCTCGCACTTCATCGATTAAATCCAGGGCTAACCTCTGCCCTTCCTCATTTTCTTCTGAATTGAAAGCTTGAATCCTTGGAGAGGAATGTGATATCTCTACTGGAACTACTGCTTCTGCCCCATATGCCAACATGAAGGGGGTTGCTCCTGTCGTGACTCTACAGGTAGTCCTGTAGGCCCATAATATTGGAAGTATTTCATCCACCCAATTATTTCTTGACTTCTCGATCCTCTTCTTTAGTCCATCCAGGATTATTCGATTTGCTACCTCTGCTTGCCCATTGGCTTGCGGGTGAGCCACAGAGGTGAATCGTAACTCAATTTCATTTTCTTCACAATACTTCTTGAATTCCTCATTGTTGAATTGTGCTCCATTGTCAGTGACGAGGATACGGGAAATTCCATATCGGCACATAATGTTTTCCCACAGGAATTGTGCAACCTGCTTAGTTGTGATTTTGGCTAAGGGTTTGGCTTCGATCCACTTGGTGAAATAATCAATGGCTACAATCAAAAATTTCCTTTGTGCCGTGGCCATAGGAAAAGGCCCTAGAATATCCATCCCCCACATGGCAAAGGGAATAGGTGAGTTGATAGAGGTTAGCATCTCGGGGGGTTGTCTAACAACTGGTGCATGTTTCTGACAGCGATCACACTTCTTCACATATTCTTTGGCATCAGCCATTATTTCTGGCCAATAGAAGCCTAAATGGGTTATCTTATGAGCCAAGGCCCTGCCCCCCAAGTGTTGCCCACAAATACCTTCATGCACTTCCTCAAGAGCCAAGCGTGCCTCGTCGGGCCTGAGACACCTCAAGTAAGGAACCACGAAAGATCTCTTATATAGAATTCCATCTATCAAGGAGTACCTTAGTGCTCGAATAGTTAACTTCCGTGCCTCAGTTGCATCACTTGGCAACCAACCGGTCTGAATGTGAGCCTTGATGGAATCAATCCATGACATCCCCAAGCCTATGGGAGCCACAAGCTTAACATCTATGCTTCGTGTCTTCAAAATACGGAAGTACACACTTCCTGAACTCTCTTTAATCTCAGATGAAACACACTTTGATAGCGCATCTGCTTTAGCATTTTCTTCCCTTGGAATGTGTTCAACATGGCATTCATTAAATTGGGTCATCACAGCCCTTACTAGGCGAACATACTTAGCCATCGTATCATCTCTTGCCTCAAATTCTCCCTTTACCTGGGATATAATCAGCTTCGAGTCTCCACGGACCTTTAAGTTTTTGACCCTAAGTGTCCCAGCTAGACCAAGGCCAGCAATCAGGGCTTCATACTCTGCCTCATTGTTTGTGGTTGGGAAGTCTAGCTTCATAGCATACTCAATTAAGAATCCATCAGGGCTTTGCAAAACCAACCCTGCTCCACTGGAATTTGTTTTTGATGCTCCATCAAAATAGAGAACCCAATATTCTTTCTCCTTGTCCCCATTGTCGACTCCCTTGTCTTAAGGTATGGTATCTTCCTGCCCCCCGACTTCTTGGTTGGGTATGGTACATTCCACCACGAAGTCAGCTAGTGCCTGGGCTTTTATGGCCGTACGTGGCTTATACTTGAGATCGAACTCTCCCAACTCTATTGCCCACTTAATCAGTCTCCCACTTGTCTTGGGACTGTGAATGATGTTTCTCAGTGGCTGATTTGTTAGCACTTCAATCTGGTGAGCTTGAAAATAAGGACGCAGTTTTCTTGAAGCCATTACCAAGGCTAAAGCGAATTTCTCAATAGTTGAATAATTCAACTCTGCACCATGCAAGATTTTGCTGACATAGTATACGGGTTTCTGGACTTTCAGTTCCTCCTTAACCAACACTGCGCTCAAGGCGCTCTCTGAAACAGCCAAGTACAAGGATAAAACTTCACTCAGAACTGGCTTGGCCAACAACGGGGCCTGGCCCATATACTTCTTTAACTCTTCAAATGCCTTCTGATTTTCCTCACTCCATACAAAGTCTTTAATGTTCTTTAATGATTTGAAGAATGACAAGCACTTATCTCCTGACTTGGAGATGAATCGTCCTAGCGCCGCAACCCTTCCTGTGAGCTTCTGTACATCCTTGACAGTTTTTGGTGGTTCCATATCCAGGATTGCCTTTATTTTATCGGGGTTGGCCTCAATTCCCCTCTTTGAGACCATCAACCCCAAGAATTTTCCAGATCCTACTCCGAAAGCACACTTCGTTGGATTCAACATCATCTTGTGGTACCTTAGGACCTCAAAAGCTTCCCTCAAATGGGTTATATGATCAGTCTTTACTAGACTCTTGACTAGCATGTCATCAACATAGACTTCTATAGTCTTCCCAATAAGATCCTTAAAAATTTTATTCACCAATCTCTGATAGGTGGCTCCTGCATTCTTGAGACCAAACGCCATAACAAGATAACAATAAACACCAAAGTCAGTGATAAATGATACCTTTGGAATGTCATCCTTATGCATTTTGATCTGATTGTATCCGCTAAATCCATCCATGAAACTCAGCATCTCATGTCCAGCAGTGGCGTCAATCAAAGTATCAATTCTAGGCAGCGGGAAACAGTCTTTGGGGCATGCATCATTCAGATCAGTGAAATCTATACACATCCTCCACTTTCCATTAGCCTTCTTCACCATTACAGGGTTTGCTAACCACTCCGGAAATTGAATCTCCTCAATAAAACCAGCCTCTAAGAGCTTTTCTACTTCCTGTTTTATAGCCTCTTGTCTTTCCGGGGCAAAATTTCTTTTCTTTTGTTTCACTGTCTTCCGGCTTGGATCCACGTTTAGCTTGTGAGTAATTAACTCCGGGTCTATGCCTGGCATATCAGCTGCTGACCATGCAAACACGTCACTATTTTCTTGCAAAAATTTCACTAACTTCCCTTTAAGGGGCTCCTCTAATGTGGCTCCAATGAAAGTCATCCTCTCAGGATTCTTGGGGTCTAAAGGAACCGAAACCAATTCTTCTGCTGGCCTTCCTCTATTCTCATCATTTTCTCGAACATCCATATCTTCAATAGGAAGAACCTGCCCCCCGACTCCATCTGCCCTCAAAGAGGCCACATAACAGCTTCTAGCCATTTTTTGATCTCCTCTTTCTTCTCCAATCCCATTTCGGGTGGGAAACTTCATGACTGAATGGTAGGAAGAGGGGACTGCCTTGAAGGCATGTATCCCTGTTCTCCCCATGATAGCATTATAAGTTGAACTAGCCTTTACCACCACGAAATCCAGCATCTGCGTTGCTTGCCTTGGCTCCGTACCTATGGTGGTTGGCAATTTGATTATCCCTTCCACAGGATATTCTACTCCAGCAAATCCATATATCGGCATGTCGGTGGGTGTCAACTGGGAGTCGTTATACCCCATCCTTAGAAAGGTGTCGTGGAGCAAGATATCCACAGAAGCACCATTATCCACAAGGACCCTCTTAACCGGGCTATTTCCTATTATCGGTGTTATGACCAGCGGGTCGTCATGGGGAAACTTCACGCCCTCTAGGTCAGAATCATCAAAAGCCAATGTTACTTCTGTCCTGGCCCTCTTCGGGGCTTCTCCAACAATATGCATAACCTCCCTCGTATATGCCTTTCTGGAATTTTTGGACAATCCAGCAGCAGTTGGACCTCCAAAGATTGTGTTTATCACAGGCTCTCGAGGGCGTCGCGGTCCTCCAAAAATTGCATTTATAACCGGCCCTCTAGGTTGGGGATTCCGCCCCTGATCGTCTTGGTCCCTCCTACGATCTTCAAAGTTCTTCCTTCCATTATTGTTTCTGTCCCCTCCATCTCCAGTATACTTGTTCAATCTTCCTTTTTGAATCAAAAACTCAATTTCATCCTTCAATTGCCTACACTCATCGGTGTCATGGCCAACATCCTTGTGAAACCTGCAATATTTGCTCTTATCTAGCTTGGCGGGATCAGCCTTCAAGGGCTTAGGCCAGCGAATATCTCTATCTTTTTCAATCTCCATCAAAATCTGACTTCTAGGAGCACTCAGCTTAGCGTATTCAGTGAACTTTTGCCCAGTTCCTCCCTTCTTGGGGGTTGAATCAGGGTTTTGTTCGGTTCTAGGATATTTGTCCTTAGCGATATACTCCAGATCAGTTTTTCGCTTCTTGCCTCCAGTGGGCTCATTACTTACTACGGTCTTCCTCATGCTTTCTTCAACCTTGATATACTTCCCTACCCTCTCTTGGAGTTGCAACATGTTTTCAGGGGGACGTTTGGCCAAGGACATCTTGAAAAACTCATCCCTGGTTCCTTGTTGCAGTGCTATCATGGCTACCTTATCATCAAGGTCTGGGACTTTTAAAGCCTCCTTTGTAAAACGATTCAGGTAATCTCTTAAGGATTCCTTAGCTCCCTGCACAAGACTCATAAGAGATGCTGAACTTTTCTCATGGACTCTTTCACTGATGAATTGCTTAATAAAAGCCTGACTTAATTCTCTGAACGATCCAATAGAATTTGGGGGCAGGCGACTGTACCATCTTTGAGCCATACCCGACAGGGTTTGAGGGAAGGCCTGACACTTTATAGCATCATTCACGGGTTGCAGCAGCAGTGCATTAGAGAATGTCCTAACATGATTAGCGGGGTCTCCCGTGCCATCATAGGCTTTGATAGTGGGCATCTTGAATTTCCTTGAGATATGGACATTCATTATCTCTTCTATGAAGGGTGGAGTTGGATCATCAGGATCTCCAAGGGGAAGGAGATTGCTTGGATCAGTTCTTGGGACAGCAGCCCTTCTTCTTACCGGACCATCCAGGTCTATGACAGGAGGAGGATTTCTCCCCCTAGGAGGTATCTGGGGTCTGGTGAGCCTCCAAATCACGCTTCAGCCTTTGGATTTCAGCCTCATGAGCCCTGATCCTTTCTTGCACTTCTTGGGGATTCGCCCCTGGGGTGCTTTGGGGGCGTTGCCTTCCATCGGCCATTGGCTCTTTTCCAGGACGCCTCCTTCTTGGGGCCACTTCATCATCCGAAGATTCGGAGTCTCTCTCAGTGTAAGGACCAGAAAATTCCCGATCCTCAGGGATAGGACCCAGACCTCGTATATAGGGGGGCGACTGCCCTCGTGCTTCGCTTCGCCCAGCATATCCACTTCCTCCAACCTCAGGGTGAAGGGGCATCCCATAAGGGGGTTAGTGGTAACAACAGTTGAATATTCATACCCGACGGGTCGAGAATTCACAGGTATATGTACTTGTTGAACTCGAGGATTCGTACCTTAAATAGTCGGGGGAGTCGTTCCTTGTGGCTGAGATTGAGTTGCCCTTATCTGGGTCTCCGCTTGAGTAGATGCATAAGTTGAGTGGGGAGGAATCTCCACGGTTGACGAAATCACCTGAGTTGTCCCTGATGGTGTTCCCTCCTCCAGAGTGCTGGTTGTCCTCCGTGTTCTCGCCATGGTTGTTGTTCCTTGCCCCACGGTGGGCGCCAAATGTTATGGATAAAAAACTAAGGTTATTATTTGCTGTATTTATTACTAAGATTCGGGAGCTCAGGGCCTTTAATGGCTGCTCTCGTGTTTCGTGGCTCGATCTGCCTTTACGAGATGCCTACGTATCTCTGTGAATTAGAGAATCAAGCCAAAAAACGTAGTTCTGATATGTGGGGTGAGGCCCCTTATATAGATGTTGGGAGTCCTTGAATTGGACTTGGTATAGGAGACTTGGTGGGCAAGTCTCATAATTAGAATGGACTTAGGAGTCCTAAATAGTAGGAAACTAATTCCTTATCCTTTTAGATCCCCTTGAGGATAATCTATAAGGATTTATATCCATATCGGGACTCTTCTCAATAGCTGATTTTTACTTTATTAATTAATTACGAAATTAATTAATAATCAGGGCTTTTGGGCCTTCTTTATTCCATCAGACCTGATCTGGTCTATCAGGCTTAACATTTCCGGTCTGAGTATCATATATCTTTTTATTGGGCCTAGCAGCTCACACCTTGCAGTATTTAATCATAATTTATTTATTCCTATCAAAAAGGTACCTGCATCCTTCCATAGATAAATCAAGTCATATATCCCTAATAAGGGTGTCTTATTCAATCATTCCCACCTCGATAGTCTATACCTAACTTCATAATAGCATCCTTATTCAAATTGAGGTCAATCCATATGGCCTCCAAAAGATAACAATGGTCATCCGCTTTTCTTGCCTAATTTGGTAACGATAACAAGGATGTTCTGGAAGATATTGGTCGTGTTCAACGTGAACTTCTTCTTAATAATTCCTTATTTACTTTTGTTGTTTATCTCCACAGTCATCTCAATGTTGGGATATCTCTCATACCTGGCGTCTCCCTTTCTGGGTATCGAGCCACCGGTCTTACATTTCACATTATTGAAGGTCACTTCCTTCATCCAATTTTTCCTAATTTCTTACTTCCTTGTCTCCTCAATCTATCCGCGTCTCATTATTTATCCTTCGAATTATCTCAAGGTTTCCTCGAATCCTCCCAACTTACAGGGGATAAAATATATGTATCTCTTATGCCCTCAACCATCAATTATAACTCATGGTGAATCACCCTCATCTTGGCGAATGTATACTTTTCTATTTCTATTGCTACGAGTCTTTAGGGTTTCCTCATACCCAATTCCTTTATCATTCCTCAAACTCTATTGCCTTTATATTCCTTTCCACTTCAGTTTCTTTTTATTTTCCTTTCTCTTATCGTTATTTCATGAACCAACACAATATAAGCATTGATTTCAACATCCCGTCATTCTGGATTCATGTCCTCAGAACGAATCTTGACAACTTTTACAACTTAGATTCATAATTTATCATACTTGTCTGCCTTTGTTCTAACTTTAAAGCTTTTACACTATCTCCATAACCTTGGGAATTACTTTCCCGAAAACAATTTACTGAACTCAAATCAGTTTATTATAATCTCTTGCTCCGTGCCTTCCTTGGTCTTTCACCAGCGGGTGGTCTCTTTCTTAGGAGGGTAAGTGACAAAACAGTCTTTTGTGGTTCGTCAATCATTCAGAATCTCAAATGATTCCTCTATTTCCTTTAGCCAGGCTCTTGCCTCGACTAGGTCAACCTGTTCCTTGGAACTCTGAGAGCTTAGAGACTTAAAGGTCCTGAAAGAATTTCCTATCGCATTGTTTCCTCAAGGTGGTGGTTGGGGATAATAGTCTAAGTTCTGTCTAGACAGGTTCATAAATTGCCGTATAGGAGTACCGTCTCGGGTCTCCTTTCCTTACTCGACTTTCTGTTTCCTTAGTATGAAATGTTTCAACCTTCTCCCATAATCGGGGTTATCTTATACATTAAAAACCTTGTTTTCCACTCTATTATGTTATGGGTTCTTTCTTTCTTGATGGCAACCTCCCTGACTATCACATTCTGGGTTTGCCCTAAATCCTATTCCTCAAACTATGGCTCTCATCTAAGTTCTCATCCTTAAGCTCTTGAACTTTCGGAACCCAAATTCTATAGGAATACCTCATTATTCCCTTATCATCTTTCTCGGTATTAATCTTTTATCTAATTGTTGGCTTTTTGCCTTCATTCATAACTTTTTCTGGCACAATATGTTCTTTTCCGATAATTCGGTCTGTATTGCAATCTCAAACAGCTTTTCGGTACCGGCTCCGGTTACCTTCACTTCTATTTCCATTTTCTCAAAATCTCTTATAAACTCTCTCAAAGGCATTCTCATCTTGAGTCTCTCCTTTTTACTAAGGGCATAAGCCACCACATTGGCTTTCCCCGAATGATAAAGAATCTCCCAATCAATATTCTTGATTAGCTCTAACCGCCTCCTCTGGCGCATGTTGAGCTCTTTCTACGTGAAAATGCACTAGAGCACTTATGGCTTGTGCAAATCTCGCACTTCTCTCCATACAAGTAGTGCCTCAAATCTTTTAGGGCAAAACTATTGCCACGAGCCCAAGCTCATGGGTGGGGATATCAATTTTTATATTCCCTTAATTGTCTTGACGCGTACGCGATTACCTTATTGTGCTGTATAAGAAGCACCCTAATTCCTTATGCGACGCGTCACTACACATCATAAAATCTCCTTTTCCATCCGGCAACGCCATCATAGGGGCCGTCACCAATCTTTGCTTCAGTTCTTGAAAGTTGTTCTCGTATTTCTTTGTCCATTCAAACTTCTCAGTCTTATGTGTAAGCCGCGTTAAAGGGGCTACTATCTTTACAAACTTGAACGAACCTCTGGTAGTGACCGGCCAATCCTACCTCTGGTAGTTGCCCTAACCATCGTCACCAATTTCTCAGTGGTCCTTTATTCATTCTTGTCAGGATCTTTCACAGGATCCTTCTCAGCGATAATCCCTTCTAGGACAACATCCTCAACCGCTACATCCTCAATATGAACATCATCCGGTCCCGCGTTAGGACGCTCTATCGGATCCACAATCTGATCTCCAATAACTAATAAAACATCATCGTGTTGTTGCTCCTCAACCTCAGGGTTCGGAGTTCCGCTACCATATACGATAACGAACTACGCTCCTATCACGATATTTATAAGGGTTCCCATAAGGGTTTTAACTGTCAGTACTACGTTAGGTAGCCCGACTATGAACTTGGCAAGAGTTCTTATTATCTTGGTTAACTTATTATCTTAACGTCACATCATCTCTGAGGTTTATAACGCTTAGCTCTGATACCATTTCTGTAACACCCCCAGATCCGGGGTCGGGGATCCGGGTCGTCACGGTCTTTCTTTCCACAATATCACTTCACTTAATTAATAATAATAACCTTATGCTGTGACCCCACACTAACACATACCACAACCCGTTATAGTCTCAGAGATGAAATTTAAATAAGTACAAGTCTTTGAATCCACAATTTAAAAGTTATTACAACCCAAAATGATTACTTGATAAATTTACAGTTAATTGCCATTATCTGCCACAAGTTATAATTATACATAATTTGATTCTCAAAAATAGAATGCCTGATCTACCAATAGATCTACCTCTGCAGCTATAGCAGCCACAACATCATCGGGAAGACGCGGGACGCTTCCCACGCGCTTGCGCTGGGTCTGCTGGAGTCTGGCCATCTTTCCTAACTGTTGTTGTGTGATGAAAAAATAAAGCAAGAGTGAGCCTTACAGCTCGCAAGATAATATATAGTGATAACAATAATATAAGTATCTAAATGGATACTTACTAGAATCTTTTATCATGAGTAAGATAATTACTTACTAGATATAAGTAAAAACAAGGGATGAAGTTACCAAATACTTCACTATACTTATATCATTTATAAAGCTACTTGAACTACCACTGTTCAAAGTATAATGAGCTTTCAACAGTTCATCACATAGATGAGACTACAAGACAAGATTTGAATAGATTAAATCTTTGAAATATTATTAAAGGAAATGAAGTTATGATATACTTCATTTAGTTCTGATATATATATATCCACATATACATCTTCTTTATACATTTCCTGAAAACCTCTGTCATGTAAAGTATGAACATAATTGCAATATCCAATAAATTTGGAAAGGAAAAGAATTTGGCATAAACCAGATATCTTGCTGATCAGGCAAAGATACCCATAAGTAACCTTTTCTACTAGTAGATGGACGAATTCCCCACTGGTCATCACCCTGGTCGTAATAGGACCTTATGCTGGACTGCCACTCAGCCACTTATGCATTTGATGGACTCCCACTGAGCCACTTACACTATCATGGACGCCCACTGAGCCCATGTTGCTTATGCCGACTCAATAGATGGACTTACTTCCCGAACGTTGGGTAAGTAATCAATTCATTTACCAAAACTGCAACCGTGTTGCGAATATAAAATACACCACAGAGCCGGATCCCTCAGGTTTTGAGCGAGTATTTAAATCCCCTTAAAAAGGAAGATCTTAAATATAAAAATGAGTTTTGGGATCCGCTCTAACTTTTAAAAATCATTTTGAAGACTCGAAAACACTTTATAGAGTGTTTGGAGTAAAGCTGATTTAATGAAGTAAATCAGTCCCCAGAATATTTAGAAAATGACTGAATATTATTATTTAAATAATATTCCCATAAAGAATAATCTTTATAAAAATAATTGAAGTAGAAGTATTAAAACTTATACTTGAAACGAGTATTAAATAACCAAAGATATACTTATATGAAAGTACTATCTTTATTTGAATAATCGAAAATAAGTTTGATTATTAACACCTTATTCTTTAATAAAATAAAGAATATACCTCAGCAAATAATCGGAGTCATAGATCCTCAAATGAATATTCAAATAATATTCATTAAATAATATAAACTGAGTCATAAGCCCTCGAATGAATATTCAAAATAATATTCATTTAATATAAAGGAGTCATACGCCTTCGAATAATATTCGAAATAATATTCAATAATAAAATAAAGTTAAAGTTATCGAATAAACCTTATTCGATTAATAGTTTTGAAAACTATGACCATATATATATATATATATATAAGTATATATATATATATATATCTATATCCATATATACAAAATCTACTCGGGATCCTCGACTCCCGGTTTTAGAAAATATTTTCACCTTTGGGTCCCTGTACTAAGGGTATATGCAAGTTACCGCTATCCTCTAGCATAGGTATTATCAACTGAATCAACAGATATATATGGGAAGAATGCGAAACAGGCATGCATATATATATACCATAGCAGCATGCTTCAATATATTGCAACATTTGCTAATTAACCAACATGCATCTATCGCAAGATAATGCAAATACATATATTCATCACAACAACAGTTATAACGGGTAGAAAACTTGCCTGAGCGACTGGGGGTTACGAATGGCTCGGGACGAGTCTGTTAACCTATAAGCAACAAGTAAGTTGGAATTAAACCAAAGTCACTTGTAAATCTATACTTTAACTAACTTAGACTCTAACGCTTATTTTGCGCTTACTGATTCACTTAAGTCACTCGAGTACCCTCGGCTCCACCATTTTTAATAATTTAACCTTTACGAGTTTTAAGGCGATTCCTTCGCGAGTGTCTTACCAACTGCCTAACACACTTACCATAAATGTTTCATACTTCAATTAGTCCTTTTTGGTCTTTAACCTATGTTTCAAAGTAAGGCGAGGGGAAAAGTTTCGTTCGCGAAACGTCGTTACTTGAAACGGTCGTTTCTCCTAAATCGTGCATCGGAATCGAACGAACTACATATCAAAACGAAGCTCATAACATGAGCTATCTAGACATGGCAATGGTCATAATCTAGCAGGGGGTTCTCGGGTCCTAATGTTATGCACAAAAACAGTCTAAAGAAAATCGGACGTTACGACGGCTATGTTTACGCGATTTCCCAATTTAAAACCATTCAAAACCAACCCAATTCAACCTCAACTCCAACATACAAGCAACATCCATCCTTATCACATCATAACAACCCCAACCAATTCAATTTTAACCTTCATACTTATGCCTAAGCTTAACTTTAACCATACTTAAGTTCTTTTAATCAAAACAACAACATTTACCATTCCATTTCAATACCATTTCACTCCCAAACTCTAAATCACAAACATCAAGCTACAATATCACCCTACTAATCAAAATCATCTTATAATACATAGGAATCTAGGGTTTGGAGATGATATACCTTCCTTGGAGAGTGGAGAATCAAGAGAATGGCTTGGAATCACCCTTAAAGTCCTTATCCAAGCTTAATCTAAACAAAACTTCAAGAACACAAATTTTAGTTCTTGAAAAACACTATTCACCATCTTCTTTCATGATTTATAGAAAAAGATTGGCTTGGAATTAGAAGCTTAAACTTATAGGAAGTATGTAACTATCCATGGGGAAGCTTAGATAATTACCTTGCTAAATAGTAAGTGGTGGAGCTTGGATCTTCAATTTTTAAGAAAAGAAGCTGAGAGCATGAAGAAGAAGAAGAGAGATTTTTGTGTTTTGTATGGTGAAATGAAATGTTTTGGCTTGGTTGGTTGATTTTTGTGTTGTTTTTGGTTAATTACTTAATTAACCTTGATTTTGTGTGGTTATAATTCAACCACACTTCCTTCCCTTCTATGTCATGCTTGTGTCATCCTCATGATGTCATCCTCCCCTCCTTGTCCTCTTCTCATTGGTTGGGTGACATCACTCTATCTAATCCCTTTGATTAACTTCCTAATTGTTTGCCTAATGATCGCTGATCTGTTATACGGTTCGCTTAACTTTCATCTTCATTTATCGCTTGAGGGATCATACCCGGGATCTTATTACTTCGGTTCCCTTAACCTTTCTCAATACATTATATTCCTTTTTATGATCCTTTATTATAATCCTTTAATTTAAATCCTTTTTATCCTGTTACCTTATACTCAATTCTCTCTGTATCTAGTGTATTTCTGGGAAAAACCAAAGTGTTCGGATTTGGATTCTGACGATCTTTACATACACTTATATCCCATATAAAGTACTAATAAAATCTCAGAATATCCATATCAGAACCCCTACATAGTGTGGCATGAAAAGTTTTCTCATTCAGCAAAAACACTATTCATAAGGGTTTCAAAATTTCCCAAAAATTGGGGTTATTACATTTAAGCCTATCGAGAAGTCACTCGAGAATTCAGTAAATTGACTTATCGAGAACTCACTCAAGAAGTCTTAAAACGGCTTGTCAAGAAGTCAAATAGACTTATCGAGAACTCAGTTCTCTATATACTTTTGAACAACTCAATTATGCCTTGTGTTAATTTTACATCTTAAGGATATAAATTTACAACTAGGCAGTTTACTTAGAATTTGAAAAATTCCTAGTTAAAATTTTTGTTTTGAAAAATAAATTTGCAGAGATTTCTGAAATATATATAATTCATATTTCAGTTAACTTCCAATTAAATCAAATTAATTTTTATTTACTGGAAATTAATCTACTGCAACACATTAGCTGAGTTCTTGCCTTAGGATGAAGAATTTAGCATTCCAATTTCACCTACAAGTCTAGTAAAAGTTGCTTCATCCAAAGGTTTAGTAAAAATGTCATCTAATTGTTTTTCTGTTAGAACAAAAATGAGCTTAATGGTACCATTTGTAGCATGTTCTCTAATAAAATGGTACCTTACATCTTTGTGCTTTGTTCTAGAATGATTAACTGGATTAGCCACTATAGATATAACATTAGTATTGGCACACATGATAAGAATTTTGTATAGCACTATGCCATAATCCATTAGCTGATTTCTAATCCAAAGCACTTGAGCACAACAATTTCCTGCAGCTATGTATTCAGCCTCTGCTGTAAAAGTTGATACATATTGTTATTTCTTGCTATACCAGGATACAATCCTTTGTCCAAGAAATTGACAGCTTCCACTAGTACTCTTCCTGTCAATCCTGAATCCAACAAAATTTGCATCTGTATAACCAACATCTTCAAAACCAGTTTCCTTAGGATACCATAATCCCAAGTTAGGAGTTCCCTTCAAATATCTGAAAATCCTCTTCACAACCATCAAATGTGATTCTTTTGAATTGGCTTGAAATCTTGCACATAGACATGTTGCAAACATGATGTTTGGTCTACTTGCAGTTAAGTAAAGCAATGATCCAATCATTCCTCTATAGCTTGAAATATCTACACTCTTGCCCTTCTTATCTTCATCTAACTTTGTTGATGTAGACATGGGTGTGGAAGCAGGTGAACAATCAACTATACCAAACTTTTTCAATAAATCCTTAACATACTTAGTTTGGCTGATGAAGATTCCATCACTTCTTTGACTGACTTGTAGTCCAAGAAAGTAACTTAATTCCCCCATCATACTCATTTCATATTCACTCTGCATAAGCTTAGAAAATCTTTGGCAAAGCTTTTCATTGGTAGAACCAAAGATGATATCATCCACATAAATTTGAACTAGGATCATATCTTCACCATATTTCTTGTAAAAGAGAGTCTTGTCTATAGTACCTCTAGTAAAACCATGCTTCAGTAGGAATTCTGACAATATATCATACCAAGCTCTAGGTGTTTACTTTAGTCCATATAGAGCCTTAAGTAATTTGTACACAAAATTTGGAAATTCTGGATCTTCAAAGCCAGGTGGCTGTTGCACATAAACTTCTTCTTCTAGCTCACCATTTAGGAAGGTACTCTTGACATTCATATGATAAACTTTAAAATTTAAATGTGCAACAAATGCTAGAAAATCCTTATTGCTTCAAGTCTTGCAATTGGAGCAAAAGTTTCATCATAATCAATTCCTTCTTCTTGTGAGTAGCCTTTTGCAACCAACCTTACTTTGTTTCTGGTAACTATACCATTTTCATCCATCTTGTTCCTAAACACCCATTTTATTCCAATAATGCTTCTATTCTTTGGTGCAGGAACTAACCAAACTTTGTTCCTTTCAAACTGATTCAGCTCCTCTTGTATTGCAGATATTCAATCAGGATCCATTAGAGCTTCTTCAGTTTTCTTGGGTTCTATTTGAGACAGAAAGCATGCATGTAGACACTCATTAGCAGTTGCACTCCTAGTCCTCACACCAGCAGTAGGATCACCAATAATTGCTTCTCTAGTGTGACTTATATCCCACTTCCTTGTATGAGTTTGTTGACTTGTGCCTTCATCATTTTCTTCATTATTGGTATGACTGCTAGATACTTCTTCTCTTCCTCCCCCTGAGTTTGTGCTATCAAATTCAGGTGTTTGAGATGAGTTTCCATTCCCATGATTTTCTTGTTCAGTAGTCTCTTCATTCAACATCTGTTGTGCATTGACTTCATCTTCACCATAAGAATCACTATTAATTTTGAGGTTTTCAAATACAAGGGCTTCAGCTTCATTTTTATCAAGGCATTCCAAACCTGGACACTTGTCATCATCAAAAGTCACATTTGTGCTTTCCATAATTTTCTTTTGCTCTATCACATAGACCTTGTAGGCAGTTCTCTCCGATGAATATCCCATTAAAATTGCTTCAAAAACTTTTGAGTCAAATTTTCCCACATATTCAGAGTTGTCTTTCAAAATTTAACACTTGCTTCCAAACACATGAAGATGCTTTACATTAGGCTTTCTTTTAGACATGATTGAGTAAGGTGATATGCCATGAGCCTTGTTAATGAGATATCTGTTTTGAGTGTAGCATGCAGTGTTAACAGCCTCTTCCCAGAAACTTGTTGGTAACTTGGCATCTTACAGCATTGTTCTAGCAGCTTCAACTAATGTTCTGTTCTGTTCTTTCAACTACTCCATTTTGTTGAGGTGTTTTTGCTGCTGAGAATTATTGAACAATCCCTTTATTTTTCCAGAATTCACTCAATGTTGCATTTCTGAATTATGTTCCATTATCACTTCTCAATCTCTTCACACAATTTTGATCTTCAGTCTATTTTTCTATTTTCTTTATGTGATCAATTATGATATGTGGAGTCTCATCCTTAGAATGCATGAACTCTACCCAGGTGTACCTTGAGAAATTATCCACCATCACAAGTGCATATTTGTTTCTTGAAATAGATAAGACATTTACTGGTCCAAACAAGTCCATGTGAATAAGTTGCAATGGTGCACTTACAGAATTTATAGTTTTTGACTTGTGACTTGATCTTTTTATTTTTCCTTTCTTACAAGCTTCACATACTTCAACTTGAGCAAACTCCAGTTTAGGCATGTCTCTTACTAACTCCTTTTTGACCAAGGTGTTAATTGCCTTGAGATTCAAGTGAGATAACTTCTTATGCCATAGCTTGCTTTGTTCTTCTAATGCCTTGGTGTAGAAGCAATAGATTCCATCCTTATTTGTTGAGTCCACGTCTACAACAAACAAACTTCCTTTCCTTGCTCCTTTCAGAGCAACTTCAACAGTTTTCTTGCTGATAAAAGTGCATTCTTCTTTGTTGAATAAAACTTCAAAACCTTTGTCTACAAATTGGCTAACACTGAGAAGAATTCACTTCAAGACCAGCTACCAGTGCTATATCATCAATGACAATATTTTCAGAAACAATCTTGACATATCATATTGTGAGTCCTTTGTTGTTGTCTCTAAAGGTCACCAAAAGGCCAGCTTTCTCCTCAAACTGTGATAGCAGGGTTTTATCTCCTGTCATATATTTGAAACCCACTATCAATGATCCATATCACCTTCTTCACTTTTCTCTGCACATAATGAGTTTTAAGTGTGTTTAGCAACCCAAGCAATGTTGGGTACTTTCTTCTTGTTAACTGATTTAGCAGAAGTAGAATGAGTAGTTTTAGATAAAATAGAATTCAATGACTATTGTGCATTTTCCCTATTTGCTGTAGACCCAATTTTTATTTCCTTGAGGTCTACTCTTAGCTTGTGACAACTTTTCATCACTTTCAAATTGCAAGGGATACGGTCAAACTTATCAAAGAATGAGTAGGGATCATTGCATCTGCTTCATTGTATTTGCATTTTCCTTCAACTGGCTTGCTAACCACCTTTTTGTATAGGTGAGTTAGATGATTCACAGAGCCACATTTTTCACACTTCTTTCTTGGAGCATCTGCAACATAAGTAAAATTATTGCTTTTGTTTATCCCAATTTTCCCATTTCTATTTTTCTTCTTCTTTCTTGCATCTTCAGTCTTGATTTCTTTGACAGGTGTCTTGGAACTTTGATTATCCATGAGCTTCTCTTCAGTTTTGAAGGATTGAGTTGCTTCTGCATCTTTCTTCTCATTATCTTCATCAGCAATTTCTTCCTTGATAAACAACTATTCTTCACTGTGAAAGTGTTTGTCCTAAATCCAATCATGTATGATGAGTTAGGAAGAACTTTCTTGTATTCCAATTTGATTTCATTAATATTAATAAAAGACTTTTTTTGGTTTTATTATGGGCTTTATCTATTTAAAGTGTTTTGAATAAGATGTTCCATAGTTTAGAGTAAAGCTTCTAGAATTATAATGAGATTGTAATAGTGAGATTTAGAAGATGATAAATTTAGACTTAAACAGTTCCTGATCATAGGATAACTAATCGGAAGTTAGTGAATCCGCAAGGATTGGTACATATAATGCTTGCTCCCTTCAGGAGGATGTCTGTTCTCATAGGCATTTGTGTGATGACACTATAGCTAGTATGTAGGTGCTTATTAGGGAATAAGTTTACTGAACATGACTCGATAAGTTGGACAACTAATGGAGATTACTCACGTGTCAATAGTTATTCACTGAGTGATAGTTGTACAAGTGTCCTTAGACTTGAGATCGTTAAAGTTATCTTGTATATAATGAACTGTGCTTTGGTTTAGTCCTTAGTCTTAAGGACATCCATTTGGTCTATTCTGGGCATAGGGATTTGTGTATGGAGATAGTTAACGTCAATAGAGGATCTACCCCTTCCAGTATAGGAAGAGAATATCCTATTTTATTCTTAGTATGCGAGTTCTAGAATCTCTGGCCATAGTGTATGAAATTAGAAAGGAGTTTTTAATTTGCATTAATATGAACTTTGCATTATGAATAAGAAATCATATGATTAAATTTGATAGGCCTGACACGAGATCCATGCCTTGTATTTAATCAGGATATTGTAAAGGTAGAAGGAATTCATTGTACGGTAACTAGTCACTGACATGTTCTTGGTATTCAAAGCAGTTAATTCATATTATCCGGATAGTCGCGATATGTTGAGAAGCATCACTCACGATGTAGAATAAATATAATTAATCAGTTAATTATATTTAATGAATTTTAGAATTCATATAAATAATAAATAGAAGGTTTATTATTATTTATTTCTACTACCGGCTTAATATTGAACCTACAGGGTCACACCATAAAAAGATTAATTTATTGATGAAGGTATTTTGAGAGAGTAAGTTGTTTTCTAAAAAGTTTAGAAAAATAATAATGATTAAAATAGTTTTAATTATTATTTAAACATTTTATAAGATAAAGTGTGGGATTTATATAATAATATATATTGATATATTAATTATATGAAAACCTAGTGAGCCCTATATAAAGAATGAGATGATAAGGGTTTTGGTATGCACTTGTGTTTTTGTGAAAACTTAGTTTCCACCCTCTCCTTCTTCATCTCTCTCTCTCTCAAAAGAAAAGGGCACCACTTTTATAAAACTTCATCTTTATAAAAGCTTCATCGAAGGATTATTCTTGGTGGATACCAGTAGAGTGCTTCACACTCTGAGGAGCAACTACAAGCATTTATTGTTATAAAGCTTCAATTTTCAAGGTATGATAATGATTCCTCCGCTCCCTTGATTTTATATATTTTTCTATATGTGCGATACATGGTTTTATGGAATAATTGTTATATCATGCTTCCGCTCGTCCGTAATTTCCTTCACACTGAAGTTAACTTCACATGCCTTGAATATAGGTGAGTCAACCTTTTTCAGGATTGTTGGAACATTTTCATTTTCTGCTGCTTTCCCTTTGTCACCTAGACTTTTCTTCTTGTTGTTCAAGACATCATAATCAAGACCAATAGCAATATTTACACATGGCTTGTTCTTCTCAAGATATTGTCCAATTAACTAAGATGAATTCTTGAAGAACTTTAACTTAACTTCATTCGTTTCCAGCTTCTCCCTTAGTACTGTTTCAACTTCACTTGCACACTTGAGCTTGTTTTTCAGATATGCATTTTCTTGTCTTACAGTTTCAAGCTCCACCAACAATAAATCAGTTTCTTGTTTTTCACTTTCAAGCTTCTCATTTATCTTTGTCAATCTGCTAACTTCTTTATTAGCAACAACCATACTTGTATGAATTTGAAACACTTATGTGCTCATCTTTTCTACAGTTTACTTATATTGACTCACATTTAAATCAATGATAGTGAGAGTTGGTACCTGTGATTTTGATGAGGATAATTCTCTTTGCTCCAAGTCCATTAAAGCATAATTTCCAACTTCTTAATCTTCATCATTATCAGAGTCATCCCAACTTTTTCACTCTGCAATATAAGCTTTGTTTTGTTGTTTCTTCAGAAGAGCTTCATACTTTGCTTCCAGTTCAAGATAAGCTTTGTCCTTCTTTGCTTTCTTGGGTTTCCTGCATTCTGTAGCAAAATGGCCTAGTTCATCACATTTGAAGCACTTTATCTTTGATATGTCAACAGATCCAGTTTTGTAACTATTTTTGCTATCAGATGTGTACTTCCCTTTTCCTTTCCATCTATTGTCTTTGTTGAAATACTATCCTTTACCCTTGAAGAATATTGGATTCTTTACTCTAATATTAAAGAACTTTCTTGCCAGATAGGTCATTGATTGATCTAGCTCATCAAGTTCATCCAGGGTGTAGAACTCATCTTCTTCCAGTTCCAGTATAACTTGTTCCTATAAATCATTGATTCTTTGCTCACTTGTTGAGGTAGCTGGGGTCTGGGATCTTGGCTCATCATTAGAGGTCTGGATTTTATTGACAATTAGGGCACTTGAACCATCTGCAACATGCCCTTGACCAGTCCTTAATGATTTCCTTTGAATCATTTCTAGTTCATATATCTTCAAGATTCCATACAGGACTTCAGGAGTTATTCTGTTCAAATCTCTCCCTTCCCTGATTGCTGAGATTTTCTGTTCCAAATGATCAGGGAGAGTAAGCAAGAATTTCAAGTTCACCTCTTCATCTTCATAGTATTTTTCATGAAGCTGCAAGTCATTTATCAACTTATTGAACATTTCAAACACATCAGTTATACTTTCTTTTGGCTTGGCCATGAAACCCTCATATTGTGATATCAGTATCCTTCTTTGATTAGATCTAACTTCCTCAGTTCCCTCACAGAGTATTTCAATCTTTTCCAAGATTTTCTTAGCAGTGTCACAGTTGACAATGTTGTTGTACATTACATTGTTAAGTGACTCTATCAGTATTAGTTGCAAGCCACTATCCAGGGAAACTTTCTCTTTTTCAGGCTGAGAGTACTCGCCCGGGTCTTTTGGAGCATAATGAGATGGAATGACTATATCACCATCTGTTGTTTCTTCAACTCTAACCATAGGAGTGAAGGGCCCATTTTTTAGAATCTGAATATAGAGTGGATTGGCCATCCTGATAAACAGCAACATTTTCTTTTTCCAAAGAGTGTAGTTAGCTTTATCAAAGGTAGGACTTTTGATGCTACTGATCTTCTATATATTTATTCTTCCAAGATCTTGACTCTGTTTACTTTCAGATTTTGCTCGGATACCACTTGTTAGGAAATGAATAACATACAGAGGGGGGTGAATGTGTTTTTCTGTTTTTCTGCTTTTCTTGAACTTTTTATGGTTGAATAAGGTAAGTTAAATCTTGTAATGAAATGTGTTGCTTCAGAAATTAAACATGCAATAATAAAGGAACACAGATCTTTTCAAAACTCACTTAATTTTATATTAAAATTAAGAATGTTTTGCTACAAAATTTCTAGGCTCTTTGATGACAAAGAGCTTAGCTTCTTCTTGAGAGTGTTACAAGATTTTCTATCTTAATTTTTATAACTGACTAAAGGACCGATTTTCTATCTTAATTGTTACAACTGACTAAAGGACCAGTGTTAACTTTATAATTCAGTTAACTACTGGTTTACACAGTGTACGATAAGATACGCTATTAACTTTATTAAATTGTCATTTTCATTTTAGGAAAAGTGTATCTTCCATTTTTGGCTTAGCATATCTTAGCATCATGTGTTTACTTTGATCTTCCTTTGTTAGTTAATCTTCACCACTGATCTTGCACATCCTTCAAGCTGCTTTTTATAGACTTATCAATCCATATGTTTGGATTGTTTGTTGATTGTGAATCTTGGATATTGAACTGGTCTGCAATTTTGTACTTTGAGATTTTACCTCGAGATCTCCATTTAGTCTATAGAGAACTTGACATCTCGATAAGTATATTGGCTTATCGAGATCTCTAATACTCTATAGTTAATTTGACTTGTAGATGTCTCTGAGTTCTCTATAAGAGAATTTGTCTTGTCGAGATCTCCAGTCTTCATATCTTCACTTTGACTTATCGATATCTCTGAGTTCTCTAGTGGATAATTGACTTATCGATAACTCAGAGTTCTCTAGTCAAATTTGACTTGTCGATAACTCAGAGTTCTCTAGTGAATTTTTGATTATCAATATCTCTGAGTTCTCTAGTGAAATTTGACTTATCGATAACTCAGAGTTCTCTAATGAATGTTGACTTTTTGATAACTCTGAGTTCTCTGGTGAAGAAATGACTTGTCGATATCTCCAATCTTCATGTCTTCAATTTGGCTTGTCGATATCTCTGTGAGTTCTCTAGTAGCTTTCCTGACTTCTCGATAAGTCATTTGGAGTTCTCGAGTGATTTCTCTATAACACTAAATCTGTGACTTGTAGAGATCTTTGACTTAGAGTATTTTTATCCAAATAGATTTATTCAACTCCAAGCTTCTTCAAAATTCTTCTGAGGCATGATCTTCTTGATCTTCTTCCAGATAGAATTCTTAGGCTTGATACTGTTGAAACAAAAAGACTCCAGTCTGCTCTTTTTTCATTTTTACAGACTTTAGAAGTTACAAGTACAAATGCAAACTAAGATTACAATACAACTTACTTAGGGTTATCAATTTGACTTAGTCTTGTTAAAGTACAGGCATGTCTTGCACAACATGGTGTACTAATGATTCTATGATTTAAATAACCGTACTTCTCAAGTATATATTTCTCTATATAATGACACTGTGACAATGTTATTCCATTAGCTGACTGAGTCAACTTGATCCCAAGAATCACATAGCCTCACCCATATCCTTCATTTCAAAGTGCCTCTTCAAGAAACTCTTTTTCTCGTTAATAATCTCAATATTGGTTTAGAACAACAAAATATCATCTACATACAATCACACAATCATTACCTCTAACCTTATAGTAGACACACTTGTCACTTTCATTAACTATAAACTCGAAGTTTAAAATAGTTTCATCAAACTTTTTATGCCAGTCTATAGGTGTTTGTTTAAGGCCATAGATGGACATGACTAGTCTACACACTTTCCTTTCATTACCAGAAGCAACAAATCCATCAGGCTAATCCATATAAATCTCTTCTTCAAGGTCACCATGAAGAAAAGCTGTCTTTACATCCATTTGATGAATGATTAGACCATGTACGGAAGCCAATGAAATAAGCATTCTGATTGTTGTCATTTTGGAAACAGGAGAGTATGTATCAAAGTAGTCATTGCCTTCATTTTGCCTAAAACCCTTATCAACTAGCCTAGCCTTGTACTTATCTATTGAGCCATCAAGGTTTAGCTTCCTCTTGAAGATCCATTTACATCCAATAGGAGAACACCTAGGAGGAAGATCAACTAACTCCCGTGTTCCTTAGAAATAATTGAGTAAATTTTATTCTTCACAGCGCCTTTACAATGCCTTGACTCCGAAGAATCCATGGCTTGACGGAAAGTTAAAGGCTCATCCTCGACATTGTAAGTGATAAAATCACTTCCAAAGTCCCTGACTGCCTTTTTATGCTTACTCCTTCTAAGTTCCTCTACTTCATTAGGAGTAGAGCTACTACCAGGATCTTCCCCCATATTTGTCATATTTTTCACATGATCAGGAATAGAACTCGATGTGTGAGTGGGATCATCCTCAAAATTACCCAAAGGTATACCAGTCTTTATAGGGAACACTCCCTCAAAGAAAGTTGCATCACAAAACTCAACTATCGTATTCGCCATAATACCATCTATGTCAGATTTTATTACTAAAAATCTCATAACAATAGTGGTTTCAAGATAGCTCAGAAAGATACAATCAACAGTTTTCGGACCAAGTTTCTTTCTCTTGTGTTCAGGGACAAGCACCTTAGCTAGGCACCCCCATACACAAAGATAACTCAAACTTGTCTTACGTTTTCTCCATAATTCATAAGGTGTATTACCCATATATTTCAGAGGGACTCTATTCAGAATATGGAAAGACGTATTCAGAGCCTCTCCCCACATGTACTTAGGCAACCCAGAATTAATCAGCATACTGTTAATCATGTATTTAAAAGTTCCGTTCTTTCGCGCAGCCACCCCATTAGACTCAGGTGTGTATGGTAGAGAACCTCATGAACTATACCATTGCTTGTACAAAATTCATTAAACAAGGTACTCATATACTCACCACCTCTATCAGACCTCAAACGTTTAAGTACTTTGTCAGTTTGTGTTTCAGCTTCATTTCCGTACATAATGAATTTATTTAGTGTTTTATCCTTATGTTTAAGCAAATAAACATAACAATATCTACTACAATCATCTATAAAAGTAATGAAATATCTACAGTGATCTTTAGTCAACACACCACCAAATTCACATATGTCAGAGTGAACTAAATCTAACAAGTCTAAATCCCTAACAATATTATGAAAGGGTTTCCTTGTTTGTTTAGCAGTTACATACACTTGACACTTAGATTTCTTATCAATGGCATGCTTTGGAATCAACTCTAAATTCATCATACTTTTTAGAGCACCAAAATTTAAATGACTAAGTCGTAAGTGCCACAAATCATATGATTCAACATAATTAACAGAAGGTGCAACACTATCATTAATAAAATCACCCAAAACGGGTTCAGCATTTATAAAAAATAAACCATCAAACAAGTAACCCTTTTCCAAAAAATGTACCAGTATGAGTAATAACTACTTTATTACACTTCAAAGAAAGTTCAAAGTTGTTCTTAACTAGACAACTTCCACTTATTATATTTCTACGAATAGAGGGAACATGATGTACTCGAGTGAGAGATAGAACCCGCCCAGAAGCAAACTTCAGGTCCATGTTTCCTGTTCCAAGCACTTGTGCAACACTAGCATTCCCCATCGTCACTGTCACTCAATGACTTTGTTGATAAGATACAAACAAACTAATATCAGCATAAATATGCACATTAGCTCCAGTATCAATCAACCACTCATAAAACAGATAAGTGGAAAGTAGTACAGGGTTGTAAGTAACATACCCGTCATTGGTTCCAGAGGAAATAACCTCACGAACGACCATGTAAGCTACAGGCCCACTTGTGGTTCCAAGTCCAAGCACGGTATTTGCTTGAGCTACCACTTCAGCTTTCTTAGCTTTCTTACTAAGACAGTCCTTGCTCCAATGACCAACCTGTCTACAAGACCAACATGGTTTGTTTGCCTTTGGTTTCTTATCCTTGTTCTTGTCATGTTTAGTGTTAGCCTTTTTAGTGATTACCTTTCTTTTCTGTCCTATAGTAACTACATTCACTTTCGAGCTCCCATGTTCAGCAGGCTTCACATGTCCTTGTTTGGACTTGTGTTGCTCCTGTACAGAGATGTCCAACATCAAGTTAGTCCATGTGATATCTCCTTTCTGTCTTTTCAGGGAGAGAGCAAACTCTTCCCCAGACTTAGGAAGCTTTTCAATCACAGACATAACCCGAAACTTCAAGGCAAGACCTTACCAGACTCACCCAAAGCATGAACCAACATCTCAAACTCATGAACCTGTTCAGTCATGGATTTTCCATCCACCAGTTTGAATTCAGGAAACCTAGCCACAGAATACTTCTCAAGTCCTTGAGAATCAGTATTATGGGTTTGGTCCAACTTATCCCAAAATACCTTAGCAGTATAGGCATCTGATGAATAAACATCGAACATGGTGTTCACCAAGGCTGCCAAAATTGTGGCGCCCTCCAAACCCGGGTCAGAAGTTTGGGGTCCACACACACACCTTATTTATAACCTGCTTATAACAATAATAAAGATAATAATAATATATGCAGTGACCCTACTTACCAACCACCACGGACCGCAACAGGTTAAAGTATACACACAAGCCAAACACACTAATATATTACAAACCGTTCAAATCCCAACTATTTCAAACTCAAACTGAGTATTAAACATTATTACAAACTTTTACAAATTTAACTTATCCCAAAAGAAGCCTACTAGCTCAGCTTTCTCAACCTGAACCCCTAGCTCTCGCGCTGGACTGGGGATCCTCTTTACCAACTGGTTCCTTTTTAACTGGAAAGAATATAAACAACATCGCACAAATGAGCTAACTAGCTCAGCAAGTCATAATGACAAAACTGAGAGTAATGATCATCAGGTGAATATGGTTATGATATCAAATGAACAATGGATTATGATTTAGAATTGGATATTATACTTTTAATTTAAAAACCAAGGTTAGGCTGCTGATCAGTCACGCACTAACCCCGAGCAAGGCACACAGCATTGCTCTAACTACTGGATCCAAGGCACACATTGGCCTAACTTGACCATTATATGGTCTGACCACGAATCTGGTCCACAATTTTATAAAAACAATCCAATTCTAACATAATAACAGAATATGCAATAATAAACAATAACCGAAATCATTAACAATAATAAACGTTTAACAATGAAAGGGTTTCAATCCTTGTAAGGATCAATAAGGCAATTTAAAAGCTTGGATGCTGGGTAATGAAAGAATTGGATAACAAAGGAATCAACATTTCAGGGTTTCAAAGATTTGGGCTTTCAAAGCATAGGATACAATGATTAAATGTACAAGTAATTCAGTTCAGTGTTTGGGATTTTGTTTACATGTATTTGTGGAGTAATATCGCATACTTAAGATTTGTGTTTAGGTATACAACAATCAATGGTCTAGAAAGAATAAGGTTTACGGCTCAAGAACAATAACTGGAATCAGAGTTTAGGTTTCAGTGCTTCAAAGCACTTGCAGTATCAATCTGACTATCAAATACTACAATATCTTGAGAAAGTTCAGAACACTTGCCTGATATTAGCTTACTACACTGCACTCGTTTCCAATCACAAGCGTCTTATTCCTCAACTATCTGTTTCCCTTTCCTACGCCTTGCCTCTTCTGCTCATATATCAGAAGCATCTATCAATAATTTACTCATGGAATTCTATTCAACACATACTTCTATCTACCCTTCGTTTTACCCAAATCCGATTAACGGATTGAAAGTTATGCAATAATCAAGTAAACACCGAATATATAGACCGATAGTCAATTAACAAGTCACATATAGCATATAATACATCACGTAATCAATGATATATTATTTATAAAGAAGTCTCGGGTCATAAATAGGCTTTCTGGTATTTAAAATGATTTTTAAAACATTTTTCGGAATTAAAACGGGTCATTGGATCAATTTCGGGTTAATAAACAGGGTTCGGTTGGCCCATTCTGGCTCCGAAATAATTTTAGAATAATTATCGAGCCTTGGAAATAATTTAGAATAATATTTTAAAGCTCGAAACTATTTTTCAGAATTTTTAAATCATTTTTAAATAATTAAATCTAATTAAATAATTAATTAAAATCAATTAATAATTAATTAAATCAATTAATCAATTAATTTTCGAATTAATTGACCAATTAATCAATTATAAATTAACTGAAATTAATTAACTAATTAATTTAGATTTATTTGTGAATTAAAAATAATTTTCAGAATTAAAATAATAATTTTTAGAATTTTCAGAATTTAAAAATGAATTTTTATAATAAAAATAAATAGGAAATATGATTTTTAAACATTTTATAAACAGGAATCCTAAATTTGCAAAGTCTGGAAACTTCAGGGACCTAACTGCATCGTTTTCAAAAGTTGGGGTACTAAACTGTAATTTTCCAGCCCTTCGCCGGAAAACAGTCGAGTTCGCCGGAGAACACGTTCCCGGCGTCCTCACCCCACCAACACCTCTAGATCACATCTACACAACATCAGGAACACAACCATGCAATCAATTCATCCTAACAATCCCTGAGTTGGCCGGAATTTGGCCGTGAAGTTTTCCAGTTTCCGGCGAACATCGGAAAACTTCAAAACATAACTCCCTTCTCTACAGACCTCGTTGGTTCATGAAACTTATACGACTAGATTGCAAATTTCACAGAGAACACAACCCACTATAACCCAACATCAATCTATCACAGAATAAGAAACCCCCAAATTTCAATTAAGAACATTCATACGGGTTATAAACCCTAATTTTGAAATTCGAAAATTAAACCCACTTTTGAGCATGTTATTGAACTCCAAATCAGACGTATGACATATGAAAATCATCAGGAAAACAAGCTCTACAACATGCAATCATCAAATCATACAAACAATCATCCGAACAAAAATTCATATTTTTAATAAAATAAATTCGAAAATAAATAAATTTTTAGAAAAATAACCTTGATTTCTGCATTGAAACAAGGCTCAGAATCTGATAGAACACTTCAAATCCTTCGTTTTGGTTACTCAAGCTTTGAAAACAGAGATCGGTAATGCCTTCGTTTTGCTGTTTGATTCTTAGAACAGTTTTAGGAAATTAGGGCTTTTCTCTGAAAATTATATAATTAACTATCTGCAAATGATTTTGATACGAAATAAAATACGGTAAAAGGCTATTTATAATTATGAAAAATTTGTATCCCGTTGGATCATTCCGGATATAAAACGGTGCGTTTATTTGTAAAAACTGATCCAAACGGTATCGGTTTTCGGGATAATTATCCAAATCAGTACAATTTGTACTGCGGTCTTGGTCTCAGCGCCTGGTTACACGTATTACGAAGTGATAATTGGGATAGTTTAATAGAAAGCTCCCGTTTATCAAAAATACAGGTTTTATTGATTTACCGAAATGAATATTGTATCGAAAATGTTGCGCCGGGACCCGCGCAGGACAAACCGTATGCCGGATCGAAAAAGTCGAAACATGGAATATGCTCGGAATATTACAATTAGGTTAGGAAGGAGTTCTCAAAAGAGTTTCGGGTTCCAAAAACGTAACAACGGTTGACGTCGGTTGGTTCCCGTTTTTATAAAATAGATTTTAATTACCCGGAAAAAGATTTTAGAAATTTCATATGATTCTTATAAATCCATAAACCAACATAAAAATAATTAGGAAGATATGACAATTATCTATATTTTATTTTGGACATATAAAAATTAAAATACTCAATTAACATTATTTTTGAATATTCAAGTATAGATAACACTTAACAATTAGCTTACAGAATAGATACTGAACACACATAATAATTATATAATAGCAAAAAATAATTACACGATATATCCCGGATATTACATCCTTCCCCCCTTAAAAGGATTCTGTCCTCAGAATCTCTAAGAAAACAAATGAGGGTACTTTTCTCTCATATCACTTTCTAACTCCCAGGTTGACTCTTCAACCTTTGGGTTTCTCCACAATACTCTTACTAACTTTACCACTTTATTTCTCAATACTTTCTCTCTTTCCTCTAGAATCTCTATCGGGCTCTCTACATATGATAAATCTGCTTGAAGTTCTATTGGCTCATATTCTATTACATGCCTGGAGTCTGGATTATATTTCTTAAGCATTGATATGTGAAAAATATTGTGAATGTGCTCCATGTGCAGAGGTAACGCCAACTCGTAAGCTACCTTGCCAATACGCTTTAGGATTTCAAAAGGTCCGACATATCTTGGGTATAGCTTCCCTTTTTTCCCAAACCTCGTTAGTCCTTTCCACAGTGATACTTTCAATAATACCAAGCTTCCTTCTTCAAATTCCATGTCTTTTCTTGACTGGTCTGCATATTTCCTTTGACGATCTTGTGCGGCTATTAATCTTTTCTGGATATTTTCAACAACTTCCTTTGTCTGCTGCACCAATTCGGGTCCGAGTATTTTGCGTTCTCCTACTTCGTCCCAATATACTGGAGATCTACATTTGCGTCCATAAAGAGCTTCATAAGGTGGCATCCCAATGCTGGCATGATAACTGTTGTTATAAGCAAACTCTACTAGGGGTAAATGCTCGTCCCAACTTCCTTTGAAATCAATAGCACAAACACGTAGCATGTCCTCGATTGTCTGGATCGTTCTTTCACTTTGGCCATCCGTTTGGGGGTGATAGGCCGTACTCATATTCAATCTTGTTCCCAAACATTCTTGAAAACTCTTCCAAAATCTTGAATTAAATCTTGGATCTCGATCAGATACAATAGACACTGGAACTCCATGACGAACTACGATCTCTTTCAAGTACATATGAACTAACTTGTCGAGCGAAAATCTTTCATTTATAGGCAGAAAATGAGCTGACTTGGTAAGTCTATCTACTATAACCCAAATGGCATCATGATTAGCCCTTGTCCTTGGTAATCCAACTATGAAATCCATGGCAATATGTTCCCACTTCCACTCTGGAATCTCCAATGGCTGTAGCAATCCACTTGGTCTCTGATGCTCTGCTTTAACTTTCTGACAGGTATAGCATTTACTAACCCATTCCGCAATTTCCCTCTTCATATTTGGCCACCAATAATTCTTCTTTAAATCTCTGTACATTTTGGTAATCCCTGGATGGATGGAATATCTTGAACTATGTGCCTCTTGTAAAATTTCATTTTTCAGCTCCGTTACTGGTGGAATCCAAATTCTTGAAGAAAACCTAAGAATACCTTGATCATCTTGTTGCGTGCATAATTCCTCACCTACCAAACTATTTATATCTTGATCCATTACCTCTTTCTGGCATTTCTTTATTTTCTCCAATAACTCCGGTTGGAAAATCATACCGTACACTTTTGCTTCCTCAGGCTTGCAAATTCTAATCTCCAATTCCAATTTTTGAAATTCTTTATATATCTCTTCAGGTACGGATAATACATTTAACTTTTCCTTCCGACTTAACGCATCTGCTATAACGTTCGCCTTACCGGGATGATAATTAATTGAGCAATCATAATCTTTGATCAATTCTAACCATCTACTTTGTCTCATATTAAGTTCCTTCTGGGTAAATATATATTTCAGACTTTTGTGATCCGTGAAAATCTCACACTTTTCTCCATACAAATAATGTCTCCAAATCTTCAAAGCGAAAACTATAGCTGCTAACTCCAAATCATGAGTAGGGTACTTCTGTTCGTGTGGTTTCAATTGCTTTGACGCATACGTAATCACCTTGTCGTGCTACATAAGAACACATCCTAATCCTTTATAAGAAGCATCGCTATAAATTACGAAATTCCCTTGATCGTCTGGAAGTGACAAAACAGGTGCTGTGATTAATCTCCGCTTCAATTCCTGAAAACTTTCTTCGCACTTGTCATTCCATATAAACTTTTCATTCTTTCGTGTAAGCTTTGTCAATGGTGTTGCAATTCTTGAGAAATTCTGAACGAATCGTCGATAATATCCTGCCAATCCCAAGAAACTTCTTACCTCAGTGGGTGTTCTCGGTCTTTCCCAATTCGTAATTGCCTCGATCTTTGCTGGGTCCACTTTGATCCCTTCGTTACTGACTATGTGTCCTAAGAACTGAACTTCCTGTAGCCAAAACTCACACTTCGACAATTTAGCATATAACTTCTTTTTCCTTAAAATCTCCAAAGCTGTCCTTAAATGTTCCGCATGATCCTCCTCCGTCTTTGAATAGATCAAAATATCGTCTATAAATACAATAACAAACTTATCCAAATACTCCTTAAAAATTCTGTTCATCAGGTCCATAAACGCTGCTGGGGCATTGGTCAATCCAAAAGACATCACTAAAAACTCGTAATGCCCATACCTTGTTCTGAAAGTTGTCTTTGGTATATCTTCTGGTTTGATCTTCAGTTGATGATATCCCGATCTTAAATCAATTTTGGAGAAATACTTGGCTCCCTTCAATTGGTCAAACAAATCATCAATTCTGGGTAACGGATACTTATTCTTGATCGTCAACTTGTTAAGCTCCCTATAGTCGATGCACAGTCTCATGCTTCCATCCTTCTTCTTGACAAATAATACTGGTGCACCCCACGGGGATACGCTGGGTTTAATTACTCCTTTCTCTAACAGCTCTTGCAATTGCTTTGCTAACTCTTTCATCTCAACGGGCGCCATTCTATACGGGGCCTTGGATACTGGTTCGGTTCTAGGTGCTAAGTCGATTGCAAATTCAATTTCTCTATCTGGAGGAAGTCCTGGTAATTCGTCGGGAAATACGTCTGGAAATTCATTTACAACTGGAATATCTTCAAGTTTTGCTGGCTCCTGACTTCTGTCGATCACATATGCTACGAAATGCTCACATCCTTGTCATAGTAACTTCTTGGCTTGAATCATCGTTAAGAACTTCTTTACCTGCTTCTGTCCCTTGAATGTTACTATTCTTTCATCTGGCGTTTTCACCATTACTTTCTTATTTCGACAATCTATCTGAGCCTCATGCTTAGATAACCAATCCATCCCCAATATAACGTCAAATTCTCCTAACTTAAACGGTATCAAATCTACACAAAACTTACTACCAGAAATCTCAATCTCACAATTCCCACAAACTTGGTTAACAGTTACACGTTCTTGATTTGCTAATTCTACAGTCATTATTTCATGTAAATACCCAACTGGACAATTTAACTTACTAACAAAATCTTGTGAAACAAATGATCGAGTTGCTCCCGAATCTATTAACACTTTGGCACATAAAGAATTCACATTAAGCGTACCTGCCACGACATTCGCATCCTGAATCGCATCCTTCACCGACATGTCAAAAACTCTAGCTCTCGGAGTCTCATTCACTGTTGGGGTAGATCCCATAATCCTTAATGCATTACTGACTGGGGCTGGTGTCTTGCAATCCCTGGCCATATGTCCTGGGTTCCCACATTTAAAGCATGTAAATCCAATGGCTGGAACCTTCACCGCTGGATTCTGGATAGGCTAATCCTTATTCGCTGGCTCTCTTGCTGGCTAATTTCGGCACTCCCTCGAGTAGTGCCCTTTCTGGTTGCATTTAAAACATACCACATTCAACTTGTTACAAACTCCTCCATGCTTCTTTCCACATACTTGACAATATGGAAAAGTTAATCTCAACTGATTCGGCTGATTCACATTAGCTGGACGATTGCCCTGGCCTCCGTCTCCTGCATTTTGTCTCCTGAAATTAAAATTTCTCCCTGGCTGAAACTTGCCCTTCTTAAAATTTGGAAACTTCCCTGTTTGTGACTGACCCTCACTTCCCTCAACTTTCCTTTTCTTGCTTTCCTTTCCTTTCTGGAACATCTCACTCTCTGTCTCTGCGATCATAGCTTTCTGTACAACCCCGACATAGGTATCCAATTCAAAAATAGCTACCTTCCCTCTGATTCATGGCTTCAAGCCTTGCTGGAATCTCTTAGCTTTCTTTCTATCAGTATCAACATACGATGGCACATACCTTGACAATTCCTCAAACTTCCCCTCATAATCTGTTACCGACATGTTCCCTTGCTTTAATTCTAAAAACTTCAGCTCCATTTGATCCTGAACAAACTGAGGAAAATACTTTTCTAAAAACAATTCCTTAAACCTTTCCCAAGTAATAACATCTGTGCTTTCCAATGTCTTCACCATCTCCCACCAATAAGTGGCCTCATTCTTCAGATAGTAACTTGCAAATTCAACCTTCTGCTCCTCTTTCACTTTTACCAAGGCAAATGCCTTCTCTATTTCCTTTAACCACACATTTGCTTCAATTGGCTCTAAGGAACCCTTGAATTCTGGTAGGTTTACTGCCTGAAAAGTTTTGAAAGTTACCTGGGGATTGGTCTGTCTCTGCTGTTGTTGTGCCAGGTGAACTGTTTGTTGGGCCAAGATTTGAAGAATTTGGGCTATTGCTGGGTCCATGGGTCCTGGGTTCACATTCTGGTTTATATCATTTTGGTTGTTATTGTTGTTGTTGTTGGTTTCTTCATTCTGGGTGTTGGTGCGGGTATTTCTTCTGGGAGGCATTTTCCGTAAAGAATCAGTCAATTTATTTAGCTTTTGAATCAAATCTTTGTATAAAAGAAAAGTTTTGTGAAATAGAAATATCTCTTTTTTGAAAACAGTTGTAACTAAGTAAATTGCATGCTTCTTTACAGAATATAAACAGTTATGGAAAATAGGGTACATGATATCACAGGGTATACTGGTGCAATAAATAAGGTAAAGTAAAACAAGTGCAATAAAGTAAATGACAGTGTTGGAAAGGAAAAGGTTCTGATATATAGATCAAAAGTTTTAGGTAGTACAAGCGTAAAGACGCTTCGAAAGTAAAAGAAAAAAGGGTACAACAACCTACTCACTAGTCAGCATCGCTAGTCTATAAATACAACTCAAAAGTCTACTGATACACACTACACACTACTGTCCATACTACATAACCATAACAACACTGCTCAGCATCTCCATCTCAAAATCTCTAATTCATGGCAAATCTGGACCTCCTATCTCCTCAAGCTCCTCTAGAACCCACTTAGCCCACTCCACTAGGAAATCAGGGGTGATGTCCTCATGTGTAGCCTCAGCAATCCTTACAGCAGCTGCTCTACGAAACGCCTGGAGCCTCTCCCTAAGTCGCCTCTCACCACTCCCCATCTCTCTTGTACACATGATATGCAATAACTCCTGGATCTGACCCTGTAGGAATCGCTGCTCCATAAGGCAAGCCTCAAACTGATGATATAGGACAGGATAGGAAGAGAACTGGAAAGGTACTCCTGTGACTGAATGACTAGTAAAGCCTGAATCAGCAGGTGGGGGTCCTCTGACAGGTGGCCTCATGCCTGGAGGTGGAATAGCCTGCAATGGTACGGGCTGCAACACCGGTGGAGGTAGAATAACCAATGTTGGTGGAATAACAGGACGTGGATCCGATGCAGGTGCTCCAACTGAAGGCTCTGAGTGATCAGCTGATACGGGAATAAAAGAGTCGGCCATCTCTGCTATCTGAAATCATATCATAATATAAGAATCTCGTACCATGACGCAAACTATACTAATACCGGTTATACCATAACACTCAACCTCTCGACGTTCTATCACCCTATACCTTACTTCTAATCCTATCCCTCTACCCATTCCCGTCAACCTAGGCTTGTGTCAGTGACTTATAACCTGTAGCTCTGATACCAAACCTGTGGCGCCCTCCAAACCCGGGTCAGAAGTTTGGGGTCCACACACACACCTTATTTATAACCTGCTTATAACAATAATAAAGATAATAATAATATATGAAGTGACCCTACTTACCAACCACCACAGACCGCAACAGGTTAAAGTATGCACACAAGCCAAACACACTAATATATTACAAACCGTTCAAATCCCAACTATTTCAAACTCAAACTGAGTATTAAACATTATTACAAATTTAACTTATCCCAAAAGATGCCTACTAGCTCAGCTTTCTCAATCTGAACCCCTAGCTCTCGCGCTGGACTGGGGACCCTCTTTACCAACTGGTTCCTTTTTAACTGGAAAGAATATAAACAACATCACACAAATGAGCTAACTAGCTCAGCAAGTCACGATGACAAAACTGAGAATAATGATCATCAGGTGAATATGGTTATGATATCAAGTGAACAATGGATTATGATTTAGAATTGGATATTATACTTTTAATTTAAAAACCAAGGTTAGGCTGCTGATCAGTCACGCACTAACCCCGAGCAAGGCATACAGCATTGCTCTAACTACTGGATCCAAGGCACACATTGGCCTAACTTGACCATTATATGGCCTGACCACGAATCTGGTCCACAATTTTATAAAAACAATCCAATTCTAACATAATAACAGAATATGCAATAATAAACAATAACCGAAATCATTAACAACAATAAACGTTTAACAATGAAAGGGTTTCAATCCTTGTAAGGATCAATAAGGCAATTTAAAAGCTTGGATGCTGGGTAATGAAAGAATTGGATAACAAAGAAATCAACATTTCAGGGTTTCAAAGATTTGGGCTTTCAAAGCATAGGATACAATGATTGAATGTACAAGTAATTCAGTTCAGTGTTTGGGATTTTGTTTACATGTATTTGTGGAGTAATATCGCATACTTGAGATTTGTGTTTAGGTATACAACAATCAATGGTCTAGAAAGAATAAGGTTTACGGCTCAAGAACAATAACTGGAATCAGAGTTTAGGTTTCAGTGCTTCAAAGCACTTGTAGTATCAATCTGACTATCAAATACTACAATATCTCGAGAAAGTTCAGAACACTTGCCTGATATTAGCTTACTACAATGCACTCGTTTCCAATCACAAGCCTCTTATTCCTCAACTATCTGTTTCCCTTTCCTACGCCTTGCCTCTTCTGCTCACATATCATAAGCATCTATCAATAATTTACTCATGGAATTCTATTCAACACATACTTCTATCTACCCTTCGTTTTACCCAAATCCGATTAACGGATTGAAAGTTATGCAATAATCAAGTAAACACCGAATATATAGACCGATAGTCAATTAACAAGTCACATATAGCACATAATACATCACGTAATCAATGATATATTATTTATAAAGAAGTCTCGGGTCATAAATAGGCTTTCTGGTATTTAAAATGATTTTTAAAACATTTTTCGGAATTAAAACGGGTCGTTGGATCAATTTCGGGTTAATAAACAGGGTTCGGTTGGCCCATTCTGGCTCCGAAATAATTTTAGAATAATTATCGAGCCTTGGAAATAATTTAGAATAATATTTTAAAGCTCGAAACTATTTTTCAGAATTTTTAAATCATTTTTAAATAATTAAATCTAATTAAATAATTAATTAAAATCAATTAATAATTAATTAAATCAATTAATCAATTAATTTTCGAATTAATTGACCAATTAATCAATTATAAATTAACTGAAATTAATTAACTAATTAATTTAGACTTATTTGTGAATTAAAAATAATTTTCAGAATTAAAATAATAATTTTTAGAATTTTCAGAATTTAAAAATGAATTTTTATAATAAAAATAAATAGGAAATATGATTTTTAAACATTTTATAAACAGGAATCCTAAATTTGCAAAGTCTGGAAACTTCAGGGACCTAACTGCATCGTTTTCAAAAGTTGGGGTACTAAACTGTAATTTTCCAGCCCTTCGCCGGAAAACAGTCGGGTTCGCCGGAGAACACGTTCCCGGCGTCCTCACCCCACCAACACCTCCAGATCACATCTACACAACATCAGGAACACAACCATGCAATCAATTCATCCTAACAATCCCTGAGTTGGCCGGAATTTGGCCGTGAAGTTTTCCAGTTTCCGGCGAACATCGGAAAACTTCAAAACATAACTCCCTTCTCTACAGACCTCGTTGGTTCATGAAACTTATACGACTAGATTGCAAATTTCACAGAGAACACAACCCACTATAACCCAACATCAATCTATCACAGAATAAGAAACCCCCAAATTTCAATTAAGAACATTCATACGGGTTATAAACCCTAATTTTGAAATTCGAAAATTAAACCCACTTTTGAGAATGTTATTGAACTCCAAATCAGACGTATGACATATGAAAATCATCAGGAAAACAAGCTCTACAACATGCAATCATCAAATCATACAAACAATCATCCGAACAAAAAATCATATTTTTAATAAAATAAATTCGAAAATAAATAAATTTTTAGAAAAATAACCTTGATTTCTGCATTGAAACAAGGCTCAGAATCTGATAGAACACTTCAAATCCTTCGTTTTGGTTACTCAAGCTTTGAAAACAGAGATCGGTAACGCCTTCGTTTTGCTGTTTGATTCTTAGAACAGTTTTAGGAAATTAGGGCTTTTCTCTGAAAATTATATAATTAACTATCTGCAAATGATTTTGATACGAAATAAAATACGGTAAAAGGCTATTTATAATTACGGAAAATTTGTATCCCGTTGGATCATTCCGGATATAAAACGGTACGTTTATTTGTAAAAACTGATCCAAACGGTATCGGTTTTCGGGATAATTATCCAAATCAGTACAATTTGTACTGCGGTCTTGGTCTCAGCGCCTGGTTACACGTATTACGAAGTGATAATTAGGATAGTTTAATAAAAAGCTCTCGTTTATCAAAAATACAGGTTTTATTGATTTACCGAAATAAATATTGTATCGAAAATGTTGCGCCGGGACCCGCGCAGGACAAACCGTACGCCGGATCGAAAAAGTCGAAACATGGAATATGCTCGGAATATTACAATTGGGTTAGGAAGGAGTTCTCGAAAGAGTTTCGGGTTCCTAAAACGTAACAACGGTTGACGTCGATTGGTTCCCGTTTTTATAAAATAGATTTTAATTACCCGGAAAAAGATTTTAGAAATTTCATATGATTCTTATAAATCCATAAACCAACATAAAAATAATTAGGAAGATATGACAATTATCTATATTTTATTTTGGACATATAAAAATTAAAATACTCAATTAACATTATTTTTTAATATTCAAGTACAGATAACACTTAACAATTAGCTTACAGAATAGATACTGAACACACGTAATAATTATATAATAGCAAAAATAATTACACGATATATCCCGGATATTACAAAAATGGCTGCCCTAGCCATCCCATACTTCTCAGCCCATAAAGCATAAGCCTTAACAGATTCAGCTTTTTCTTGATCCAACACAGGAGGATCATACTGCACCACTTAACAAATTCATCTTTTTCTTGATCCAACAAAGGAGGATCATACCGCACCACTGGCCATAGACCCTTAACCGTTAACCAGAGTTTCATCTTTTTCTGCCAACGAGAAAACGAAACTCTACCACTAAATTTATCAGGCATACCCGATAAATCAATTGGCTGGGTAAAACGATACGTGGTCCAATCAATAGATGCAGTAACACTAAAACCAGAACCAGTCTCAACATTTTTCAGAACATCAGCAGTTTCGTTAACCATCTTGCTAATTACACTATATAAAAAATAATCTCTTCAAGATTGTTGGGTACGTAAACTAACACTACGCGCAACAATGAGTCAATGATATATATAATCAAGATTAAGTAAAAACAGACAATTAAACCAAATAACGAAACAAAAATACGAAGGCAAAACAACAAGATATATCAGTAACTGAATTGACAAAGAGAGGAAAGAACACTTAGTTCTAACAAAAGTTTTAACAAATCTGAAAGAACCAATAACAGCTGAGTCGCCTAGCCTTCGAGAACCTAGATTGTTCTTGAAGAGATTATTGCCCCACTTACGATGTGTTGGGTTGCAGCAATATCACTTACAGGATAAAACAACACAGAGTACTTCGTTCATAGATACGTAGCACTCATCAACGACCTGACCTCAGTTCGCCCAGAAACCTATATTATGATCTGTATATTATGGAGGAGAGAAAATGAGATTGATAGCAGCTCGGGTTTTTTTCCACGTATATGATTGACGTAAATATATTCCAAACGTTTAATTCAATATATAATACAACACAAAACGTAATTGAATATATTACATTAATTAAAATAAATATCCCGAGTTAAGTTGCTTTTGATGAAATGTTTCCAAAATTAGAAACGTAACTGTTAGTATCAGGATTTGTCAAATCCTTATACAGCCATCCCATCAGTATTTACCAGCCACAACAAATCATGACCAGGGTCAGGAGTTATCAGCCATAGAAAATCCTGATCTAGGGGCGTCAGGAAGTCCATCAACAGATAATGTACATGAGCAGCCCATCAACGGATAATCCACATTGTACTTCAACGGATACTGAGTTCTGTGCATCAACGGATATTATTTAACAAATCTTTACTATTAAACAGATTCAATATTTATAATAAAATAATATAATAAGTCACTAAATATTTTAATTAAACATTAAGTAAAATTCCTCTTTACTTAATCAAAAACCCACAAACTCATTTCAAACTACTAACTTCACCTCAATTTTTATATAAATTATACTAAAAAATGATTTAGATCCAAATATGAAAGTTTAAGTCCTCATTACAAGGAACAACCTTCAACAATTAATTTTAAAAAATTAAATCAAGAACATGTCTAAAACATGGCTTAAACTTTTCATTTTCTAACAGAAGGCCCGATAGTTAACCAAACTTGGGTTGGGTTACCCAATAAGAATGGACTGAGTGAGCCCACTTAAATCTCTCTATGACGCAACTGTTGGTGTATATCTGTCAAGTAAAGTTTTATGTTATCTATATCCCTAGTACTTCCCTGTATTTCACAATCTCTTCATCACTATCTTCTCTTACATAAACAGATTCCTAAAGATTCTCTGTCTTCAAAGATTCACAATTTACACAAGTACATATATGTACAAACATTTGTATGTAGGTATAGTAGTAACATATGTGGATGAAGAGGTAGCAGAAACATGTTTTGTCTGCTGCCACAGTTCAAGTGTGTGCCTCCCTCTTTTTACATCAACTTAAGTACCCATCATCACTCTTCCTTTCAATTCTGTAAGTTGCCACACTTATTATACATACATTAGTTTCTATTTATCAATAAATTATGCAAATGTACATGTCTTGCTTCTATACAAAAATTTAGAATTGTAAGTTTATTGAGGATTTGGAAAATCGGTTGGGTTTTAATATCATTCTTTTTTCAAGATGATAATGTTATTTTAGGAGTAAATTCTTGAAATGCAAGATTTTCTGTAATGTGGGGCCCGATTGGTAGATTTTATCTATTTTGGGGTTTATAAATGGATCAAGTGTTGGGAATTTAAATGGATTTAGATGGTGCATGAAGGCATGAGTACTACTAATTTTGGTAGTGGATATTGTACAAGGCTATAGTGAACTGTGGTTTTCCAGTTCAGGTAATTACGGGGATAGAAAGTTGAAAATTTTATTATTTTTAATCCAAGCCATATATGTAATTTTAAATATTAGATTTGGACTTGATAGAAACAACTTAAATACCCCATCTGGTTCATGCTTCTTACTTTCAGTATCTAATTAGATATTATATTTTTGCAGTGTGATTGTGACATTCAAAAAAGAATGCATTTTCAATGAAAATCTTAGCATGTGTTTAGGAGTGCTTATTCATATATTTAAACTTGTAAAAAACATCGACCAAATATAAAGAAGTGCATCACGGGCGTGAGAGTTCCAGCCTGAAACTAATATTAATATCTTCCAAGCAGCATATATCATTTATCAACCTATCAACTATAACTTAATATAAGCAAAAAATTGTGACACATTTTAATCTCGGTTATATTAGCACTTGTGTGTACTTTGCTCCCATGATGGAAGGGTTACAGGACCCGTTTACCTATTTATGGACGGAAAAGTACAAATGCTATTTCTTTTGCTTGGGAACGTACCTGGTATTTGTTTCCTTTGTATTAGTTACTCTTATTGACGTAATGGGTACTCTTTCTAATAATAATGCCTGAAAGTACTTTATAGACTACTAGTGAATCCTTGTAAGGGGACGGAATGGCAATTTTTGCAAAATTAACAGAATTACCGCCTTTTTTTTATTTTATCTCACTTAGGCCAATACAATGTGAAGAAGGAACAATCATTTATTGTTTCATTTAACAAATAATGTATTGGTTGCTTTAATAAGAAAGGTTATAGTTTTCGGCTTTTTGCTTGTCTCTCTTTTATATTTAAAATCTGTTGTTGTAAATGTTTGAATTGCAGATAGATTTAGACATCCTACTTGCTTCCGGAGGCAAAGGTTGGTGACAGTAGCAACAGTGATTGAGAAGGCATCTTTTGAAGATTATTCACAATCAGTTGCTGCTAATAGACCTTGGTCAGTATCAGCATCAACATTAACTCTGGTGCTTGATCTAGAATTAGAATCTCGTTCTAGCTCAACAGTGACAAATAAACCATGGACTTTTGGCGGTGCAATAGGTCCACCTACTGAGGTTGGAAATTATTTTCCTCTGCTATGAAATGTTTAATATAGTTTCATGCAGATATCATGTAAAGAATCTGTAACTGTTTTTCAGAACTCTTTCCCCCCTTTTTTCTGGGGCATAGAAATGAAGTACTGAATGTTTTGCTTCAAGTCATCAGAGATAGGTACCTTAATTTTCTTTGTTTTAAATTGAGCTCTCTCTGCAAATTATTACAATTTGGTAAAAGCAAGAGAATACATACAATCTAATTGAATTCAAATTTTTCCAGAAAAAAATTGCAGGAGTAATGAATGAGGGCCCTTTTTTGGGTCAAGACAAGCAGAACCTGTTATATGTTTCATAGTAAATATTAAATCTATAATAATATTGCGAAATTTATCATCTTGATGTATGAAACTTGCCTTTTGTACTGTCTTAATGTTGTTTTCTAAATTGAATGATCTAAAATAGAAAACGCCTTGACTTTTTGGACAGAAATGTCTAAGCAAAGATCAGGTCAACTGGACATATGGAAAAAAATTTAGGTTTAGAAATCTCTAGGGCTCTTATCACTGTCACTATTCTCTGTTAGCAGGCAAATTTTGGAGCAGCTCTAACGACCAAAACTCGTGTTTCAAATGAGGAGACCATTATAGCTGCTGCAGCTGCGGAAGCAGTTGCTCTAGCAAGAACAGCTGCAAAGGTTGCAAAGGATGTTGCAAGAATGGTCAAACTTCATAAATCGACAAAACCTTTTACTGATGCTGAGAGATCCCTGTTTGATAAGACTCAGTTGACTCAACTGAGAGAAACAGATCTACTGGGTGCATTAGGAGAACTAGAAAAGCCTCAATTTGACGTAAAATCAGATGGCGAGGAGCCAACACCTGAAGAACTTGAGCTTCTCCAAGAAGAATTGTCTCAGAGTATAGCTGTAAGATCTAGCCGTCAAATAGAAAGAAAAGCTAAACGAGCAAGAGCAGCAGAGAGGTCTTCAGCGGGGGTTGTGTCCGTGAAATCTGGTTCAACAAGCAAAAAGAAACGTACCTCTATGCAAGAGATAGACTACTCTGACCCGTTGCGTCACTTGAGAGGAAGTACTAGTTCCGAACTTCTCACTGCAAGAGAAGAAAGGGAGCTATCGAGAGGAATACAGGTGTGCTTAACTTTCATTTGTACTTCAGACCATGTTTAAGGAATGCCTTGATCAGAGTTTTTTCTAATTTTTTCGGTATTTTTTTAAGTATAAGGGCAATTATTTTCTGAAAGTAATTTTTATATTCGAACAAATTCGAATATAATTTTTACTACAGAATCAAGTCAAAATTTCTACCGTGTAGCTTTTCAAATTCTTGTAATTGGAACAAGTTAGGATGAAGTTCAAACACCGGTGCTAGACTGGTCGTCATGGATCAGGAAGTAGGCCAATTCAAAATTACTTGCTCCAGTTTTTAATTTTATCATAGATAGGTTACAGGAGGTCTGGTGTAGGACAATTTCCCTCACGCGACAAGTTCTTCTACGTTTTCTGGTTAAACTAATGCCATTAGTTACTAATGCAGGTTTATTTAAAACTAGAGAAACTGTATGATGAGTTGAAAGAACGTTATGGGAGTGAGCCCAGTTACATGCAGTGGGCTGCTGCAGCAGGCATTGATCAGTTGACCCTTAGAAAAAACATAACCTATGGTAAAATCTGCAAGGACAAAATGATCAAGAGCAATGTACGGCTTGTCATTTCTATTGCTAAAAATTATCAAGGAGTTGGGATGAATCTTCAAGATCTTGTTCAGGTATCAATCAAGACAATATGTCTTCTGTTCTTACTCTTAACTTCTTGATTAAGAAATGGTTAATTCAATTGACATTATTTTATATTAAAAAAAATAGTTTACACACTGTTGAACGCTTGCAGGAAGGTTGTCGAGGACTTGTACGAGGAGCAGAGAAATTTGATGCTTCGAAGGGGTTTAAGTTCTCAACCTATGCTCACTGGTGGATAAAGCAAGCAGTTCGGAAGTCTCTTTCTGATCAGTGTAGAACAATTCGATTACCAGTAAGATTTTCATTGACATAATCAGCCATAAGTTAGAACACACATCTTTAATGTAGCACACTTTGAGTGTGCTAACTATTGACACTTGAGTGTACTATTGACGCATCACCATATATATTACTAGTGTTTTATTTTCTGTTTCATTAACATCATTTTTAGTACACTTGACTGAAAAATTACTCCATTCGTTAACAATCCAAAAGTTGCTTATGTGGTCCCACCTAATTAAATAAAATGAAAAATACCAAGTGTAAGTAGATGTGATCGGACATACATTTTAATCGTGAATGCATATAATCTAATTTGATATTGCGGTAAAATTCGCAACATTCGGTTGGCACTCATTTAGAGACAATGGAGACCCAACAAGAGTGCTATGCTACATGGCAATTGACACTCCCTCTGGATAAACCCAAAGTGACTGTGTTAGTTCCTGTTTCACCTTTTGTTTAACTTCTTCTGAAAAATATTTCTAGAAATTCAATGCTCAGTAGCCAGTTGGTGTTCCTGACTAATCTCATTTTACAGTTAATTAACCATTTCATATTATGTTTGCCAGTCAGATTAGCCTGCATTGACAATAAGATGTTATTTGCAACAAGAAATTTTGTTTGTTGCTTTTTCGTGACGCTTCTTCATTGAAGAGTGTACTGTGTACGTATACATGTCTCTTTTAAATTCAATGACGAAAGGTGATGACAAAATAAATTATATGTTCCTAGACCAGACAAATTCTTTACTAATATGCATGTCCTTCGCTGAACAGTTCCACATGGTGGACGCAACCTATAGGGTGAAGGAGGCTAAAAAGCAACTGTTTAATGAAAATGGCAAACATCCAAGCAATGAAGAAGTTGCAGAGGCAACAGGTCTTTCAATGAAGAGGCTCGAGACTGTTTTACTAACACCTAAAGCTCCTCGATCTCTTGATCAAAAGTTTGGAAACAACCAATATATGAAACCTTCAGTAAGTTCCATCAGAAACTTTTTGTTTTTTCATTACTTTCTTTATGCATTGGTTGGTTACTTCCAGGAAGTGGTATCAGATCCTGAAGCTGAAACATCCGAGGAGTTGTTAATCAAGCAGTTTATGAGAAAGGACCTAGACACTGTGCTGGATTCATTAAACCCGAGAGAGAGAAAAGTTGTTAGATGGCGATTCGGACTAGACGATGGGAGGATGAAAACACTACAGGAGATTGGAGAGATCATGGGTGTAAGCAGAGAAAGAGTTAGACAAATTGAATCTTGTGCTTTCAGAAGATTGAAGAACAAAAAGAGAACCAAGAATCTGCATCAGTATTTGGTTTCCCAATAAATTTCTTGCAGAGGCCCAAATGGCTTATATTTATTTTGGAGTTGTGTAATCTTCAGTGTATAGGAGGAACCAAATTTTGATTTAGAGCACTTTCAAATTTGATACACGTGATTTATAGAGATTCTTGTAGCCTCTACTGTAGAGCATAATTATTCCAAAAAAATGTATATTTGTTTCACTAATGTTTTACTTACAAGAGCTGAAAAATTTACTCGGCCCAGTAATCAGCGATTACTACTATAGTAATCAGCAATTACTACCATGTCCCTTGCCTCTAATCCTGCCAGCAGCATTAAATTACTATTATAGTAATCAGCAATTACTACTTGCCTCTAATCCTGCCAGCATTAAATAATGTAATCTTGGGAGTATTAAAAGATTGAACTACCTTGGTCCTTGAGTAGATAAAAAACTAAACATTTTTTTATATGAGCTTTGATTTTTGTACATATTTTAACATATTTTGATTGAATGATCAAAAATATTATTTATAATCTTTTGTAAATAAAAATGAACAATATGTATATAATTTAATTTATAAAAAATAATATAAAATTTATATTTTTAACTAGTCACTCAAAGTATATTAAAATATTAAAATATGTACAAAAATGAAAATGTCTTATAAAAAATAAAATCGAAGGAGTATTTACAAAGACAGGTGATATAAATATAAAAAAATGATGTGTATGTGAAATTGTGAATTGATAAGTTATTCACCGACCATGTATGAATTTAATGTATTAAAGATTTTTGTCAACTTTGCACAGAAAAAGGTGAGGAACATAATAGTAATTACTGATTACTGCACGGAGAAATTTTTTACTGTATTTAGCAATTATGCTTTTTAACTTTAACAAAAAAATATCATTCTTTGCTAAAATAAAGTTTAGAGGTTTTACTTTTATTCATAAAAAATTATTTATTGAACACGATTAGATAGTTTTCTAACACCATGTTTGTTTAATAAAATTATGGAGAGTATTGGATTATAATTCTTTCAAAAATTATCCCATATTTGTTATCAAAATCTTATAATTGCGGGATAACATCAAAATTCAAATGCTCGCTATCAGGCGGAATAATATAATCCCGGCTTAAATCTCAATAAAGATATTGTGAAGAATTAGAATATGACTGGACAAATATACCCTTGTAAGTAAGAATAACTATAGCTATATATATGCCACTGGTTAAACTAGTAGTTAAACCTTATTTCTCACTCATTTCTTCTCGGTAGTCTTCCGTGATTTCATTACATACAAATACATCTGTATATTAATAGCTCACCATCTCGTTAACAAAATGCGAATAATTATCTTATAATATGGTAAGAATTTTTTGATTTTTTTTTAGTTTCTGTGTTTTTTGGGAATTGAACAACTATTTTATTGACGATTTTCTTCTAATTCTAGAATAACTGTTTAAATCTAAAGCAAGTTTGATTTGGATTTGTTGTACTATGTACTATTTTGTGTTGATTTATCTTGTATGGTAGGTTTTGTGTTGTCTCTTTTGTGGTTTGTTTTTTCTATTTTTGATGTAGGCAAGTTGTTTGTTCTCTAATTAGTGAGTGAAGTTATGAAAATACGAACATTTGTTAAGGTTTACTAGCTCTATAACCCGTGCAACGTACGCACATATTCTAGATTGTGCTAATTGAATATTTATGTTATTACCTAATGAATGAATAATTTGTTTGTTTATGTATATGAACATAAGTGATTGAGGTATGTTTGCAATGGTGTATTCGCTGGAAAAAATAAATTATTTTAGTATACATTTTTTGCCACTTCATAATTAAATTATATTTGTAATATATTAATGATTAGAAAGTAAAATAAATACAAGTGATTATGTGTGCATAATGTATATCAATCACTATAAATATAAAATAATTATTAATTTATTTTTTAATTATTTAATGTGTTTATTTGTTACAAATGTGATTTATGAGTCATACTATATATGTTATTGACGTAACTTTCTAGTTTGGGATGTTTCAACAGATTGTTAACATTTCCTAAAAGAGCATATTATCTTAATAATGACTCCAAAATTTACCCCCACTTTCTTAATTCTTCTTCAACGTAATTCATTTTTTTTAATCACCGTGTCTAACAACGATGTTAACAACCTATGGACGGTGGGAGTATATGATATATATCACAGATGGATTAATAGTGAAGTATAAATCATACATATCTGTATAAATAGTTTATTTTATTTTTTATTTCATTGAATTTAATATAATATTTTGTCATTCATAACGAGGTTAGATTGATGAAAATAAGAATATGCGAGTATGTCTGTGTATGTCCTTATATTAATTTATATATATATATATACATATAGTTATTGTATATAAATATGTATGTATGTATGCACATATTGATTATACAACCATTGATAATTTTCAATAAATGAATGACGAGGTGAATTAAATATTTTATAGATATTAATATAGGGGTATAATTGTGATATGAATTAATTTGTTCACCAACCCCCCTAACGATATTAACAATCTATGGGACGGTGGGAGTATATGATATATGTCACATAATTTTTAATAGTGAAGTATAAATTGTACATACGTGTATAAATATTTTTTTTTTATTTCATTTAATTTAATATAATATTTGGTCATTTCATTGTGTTGGAGGACGAGGTTAAATTGATAATAAATAAAAATATATGAGTATGTATCAATATATAGTGTGTGTATGCATGCATGTATGTATGAGAATGATGTTAAATTGATGACAAATAAGAATATATGATTATATATCTATGTATGTATTTGTGTATGTGTGTGTATGTATATGTATATGCATATATGTATGTAAGCATGTATTAATTTATATATATGTATATATTTATTGTATGTATGCATGTGATAATCCCAATTCACCCCGGGGTATTCTCCTTGCTGGACCCGATCTCAAGCTCCGTTTGGACAGAAATGATGACGGCGTGCGGTGTAGCTGTAGGGTGGGAACCTACAAAACAGAACCGGAGGGGGGTGGCGTCCCCGCGGCACCTCCGGCGTGAGAATGAGAGAGGGTTTTAAGGAGAAAAGGGACAAAATGGGAATTATGCAAGTGTTTGTATGGTGAGTACGTGTGTGTGTATGTAAGTAAATATGTGTGAGATTGTAACCTGTAACCTTCCTTTTGTCCTGCCTTTTATAGGCCTCCTACTAGGGTTTAGGGGTTTGTGCCTTTTAATCTGGACCGTAGGTGTGCCTTTTGGACTGTAGGGCATGTGGACGTCTGGGATGCGTCAGAGCATTATCGAATCCGGATCGTATGAATGTTCTAGATCCAGGGTACCTGGACGGTGGTGATGTTGCCACGCGTCCTAGGCTTTTCAAGGTTAAAGCTGAGTACTTCCTGGGCTCTTCTTATTGGGCCCTGGGCCTCTATTATTGGGCCTGTATTAATATAGGCTATCATTTGCCCCCCACTCCCTTATGCGGGTTTACCCGGATGGGGGAGTAGAATAGTTATTGCACCGCCTTGGAAAAATTTTGGGGGTTTTTGATTTGTTGCCCCCAGGCCCCGGGGTCAAATGGGAATGGGACACCGGGGTTGACTTGGCTAGTCATTTGGTTTTAGTTCAAGGTGGGATTCCTTGAAATACTTACAAAATTTTTGGGGTTTTTTTGATTTTGTTGCCCCTAACCCCGGGGTCAAATGGGAATGAGACTCCGGGGTTGACATGGTTAGTCCTTTGATTGTAGTTCAAGGTGGGATTCCTCGAAATACTTAGAAATTTTTGGGGGTTTTTTGATTTGTTGCCCCCAGACCCCGGGGTCAAATGGGAATGAGACTCCGGGGTTGACTTGGCTAGTCAATTTTGAATTTGAATTTTGGGCAAGGTTTGGTGGATTAGGACAATCCTGACATTTAATTTGACCTGACATTGAAAGGCTGAAGCTGAAAATCCGGAGTGGCAGAAGACTATTGGGATTGTAGCCGGGGTCAAAGATACACGCGTATATATATGTATCTTTTGAGTGTGCCAGTTTTCCAACTTCCCCTCTTTTTCCTCCTGAAAAGACGTGCCCTTTCATGATTACCTTGACATGCGTGGTAATAACTGTTGTGCAGTTAATTTCTGGGAGCGAATTGGGGGGTGCCACGTGGGGTGGGGGTTAATTTTTTACCCCACAAAACCGTTCATCTTTCTCTTGTCCTTTTTCCTCCTATAAATACCTCCCTTCTCTCTCTTTTTTCTCTTTACACAATATTTAGTCGAGAGAGCAAAAAGAGAGTTTTCAGAGATTTGTATTGGAGATTATCAGAGCATTTCTTTGTGAAGCCTCTACATTTTCTCCTGCCTTTCTGTGAGTTCTTGTCTTCTTTCTCTACTTTTCGTGTTCTTCCACCATGCATGCCATTACTTTGTACTGATTTTGCTTCGCTACTGTGCACTTTTTATTTATGTTTTTGTTTCGCCATTCTTCCTTGTTTCTGTGACTGCCTTGTTATTTTGGCCTTGAGTCTGTGTAGTTGCGTGGGTTTTGTACGGTTGTTTTGTGTTTAATTTGTGCAAATATCATAGGTTTTGCTATTTTAATATGCGAAAATGTGGGTTTTTGGTAGTGTAAAAAGTGGTTGAGCCCGGGGTGTGTTCTTGACATGTGTTTTTGACTGTATGTGTATGTATATGTCGTAGATCTTGTTTTTGGGTTAAGGTTTGTGCACGATTTGTTTCAAAAACTCTTCTGTTTTTTGTTTTGTCTTTGTTGTTGGATTCGGGTTTGGCATTGACTCCGGGGTGCGTTTATATAGATACACATAGTATATGCCAGGTAGCCATTTTAAGCGTACTGCTACTCTTAGGAACCGGTACCCCGAGCGGCCCAGAGGCTTAGGCGAACTAAACGCATTCTACCCTTCTTCCTCTTCCTCTAGTGGTAGCTCTGTAGAGATGCCTCCCCAGGTTGATCAGTCTCGGCGAGTTTTAGCCCAGACCTTAGTGTTAGGCCCCAGGGGTACCTTATCTAACCCGGATGGGTCTTGGGAGGATGTAGATGAGTATTTCGTCCAGTGCCGAGTGAACCCTAAGCCCTTGGGCTTTTATTACAGAGATTTATCCGAGGCGTATGGGGGCCCGGATGGGTTAGGCGGTAGGGAGCCTTATAACGAGGATGATATGAACATGAAATTTTTTACCGCCCCGGGGACCAGGTATGAGTGTGGGGCGGTTCATAAAGAGGTTCAGGATAAGTATACGGATGCCGAGGTAGATGGTGTCCTTAGGCTAGCGTTTAACCTTAAGGATAAATACGAGTGGAGATGGCCCGAGGCTCACGAGAGGGTGTATCACAGACCAAAGGGAGGATGGGTCGGGATTCCTTTAGAGCACCTCCGGGGTATGGGCCTCGGATTACACCAATTCACCAAGTCTCTCTGTCGGGACGTGTATGGGATTCCTTTCACCCAATTGGCCCCGAATTCAGTAAAGTGGATAAGTTGGTTCCTAGCTCGTTGCCATGCTAAAAATTACCTTCCCGCCTTCAAACTTTTCCATCATATTTTCAAGATTAAGAGATCCACCGCCCAGCCCATATATGAGTTCATGTTTAGTATTGAGGACTGTGGATATCCTTCAGATAAGATGGTACTCCCGGTCAGCATGTTGACATCACTTAAAGGGTGGCACCGGGAGTTTATCTTTGTCCGAGGTGAGGATTTAGAGTTTATGCCACTCCATAAGCTCGAAATTAAAACAGATAAATTTCCGGTCCAGCGGCTCGGGCAAACAGCTCTCGCGATGGTTTATGCCTTCTGTGGGGCACTTGGGACGCAATGGACCCGAGACTCTTTTAATAGCAATGAAACTATGCATGCCGCCGGCTGTAAGTCTTTTATCTTAGCTTTATTCTGCTGCTGTATCCTTCGTTGTCTGCTTGTATCCGGGACTGATATCTTGTTGTTTCTTTTTCAGGTATTCCCAAGCTAATTCCTTATCCCCCGAATATATCTGCTCAGCTCAAGGATTTGTCAGCTAAGCTACGAAGGATTGGAGGAGTGACGAGCTTGGATTCCGGGAAGAAGAAGGTTGGTGAGGGCGAAGATGCAGCCCGAAAGGTGGTGTCATCCCGTCCGGGGAGGACTACGATTGTGATCAACGAACCCCGGGCCGAGGACGTGCAACAGGGGGACGCGATAAGGGTCCCAGCGCCCCGGAAGAGGAAGAGTGCTCCTGCAGGTTCTGGGGAGAAAGGAGGAGAAGGGGCCGAGGGCCATGTTCCCAAGAAAGTTGTTGTTGAGCTGGCCACGGATACCCCGGAAACCCTGAAGGCCTTGCTGGCTAGTTTTACCCCGGAGACTCGCCGGAAGGAGCTTTTTGAGAACTATGCCAGCACGGACGAAAGGAAGAAGTACAGAAAGGAGCCCCTCGATGACTTTCTGGTCGGGCTTCAGGAGGAGATTACTGTTGTAAGTTCTTTTCTTGCACTATTTTGATTTTTGGTTTTGCACTTGCCTTTTTTTTTATCCATATCATCTAAGCGCGATGTGTAATAATTTCAGGCTAACTCCCGGGTTGCTGGATTGGTTTGCATAACCCGAAACTTGCAGGCGAAGGCCGATGCTGCTGATGTTTATAAGGTTGAATCTGAGAAGCTGTCCCAGGAGGTACATGACTTGAAGGAGGTAAATGCAAAGGAGGCTGCTGCGCACAAGAAGCTTCTTGATGAGATCCGGGAGAGGCAAGACCGGGCCGAAGCTTCATTCCGGGAGATGAGGGCGGAAAACAAGAAGCTGAAGGATGATCTTGCCGCCCGGCCCACTCCCGAAGAGGTCCTGGCTGGGTTTCGTGGTACCCCTGTATACTATGAGGAGCTGAACGACAAAGCGGTGGAGAACATCCAGATTTGTTGGAGGGTTGCTTCCAAGTACCTTGGCGAAGAGCCTCAGGTACGATCTACGTCTTCCTGGAGAAGTACATTGAGGAGGAGAGTCAGTTAGAGCAAGAAAAGGAAGCCATCCAGACAAGGGAGTCTGGTGCCGGAACCTCCAGTAAAGCCCCTCCTTCTCCCAGATCGCCACTCGCCCAGCAGCCTCCCATTCTAGAAGGTGATCCGGAGCAGCCTCCCTCTCCTCCTGCCGAGCCTGCAGCAGAAGCTTGAAGACTTTGCAATTTTTTGGCATGTAATTTCCGTTTCCTTGTTTTTAGTTTAAGCAATTCTGAACTGAGCCTTTTGGCTTTTTTAACTTGTCTGTAATCTGAATTATTTCGATTTTCCCCCCAGGGTGTGTTTCCCTGGGGTAGTTTAATATGATTGTGCTTTTCTTTCTTTCCTTTCTTATTGACTTGTATATGAGAATTTCTAACCTAGGAAGTGAAAGGAATATGTCCTAAGTCCAATCATGTATTAGGATTTAGGAATAACTTTTTATATAATCTGTTTTCATTTCATTGATTTTAATAAAAGACTTGTTTTGTTTTTATTACGGGCTCTATCTATTTAAGTGTTTAAATAAGATATACCATAGTTTAGAGTAAAGCTTTTTATGGATTATGATGAGATCATAATAGTGAGACCTAAAAAGATGATAACTCTAAACTTAAATAGTTCCTGGTCGTAGGATTACTAACTGGTAATTAATAATCCGCGGAGATCGGTACATACTATGCTTGCTTCATTATGAAGGATGTCTGTTCTCATAGACATTTGTGTGGTGACACTATAGCTAGTATGTAGGTGCTTATTATGGAATAAGTTCACTGAACATGACTCGCACAGCTGAACAACTGATGGAGTTCACTCACGTGTCAGCAGTTGTTCACATAGTGATAGTTGTACAAGTATCCTTAGACTTGAGGTCATCATAGTCATCTTGTGTACACTGAACTATGCTTTGGTTTAGTTCTTAGTCTCCAGGGACAATTATTAGGGCTCTTCTGGGTATAGGAATTTGTACACGAAGATAGTGTATGATTAATAAAGGATCTACCCCTTCCAGTGAAGGAAGCGAATATTCAAGGCTGATCCACTTATGCTAGTTCAGGAATCTCTGGCCAGAGTGAATGAAATTAGAAAGGAGTTTCTAATTTGCATAGAACTACGCATAGTAAATGGTAAGCAAGTGATTGAATTAGATAGGCTTGACACGAGATCCATGCCTTGTATTTAATCGGGACATTGTAGGGTAGAAGGAGTTTATTGTACGGTAACTATTCACTGAATAGGTTCTTGGTATTCTAAGCAGTGAATTCATATTATCCGGATAGTCGCGATATGCTGAGAAGTATCCCTCACGATGTAGAATAAATGTGATTAATTAATTAATCATATTTAATAAATTAGAGAATTTATATAAATAATGATAAAATAGTTTTATTATTATTTATTTCTACTACCGGCTTAATATTGAACCTACAGGGTCACACCATAAAAGGAGAATGATTTAATGGTGGAGGAATTAATTAATAATGGCTGATAATTATTTATTTATGAAATAAATAATTAATTGGCAAATTTAATAATTGATTAAATGAGATTTAATTGATTATAAATTAATTAAGAAAAGTTCTTAATATTATTAATTAAAGGATTTAATTTTTGGAAATTAAATCAAGAGAGAGAATTACTTCTAAAGTGTTTAGAAAAAGGATTAATAATTAAAAGGTGTTTTAATTATTAATAAGAATAATAAATGGGATAATAATAATAATAATAATATTTATGGGAAAATTTCAGCTGAAAATTTTGCCTATAAATACACTATTATAGACCCTATTTTATTCGAACCCACATCGAACCCGAAAACCCAAAAAGTTTGGAAAACCCAATTCTCTCCACCTCCTTCCTCCTCCTTAACATCGTTTTCTTGGTGGATACCGGTGGAGTACTTCACACTTGAGGAGCAACTGCTAAGGATCTCTGATCGTTGTCTCCGAATTATTTTAAAAGGTTAGATTCGATCCCTCGAATTTTTATTCACGATTTATATGCTTTTATTTGGATTTTGTATATGTAAAAGTGTTTTGCCATGCCCTCGCTGTGTTTAAAATCCAACAGGAAGTTAGGAAATTTTCCAAGTATACATGGCCTGTGTTATTGCAGACCCCGGGGTGGGGTAAAATAGAAATTTTCTAATACACATGGGCCGTGTTTTTGCAGACCCCGAGACGGGGTAAGAATTTTTAACTTATAAAAATTTTCCAAATACTCTTGGGCTGAGTTTTTGTAGGACCCCGGGTAGGGGTAAGGATTTTTAACTTATAAAAATTTTCTAAATACTCATGGGCTGAGTTTTTGTAGGACCCCGGATAAGGGTAAAATAGAAATTTTCTTAGTACACATGAGCTGTGTTTATGCAGACCCCTGGATGGGGTTAAAAATTTTAACTTATAAAATTTTTTTAAGTACTCATGGGCTGAGTTTATTTAAATTTGATGGCAAATAAAGAAGCAACATAATGAAATTGATTCAAGCTATGGAACGCTTAAAGTAGAGTTTTTCATTTAAATTGAAAGCAAAAATTACATTCTGGGGTGGATGAGAATAACATTTACATTAAAATATCACTATATAGATGTAGAAATGTTCCCAGAATGTGCACCTTTCTCTTATTGGTAGAACTTCCTTAACCGGGTTCCGTGCCAGGTGTTGGGGACCTCAGTCCCGCTGAGGTAGTTCAACTTGTAAGTTCCCGGCCGGAGCACTTCCTTGATTATGTAGGGGCCTTCCCAATTCGGCTGCAGTTTCCCTTGGTTAGTTAGGTCCGTGGCTTCGGTGTCCCGGAGTACTAGATCTCCCACCGCATATTCCCTTATCTTGGCCTTCTTTGCAAAATAAAGCTTTGTTTTTTCCTTGTAGCTTTCCATTTTTTCTACTTCCCGATCTCTTACTTCATCCAAGAGTTCAAGGTTAGTTTTAAGGCCTTTTATGTTGGAGACTTCGTCAAAGTTGACCACTCTATGAGAAGGGGACCCAGTTTCTATTGGTAGCCGAGCCTCGGTGCCGTAAGCAAGTTTAAATGGAGTCTCACCGGTTCCAGTCCGGGAGGTGGTTCTGTAGGACCATAGGACCTTTGGGAGCTCGTCTGGCCAACTTTTCTTAGATTCTTCCAACCTTTTTTCCAAACCTCAGAGTATGGTTCTGTTAGTGACCTCTACTTGTCCGTTTCCCTGGGGATGGGCTACGGATGCTTTCTTATGCTTTATCCCGAGCTCTTTCAAATATGCTTCGAAGTCCAAACCGACAAATTGTGGGCCGTTGTCCGAGATTAAAACCATCGGGATCCCGAACCTCATCACAATTGAATCCACAAATTTGATGCAGTCTTGCTGATTGATGGTTCTTATGGCCTTGGCTTCTGCCCACTTAGTTATATAATCGATCGCCACCAGTACATAACGCAGATCCCCCTTCGCTCGGGGGAAAGGACCCATGATGTCAATTCCCCAGACTGCAAATGGGATCGGGGAGAGGACTGACCCGGGGAGGCTTGAACTTTGCTTTGGCACGTTGCTAAACTTTTGACATTTGCTGCATTTCTTCACATAGGAAACTTCATCGGCGTGGATGGTGGGCCAATTGTAGCCTTGTCTGATGACTTTGTAGGCTAGAGATTTAGCGGCTAAATGATCCCCGCAGATTCCTTCGTGTACCTCCCGGAGACAGTAATCCGCTTCGTCCGGGTCAATGCATTTTAAAGTCGGGGCAGAGAAGGTTCGCCGGTATAGATGATTATCTTCCAGAAAGAAACGAGCAGCCTTATACTTAAGATATCGCGCTTTGTTCTGGTCTTCTAGCAGGGTCTCGTCCTTAAGATAAGCTATGTAAGGAGTCATCCAGTTGTCCGGGCTGCTGACACATAATACCTCTGGATGGTCGGTGCTGGGTGCGCCGAGCTCCTCGAAGTAAACCGAACTGCTTAAATCTGAAGTATTCTGGACGAGGTTGGACAGCTCATCTACCTTTGCATTTTCTTCCCTGTTTATTTGCAAGATGGTCGAGTCCGGGATGGTTTCCAGGATACTTCTCACCATTTCCTGATATCGAGCAAGTTTGAGATCCTTTGCGATATATTCATCGCTGGTCTGCCTTTCCACGATTTGAGAATTACTATAGATGATTAAACGTCTTACCCCAAGGGATTTGGCTAGCCTGAGTCCGGAGAGGAGAGCTTCATATTCATCCTGGTTGTTTGTTGCTCTGAAAGCGAAGGTTATGGCTTGTTGGATTGTGAATCCACCCGGGCTGGGAAGGATTCGGCCAGCCCCGGACCTCTCGGCCGTTGCCGAACCATCGACATGTAATGTCCAAGAATTTCGGTCACTAGTCTCCTTTTCTTCTCCGGATTGTATTTTAGGTGTCCCCGGGACTTCAGGAAAGGTACATTCCATGACGAATTCGGCCAACGCCTGGGCTTTTATAGTTGTCCTTGGGACAAATTTGATGTTGAACTGGCTCAATTCAATCGCCCAATTGACTAATCTCCCAGAGGCATCTGGCTTATGAATGATTTTCCGCAGTGGTTGGTTAGTGATCACCCTGATTTCCCGGCCCTGGAAATATTGCCTTAGCTTTCTGCTCGAGTGCACAAGAGCCAGGGCAAATTTCTCCAAGTTTGGGTACCGGGTTTCTGCATCCTTCAGGACCTGACTTACATAGTATACCGGGCTTTGGAAACCACTTTCGTCCCGAATGAGTGCCGAGGATACCGCTCTTTCTCCGGCTGTAATATAGAGATAAAAAAGCTCTCCGGGCTTTGCTTTTGACAGAATAGGCGGGTTCACCAAATGTCGTTTGACTTCCTCAAACGCTATTTGGCACTCCGGGGTCCAGTCGATCAGCTTTTTGTTCCGGGCTCCTTTTAACAGCTCAAAGAAAGGCAAGCACCTTTCTGCCAATTTTGGGATGAATCTACGAAGGGATGCCAAGCATCCTGCGAGCTTCTGAATATCCATTTGAGTTTGGGGAACTGTCATTTCCATTTTAGCTTTGATCTTTTTCGGGTTGACTTCTATTCCCCGCTCACTGACTAGAAAACCGAGAAACTTCCCAGAGGGGACCCCGAAAGCACACTTCTCCGGGTTCAGCTTCATGTTGTACCTCCTCAGATTGTCGAAGCATTCCTTGAGGTCTTTGACGTGATCCGGGATTGTGACTGACTTAGAGATCATATCATCGACATAAGATTCCATATTCCTGCCCAGCTGACTCTTGAAGATGGTATTCATCATTTTCTGGTACGTTGCCCCGATGTTGATTAACCCGAACGACATCATAACAAAAGCGTAGACAACCCGGTGTGTAATCAATGCCGTCTTCGCGATATTTGCCGAATTCATTTTAACTTGGTTGTACCCCGAAAAAGCATCCATGAAGCTTAGCATAACATGACCAGAAGTCGCGTCTATCAACTGGTCAATGTTGGGCAAGGGGTAGGAGTCTTTAGGACATGCCAAATTGAGACTGGTGTAATCAACGCACATTCGCCACTTTCCGTTGGGCTTCTTGACTAACACCACATTTGCTAGCCAATCTGGGTACTTAATTTCACAGATAATATCTGCCTTCAACAATTTTTCAACCTCTTGATCGATTGCCTGCTGCCTTTCCGGGGTAAAGTTCCTTCACTTTTGCTTGATTGGTCTTTGTTTTGGGTCTACATCCAGGCTGTGCATCGCCACAGATTCGTCAATCCACGACATGTCTTCCGGGGTCCAGGCGAATACATCCGCGTATTCTTCCAACAGATCAATTAGTTATCTTTGGAAGGTGGTTCCCAGGCCTTTGCCGACTTTGATTTTCCGGTTGGGATTCCCGGGTTCCAACTCTACTTCAATTGTCTGTTGGGCAAGTTCGACCTTTGTCTTCTCCTTATTTTCCACAAATTTCTGAATCCGGGCATCAGCGTTGGTTATGCTGTACCCGGAGTCTTCAATTATATTTACGTCCAATCGAGCCCTTTTACTGAGATGTTCTCGATGCTTCTTTATGCTTTGTCCCTTGGGTAGGGACATCATCTTTTTCCTGTTCTTCGGTTCTGTTTCTGCCATGACCAAGGCTTGACCATAGCATCTCCCTATCTCCCTTCAATTCTCCGACGCCTCCTGGGGTGGGGAATTTGAGCTTTAAGTGAATAGTTGAGGGGATTACCCTGAGCTTGGTGATGGTGGGCCTTCCAAGGATCATATTGTATGATGAGGTTGCGCTTATCACATAGAACTTCATCATATGAGAGACCTGTTGGGGGTGCAGTTAAAAAGGTAATAGGAAGATAAATGACGCCCCGGATTGGAATCATTGTGTTTCCAAATCCGTACAAGGGATCTTCAAGACAGGGGTCCATTCAGAGGTGGTCGAGCTCTATCCTGTTAAGTGGGTGCTCGAATACAATATTAGCAGAGGAACCGTTGTCAACTAAAATTCTTTTTACCTCATTATTTGCGACATCTAGGGTTACCACTAATGCCAGATTGTGATCCGGGTCGAGTCCCTCATAATCAGAGTAAGAGAAGCAGATTGGCTCATCTTCTAGAGGCTGGATCATCATCACGTCATTCTCCTGGTCTGGGCTCCGGGGTGGAGAAGCTGTACCTCCAAAGACAACATTCACCACATTTTTGCCGCTTCCCGGGGCCCTATCTTTGTCATTCAACCTCCTTTGAAGATACTGGTTCATGTTTCCCTTCTTGATATGGTCTTCTATGAACATCTTGAGAGAGAATTAGTTTTCTGTGGTATGGCCATGATCTTCATGATAGCCACAATGCTTGTCCCGGGCCCTATTCTCGGGAGGCGCTAGTAAGGGTTTTGGCGGATAATAAAACGGCTTACCCTAACTTCGCGCAAAATATCTGCCCAGGGTCGGTTGAGGGGTGTCCATTCGGGTTCCGGCTTGGGCTCCCTTTTGGCCTTAGGTTATCTTTCATTTTTTCTTGGTTCTGCGTAACTTTCCCGGGGCGGGGTTCCCCGAGATTGTTGAATGTAGTTGGCATGTCTGTCCAATTTGTATCTTTTGTCTTTTCGGGACGACGAGCGACGCTCCGGGGACTCGTCATCATCATGAATTCTCTGATTCATTTTCATTGACTTAAGAAAATCATTTTCTTTTATGAATTTTGATGACAAGGCATAAGCAGACGCCAGGCTCTGGGGTTCCCTGTGGATCAAATCTTTTACGTATCCTTCGCAGGATATTGGATGCAAGTTTCTCTGAAAGATGTTTACTGCTTCCTTTTCTTCTAAGTTAGAGAGTTGATTGACTACTTCCTGGAATCTCTTGATAAATTCGAGGAGGGATTCCTTGCTTCTCTGCTGGATTGTCTCCAAATGACACATTTGCAGCTCGTTCATCCGGTTTGCTCTGAACCTTTTCAAAAATATCTCGCGGAAGTCTTTCCAGGAGTCCACACTCCGGGATGGAATGTGGCTGAACCATTTCTGGGCTCCCCCCTTTAGTGTTGATGCGAAGAATCGGCACCTGGTTAGGTTATTATAATCATAAATATTGGAGATTTGCTCGAAATAGTTCAGATGCTCCTCGGGGTCGGCTAACCCATCGAAAGAGTCAAAATTGAAGTGTTTGAGCCCTGATTCTCTGGGGGTAGATTCCAACTTTTTAATGAACGAGGTGGATGCCTCACCCACTTCCATATCGCCCTCTACTTTTCTTTTGAGATCCCGAAGGGCCCGGGCCATTTGTTCTTGCTTAGACTCTTTTTCGGGCTCCGAATCGGAAGAAACATGAATTCGGTGTGCCTTTCTTTTTAGCTTTGCCTCTTCCTCCCGGATTCGCTTTTCGATAGCTTCTTGGGCTTTGGCTTCTTCTTCTTTCCGGATTCTCTCTCGGAAGGTAGCTCTCTTTATTTCATCCCTGGCATCCTCCGATGGTTTCTTTAAATTCTTTGCAATCCGATCAAAGACGGATCCCCGGATTCTCCGGACCGTTCTTACTGATCCCCTCCGGCATTATGTTTTTCCTTCCACAGGTCCATCGCAGCCTATATCTGGTCCGGGGTCATGTTTCCCAAGGGTTGGCGGAAGTTCCAGTATGCTTATGGGCAGCTTTCTCAATGACTATTCTCTGGTCTCCTGGTTGGAGATTTTGAGAGGGAGTCTGGGTTATGGGGGGGCCTTCATCCAGATCCTCCATATCCCCGTCCCTGGGTTGGGGTGGAGGTGGAAGGAAAGAAGTAGAAATGGACGCTTTGCTCTTTCTTGTAGTCATGGTTATTAATCAGTACCACAAATTTACAGTAATACAATTCGTAAAAAATAGATCTAAGAGATTGGGAGGGGCGTTCTTACTGAGGGGTGGTATTCGGAGTTGCTGGGTAGGGTAGAAGTTGCGGATATGAACAACACTGGTCGGAGGTTCGACCCCTCCTTCTAGTGACAATGATAATCCCAATTCACCCCGGGGTATTCTCCTTGCTGGACCCGATCTCAAGCTCCGTTTGGACAGAAATGATGACGGCGTGCGGTGTATGTGGCGCCCTCCAAACCCGGGTCAGAAGTTTGGGGTCCACACACACACCTTATTTATAACCTGCTTATAACAATAATAAAGATAATAATAATATATGCAGTGACCCTACTTACCAACCACCACAGACCGCAACAGGTTAAAGTATGCACACAAGCCAAACACACTAATATATTACAAACCGTTCAAATCCCAACTATTTCAAACTCAAACTGAGTATTAAACATTATTACAAACTTTTACAAATTTAACTTATCCCAAAAGAAGCCTACTAGCTCAGCTTTCTCAACCTGAACCCCTAGCTCTCGCGCTGGACTGGGGATCCTCTTTACCAACTGGTTCCTTTTTAACTGGAAAGAATATAAATAACATCGCACAAATGAGCTAACTAGCTCAGCAAGTCACAATGACAAAACTGAGAATAATGATCTCAGGTGAATACGATTATGATATCAAGTGAATAATGGATTATGATTTAGAATTGGATACTATACTTTTAATTTAAAAACCAAGGTTAGGCTGCTGATCAGTCACCCATTAACCCTGAGCAAGGCACACATCATTGCTCTAACTACTGGATCTAAGGCACACATTGGCCTAACTTGACCATTATATGGTCTGACCACGAATCTGGTCCACAATTTTATAAAAACAATCCAATTCTAACATAATAACAGAATATGCAATAATAAACAATAACCGAAATCATTAACAACAATAAACGTTTAACAATGAAAGGGTTTCAATCCTTGTAAGGATCAATAAGGCAATTTAAAAGCTTGGATGCTGGGTAATGAAAGAATTGGATAACAAAGGAATCATTATTTCAGGGTTTCAAAGATTTGGGCTTTCAAAGCATAGGATACAATGATTGAATGTACAAGTAATTCAGTTCAGTGTTTGGGATTTTGTTTACATGTATTTGTGGAGTAATATTGCATACTTGAGATTTGTGTTTAGGTATACAACAATCAATGGTCTAGAAAGAATAAGGTTTACGGCTCAAGAACAATAACTGGAATCAGAGTTTAGGTTTCAGTGCTTCAAAGCACTTGCAGTATCAATCTGACTATCAAATACTACAATATCTCGAGAAAGTTCAGAACACTTGCCTGATATTAGCTTACTACACTGCACTCGTTTCCAATCACAAGCGTCTTATTCCTCAACTATCTGTTTCCCTTTCCTACATCTTGCCTCTTCTGCTCACATATCATAAGCATCTATCAATAATTTACTCATGTAATTCTATTCAACACATACTTCTGTCTACCCTTCGTTTTACCTAAATCCGATTAACGGATTGAAAGTTATGCAATAATCAAGTAAACACCGAATATATAGGCCGATAGTCAATTAACAAGTCACATATAGCACATAATACATCACGTAATCAATGATATATTATTTATAAAGAAGTCTCGGGTCATAAATAGGCTTTCTGGTATTTAAAATGATTTTTAAAACATTTTTCTGAATTAAAACGGGTCATTGGATCAATTTCGGGTTAATAAACAGGGTTCGGTTGGCCCATTCTGGCTCCGAAATAATTTTAGAATAATTATCGAGCCTTGGAAATAATTTAAACTAATATTTTAAAGCTTCGAAACTATTTTTCAGAATTTTTAAATCATTTTTAAATAATTAAATCTAATTAAATAATTAATTAAAATCAATTAATAATTAATTAAATCAATTAATCAATTAATTTTCGAATTGATTGACCAATTAATCAATTATAAATTAACTGAAATTAATTAACTAATTAATTTAGATTTATTTATGAATTAAAAATAATTTTCAGAATTAAAATAATAATTTTTAGAATTTTCAAAAATTAAAAACGAATTTTTATAATAAAAATAAATAGTAAATATGATTTTTAAACATTTTATAAACAGGAATCCTAAATTTGCAAAGTCTGGAAACTTCAGGGACCTAACTGTATCGTCCCCAAAAGTCCAGGGACCAAACTGCAATTTTACACCCCGTCGCTGGAAAACAGTCGGGTTCGCCGGAGAACACGATTCCGACCTCCTCACCTTACCACAAGCTCCAGATCACATCTACAAATTACCAGGAATACAATCATGCAATCAAAACAACCTAACAATTCCTGAGTTGTCCGAAATTTGGCCGTGAAGTTTTCCAGTTTCCGGCGAACATCGGAAAACTTCAAAACATAACTCCCTTCTCTACAGACCTCGTTGGTTCATGAAACTTATACGACTAGATTGCAAATTTCACAGAGAACACAACCCACTATAACACAACATCAATCTATCACAGAATAAGAAACCCCCAAATTTCAATTAAGAACATTCATACGGGTTATAAACCCAAGAGGTGGAATTTTTCCCCGTGTTCAACAATATGCCTCCTACGCGGGGGTAACCCACGCCTAGGAAGGCTTTAGCCAAGAAAACATTTGATTAACGCTCAGGAAGCAAGGTTTTTATACGTGTTTTCAACATACCTCCCAGGTGGGGGTAACCCACGCCTAGGAAGGATTCAGCCACGACGGCCTTCTTTCAATGCCGGGGAAACAGAAATTTTGGGCGTATTTGTCAACTTGCCTCGTAGGCGGGGGTAACCACGTCTAGGACTGATAAATCCAGACTCCAACCACGCCTAGGAGATATTATTTATAGGCGTGGAAATGAAGTTGTTTCCTAGGCGGGGATAACCCACGCCTAGGATGGAGATGCACAATCAAATTATTTTAAGAATATTTTATTCAGAAAATAAAAAAAAGAAAGACAAAATTCTCAAAATAGAGAATATTATTTAATGCACGATTGCATAAATTAATGTCTGATGACAACAAAATAATTACGAGTAAATTCGTAATTTGATATATAAATTCCTTAAAAATTAAGGAATTTAAATATAGATTTAATTGGAAATTATAGAAAATAATTTTTAATATTATTTTCTATCCAATTAGTTATATTATGCACGATTGCACAAAATTAAGTATGTCCGCTGACACAATAAATTATGACAAGAGTTCATAATTTTATATTAAAAAAAGAAGGAAAAAGAGGTGATAAAAAAATGACAGAGAAAAAGACAAAAGGAGATGAAGAAAGAGACAAAAAAAATTGATGAAGAAAAGGACAAAAAATAAGCAAAAGCCAAAAAAAAGAAGCAACACCTGGAAGCCATGTTTGTGGCCGTGGTTAATTACCCACCTCCTAGGCGTGGGTTACCCCCGCTTAGGAAGGGAGTGCCCCTCAAACCCATTTTTTGATTATTATATTAATTAAAAAATGGGCAAAAATGAAAATATGATTAAAAAATTCCTAAAAAAAGTACCCGTTGTTATAAAATAATTTCTAAACTTTTAGGAAAAAATACCCGTTGGTATAAAATAATTTCTAAAATATTAGAAAAAATACCCGTTGGTATAAATTAATTCCTAAAATTTTTGGAAAAAATACCCGTTGGTATAAAATAATTTCTAAAATATTAGAAAAAAATATCCGTTGGTATAAATTAATTCCTAGAGTTTTTGGAAAAAATACCCGTTGGTATAAAATAATTCCAAAAATATTAGGAAACTTTATAAAAAATATTCGGAGGTGCGGAAAAAATCCTAAAATATTAGAAAAAATTCTGAAAAGTACCTGGAGGCATGGAACAATTCCTAAAATATTAGGAAAAATCAAGAAAAATACCCAAAGTAGGGAAAAATATTCTTGAAAAATTAAAAGTACTTGTGAGTATCAAAATATTCCTGTAAAATTAGGGGGAAATCCCAAAAATTAAGAAAAAAATCCTGTAAATTAGGAAAAAATCCCAGAAATTAAGGGAAAATTCCTGTAAAATTAGGGAAAAATCCCAGAAATTAAGGGAAAATTCCTGTAAAATTAGGGGAAAATCCCAGAAATTAAGGGAAAATTCCTGTAAATTAGGAAAAAATCCCAGAAATTAAGGGAAAATTCCTATAAAATTAGGGAAAATCCTAGAAATTAAGGGAAAATTCCTGTAAATTAGGAAAATATCCCAGAAATTAAGGGAAAATTCTTGTAAAATTGGGGAAAATTCCCAGAAATTAAGAGAAAATTCCTGTAAAATTATGAAAAAATCCCAGAAATTAAGAGAAAATTCCTGTAAATTAGGAAAAAATCCCAGAAATTCAGGGAAATTCTTGTAAAATTAGGGAAAATCCCAGAAATTAAGGGGAAATTCCTGTAAGATAGGAAAAAATCTAAGAAATTAAGGGAAAATTACTGGAAATTAGGGAAAAATCTCAGAAATTAAGAGAAAATTCCTGAAAAGTACTAGAAAATTCCTAAAAAATAGGAATAAGGTAAGGAAAGTAATATAGAGGTTCTAAAACAACCCTGAAGCCATGTGCAAGGCGAATCATTGTAAATGTGTAGGTCGTTCCATACTGTACGTAAAAACGATACCCTGTAAGGGAACAAATGGACTTAACTTCTACGAAATCTTTTACGGTTTCCCAGAAGTTAGGGTCAAATGATATGGGCCTAAAATTAGACTAGAAATATAGTTAATATTGAATTAATTAGACCTGATATAGTTCAATAATGAAGCCCAATTAATGAGACCCAAAGCCCTGATTATTTATTAATTTTATAATTAATAAATATGGGGGATTACCGGCTCATTAAATGAGTCCTAAAGATGATGTAATTCTATAAAAGATAGCCTCAAGGGCCCCTACACCAACTAGAAATCTGATTCCTCTATTCTAGGACTTCAAAGTCTATCCAAAGTCTGAGACTTGTTCAACAAGTCTCTTAACCCAATTCCAATTCAAGGACTCTCAACATCTATATAAAGGGACTCACCCCATCAATTAGAACTACATTTTTTGGCTTGATTCTCTAATCCACAGAGATACGTTGGCACCTCGTAAAGACAGAGTTAAGCTACGAAATACAAGAGAAGCCATTAAAGGCCTTGAGCTCCCGGACCTTAGTAATAAATACAATAGTTAATAGACCCTGGTTTTTAATCCATAACAATTTCCATTTCCATGCTAACTTGAAGATATTCAAAGATGCTGGATAGAAAAATGAGGAAGCATGTAATTAGACTAAGAAACATTTTTTCTTATTTGTTCATCTTTTTATCATGTAACTTGGTGATATATAAATCAAGTGTAGTGAGTAGAAAAATAGTGATTCAATCAAGTAAGTAAACATTCAACTAGAGAAATAGATAAATCAAAATCTGTAAGGAATTTCTCTGTAGTTGTGGATCTACTTGTGTGGCGCCCTCCAAACCCGGGTCAGAAGTTTGGGGTCCACAACACATACACAATATATAAACCTGAATAGAAAATATTATTTGCAATGACCCTGTTTCACATAACCACGGATCGCAACAGGTTATAGTATGAAAACAAGCCACAATCTTAATCTTTATTACAACGTACCAAAACCCAACTAATTTAACTTACAACTGATAATAAAATCAATCTTACAATCTGACTATCTCTCTACCGCATGAAGCTTCTGCTAGCTCGATCCAACTCAACTGGAACCTTAGCCCGCACTTTGGACTGAGGAACTTCACTATCATCCATATTCTTTTCAACTGTAACATATATAAAAGAATCACAAGGGTGAGCTAACTAGCTCAACAAGTCTTTAATAGGGATAACTAAGGTTAAACAATAATCAAATGAAATGATTCAGAGGAATCAAGTTTCTTTTTAACTAATCATTAGAATTGGATATTCATTTTAAGTTTTAAAAACCAAGGTTAGGCTGCTGATCAGTCACGCACTAACCCCGAGCAAGCACACAGTAGTGCTCTAATTACTGGATCCAAGGCACACATTAGCCTAACTTGACCATTGGTATGGCCTGACCACGAATCTGGTCCACATATATAAAAACTATCCAATCCTAAAGTAGTTCAATATGATAAATAATATAATTCGATAAAAGAAGATCATAATCAGTGATGGTTAAACACTTGAATAAAAACGTAAGGAAACTCATGGATATCTTGAGGGTATATCAGAGTATGTATAAGAAACGGTTTTCAGTTTGTACAAGGGTCAGGTATTAGACCAGTAATGATTCTTCAGGATATGGTTCTTTGATGTTATAAAGAATGATTGGAGTATAAAAGTTTCTGTGTCTTCAAACCATTCTCTTCCAGTGTTTGGTGTTTGCTAGTTATACCTTTGGGGAGTAGTATTATATTTGTATGGTTTGGTGTCTAAGGATCAACAAATGACGGTTTACAAAGAATAAGGCCTATAGCTCAAGATCAAGAAAATCAGGGTTCAAGGTTAAATAGTTTAAAGCTCTTGCAATATAAAACATGAGTTATTTTGAATAATAGCGACATGTTATAAAACAGTTCAAGAAAATTGGTAATATATATCTTGAAGAAAAGTTCAGAAATACTTGCCTTACAGGGCTTTACAACCATTACTGGCCGACTCTGAGCCGACTCTGCCGCTCAGGCTTTATCGTCCAATCACTAGTCCATATTAGATTCAACTTCGTCACTCAGGTTTTTCTGTTGAAACTCTACTGAGCTCGTCGACTGACTACTAAGTCATCTCTAGTCCATCGTCCACTTTCAGGTTCTCGATTATAACCTACAGGGTCGAAATACCCTACGTTAGATGTCTAGGTATGCTTGACATATCCTCGATACTAATTCTTACCCAACGATATTCAAACCCGACTCGTAATTATTCGTATTAGAATAACACTGACAACAATTAGGGTTCACATTCTCGAAATCGATCCAGTGTTTGTTTTTAGAAAATACATATACTCGTCATTTTACGAAATTAGAGTTACGGTGTTTTTGACAAAATATACAACACAATATACAATCAGGTTCAGTATAAAACATATGTATATATATTTACTTATACTCGCTCGACGTCCCGATAATACTCGGATACGCTCCCGTATTTTCGTAGTTCGATTTTCCGGAAATTGGACAGCGTTCCCTTTGTTTATCGGACTACCCGTCGAAACATCATCAACGTGAATAACAACAAATCACAACCCAGTCACCACAACCAATATCCGTAAATTCCCAAGCACCAATTTAATACTATTATTAATTATTGTTCGCACTTTACATTTAATTCGCATTTTATTTTTATTTACTAATTTAGGACTCAGAATATGATCATCACAGTCCACCGTCGACTCGCCGAAGTTCATCGTCGACGGCGGAAAAATCTACGGGTACCCGATTAATTTCGGATTTCCAACATAAATTTCACCGATAATAAATTCTTGCACAGACATATTTTTATTTCATAAAACTTAATCAAATATATGTTTTTCTGCAAAATAAAGATTCGGTTAGTTAATTAAAGTAAACATCAGTAATTTAAAACACTCGAACCACACAGCATAAAACACGCGCATCACGCGCCCACTACCACAAACGAATGCACAGCAGGGGATAAACAGAGAGCAAGCAAAATGATGCAGAGGTAATCATCGAAAAAAAGAACAGAGGCGATAACACCAACACGACACACAAACAACAAGACAAACAAGATACAGGCTGAATCAGAAAAGCAAGGCGGCGACAATCGCCGGAAAAACGGAAGTATAGGGCGTCTGCTCACCAGAATTCGAAACAACGGCGAAGAACTACGAGAAACCGGGAATACACGTACGGGGGAGGAGAAAGAGGGAACAGAAAAAAAATGAGAAGAAAGAAAGAGGAAGAGATGAGAGAAGTGAGGTGAGAGAAGAGTGATAAATTAGGGATTGATGTAAAATTAGAGTAAAATTGCCTTAATTAATGTTTTATAAATTAACATTTATCTGCAAACCCAACACCTGGCAGTTCATTTGATCAGCACTTGCCACTTTTCTATGGGGTTTATATAATGATAACACGTGTCCAAATTTGACTGTAAGGCCTTGATTTTTATCCGCAATCACGAAATAATGAACAAATCTACTGGTAAAAATTAACCCTAAAATTACCAAAACATTTTTAAAATATCACAAATAATTCAAAGTTATTAAAATAATTTTTTCATAATTTTCAAAGTATTTTTGAAACGTAACTCATATCCGTATTTAACAATTAATGACTCGAGCTACACTTAAAATAAATTCAGAAAATCACGGAAACAGACTTAAAATGTTAGAAATATCCCGAAGTTTATAAAAACATAATTTTCAAAATTTTAGAACAATTTTCGAAGTGCCCTTTATACCCGCTTTTTAACAATTAAATGAAACAACGCGCGGGTGAAATTAATCCCGAAAATTTTCAAAACAATTTTAAAATTCTCAGAATATTATAAACTTAGAAGAATATAAATTTTGTGATTTTTGAGAAACTCTGGAATTAATTACAGATTTTACGTGTAAAAGAAATCAGAAAATCATTTAAAAATAAATAATCAATAAAATATTGATTTCTCAATTTTATATAATCCTAAAAATAATTATAATAATTATAAAATCATAAAAACAACTTTAGAGACACTTCAAATATTTATACAAATATATTTGCATTAAATCCACTTTAAAAGTGAAACAATTCAATACAATTCCTTAATTAATCACACGAACAACCCGATACATCATAAATCACACCTAGATAATAATCAAACAACACATAATGGTCAAAACCAATACATATATTTTATTTAATAATTTCCATAACAATCACATATTTAAATAATTCAAAAATACACGGGTCGTTATATCCTTCCCCCCTAAAAAAAGATTCTGTCCTCAGATGCTGGTCTAATTACACAAGTGAGGATATTTGTCAAACATATCTGACTCTAGTTCCAAGTAGACTCTCCTACTTGAGGATTTCAAACGTATTCACTATAGATATACACTCATTTCCAAGGACTCGCCTTTAACGATCAAGAATTTGGATCGATCACTATATGCAGAACAAACTTAAATTATGTAATTATATGTACACATTGTGGTGATGGTTACTATAATGTCTGGGAAATATTATGTAATTATTTTTATCAATAAATAATTATTATGTTAATTTTGTGTGAATTTTGGTAAATTATTTGATGATGGAGAATAATATTTGGATGTTTATTTCTGATAAAATTGAGATATTTTAATTTCCAATTATCCAGAATTAAATCTAAATAATTTTGGTATTTTTCTGGTAATTTTTGGATAATCATATGATTTTATACGAATTTATAGAATTAACAATGATTATTTTTACATAATTTTGAAATTACTATTTAGAATCAGAAATTGTCCCACTTCAATCGTTTTTGCATTTTTACAACCCGAAACTCTTCCGAAAACTCCATTTTAACCGAATCTGATAATTCTGAACACTTTTCATGTTTTGACTTTTTCGATCCGGGGTACGGTTTGACCTGTACGAGTCCCGGTGTGAAATTTTCGATACGCAAACCATTTTATATATCGATAAAAAAATCCATATTCTCAAAATGCGAGACATTATCACCTTAATTTCGTATAAAGTATTTTATAGGAAGCTCTGTTTTGATAATTATCCAATTTTGGTATTAAAATCGTATCGTCTTTTTTAGTTACTTAGCGGCTAAGTAACCTATTTTCGGATCCAAAGGGTAAATGTAATTATCAAATTATTAAACAAATCCAATGTGTGATGATTCAGTCAGCTATGTGATGTGTATTATTTATTGTTTCTAATTTGTTGGATGCAAAGGTTAATTTTATGATTAATTATCAAGTTGTATAAACTTAATTCATTTTTTTAAAATGATTTTATTGAATATTTATTCTCATAAATGCTAAAATTGCTCCTAAAATTATTTTTGTTCTTTTATAATTTTATTTATTATTTTTAGGAGTTTATAAAATTTAGAAATCAATATTGTATTTATTAATTAAGTTTAAATGATTTTTTTACTTTACTAAATTGTAAAATCAGTATTAAATTCAGAAATGCTTCAAAAATCATGAAAATTTTATTTTATTAAATTTTAAATATTTCGAGAATTTTAAAATTTGTTTCGGAAATTATCTGGCTTTTATTAACTTGCGCATTTGTTCGTTAATTCATTAAATCCGTTATTGCAAACATATTACATATCCCAAAAATATTTTAAAAATTACGAAATTGATGTTTTATATAATTCAGAATATTTGTATAAATTTAAGAATTGTTTTAAACATTTTTCGAGTTATCACAATTTATATCACGATGTCGCTAAATGCGGAACGAAATAAAAACACACGCTCAGCCACACACCACCGCCTTTCTCCATCTCTCATTTGCCCGTCTCTTTCCCCAATCTCTCTCTCGGTCTCTGTCGTCTCTCCCTCCCTCCTCTCTCGATTTTCTCTATCCCTCCTCCTTCCTGTTCTTCCCTATGCCCCCTGCTCCTGTTTCTTCTCCCCCGGTTTTCTCCTTTTCCGGTGATTTTGCCGCCGCCTTGGTAATATTCCGGCCATTGTTTCATTTTCCGGTTGATTGGCCTCAGTTGTGTTTCTGGTTGCGTGCGTATATGTATATATTTATGTGTGTGATGTGTGTATTGTGTACTGTGTGTGTGTGTATGCGGTATGTGTGTGTGTGAGTTTGGCGCAGTGGCGCATAGCGCGCGTGCGACGTTGTGTTGCTGTTCGATTCCTTTGGTTCTGATTACCCTGTTGCTGTTGTTGATTTGATTCTCTGTTCCTTTTTCCCCATCGCCGCCCCTCCGTTTCCGGCGAGGGTGGAGGCGCGTGGGGCGTTCTTGTGGGCATGTGTTGTAGACGCGCTTGTGTGTATGTGTGGCATGTTGCTGTGCTTTCTGATTTCCAGTTAATTTTAATGGAAAAATTGAATAAGTTAATTGATTATTTTAATGAAAATGAATTTGTTTGTGCAGGAAATTATAAACAATAAATGGGTGGAATTCGTATGGAAACCCGAAATTATCGGGCACCGATGAATTTTACCGCCGCCGGCGAGCCGACGGTGGGCAATGATGATTTTTATCTGAGTCCTAAATTATAAATAAATAAAATTAGTTGAGAAGTTAATTTTAAAACGAAAAGAAAAATAAAATATGAATAACAACAATTGAATTTATATCGGAGTTTGGGATTTGTGGAATTGATTGTGGTTGTGAATTGACGTCGAAATGATTCGACGGGTAGGCCGATAAATAGAGGAAACGCTGCCCGATCTTCGGGAAAATAAACTCCGAAATTACGGGAACGTAACCTATAATTATCGGAAACGTCGAACGAGGACATAATTAAACTTTATCAAACCGATTTGCGTGACGTGGCAAGATAATTTATAAATAATCAATTACCCTGTTTTGCAAAACGACGAATATACGTATTTTCCAAAATTAAATACCGAACCGATTTTCGAAGATGTGAACCATAATTGCTATGTGTATTTTGATAATACATATAAATATGAATTCGGTTATGAAATCGTGTGGGTAGAATATGATAGCGAGTTGATGTTAAACTCAAGCAGATATCTAAATTAGGGTATTTCAACCCTGTAGGTTTTAGACGGAAGACCCGAGACGTGACGTCGTACTAGGAATGATCTAACGATTAGATGTCGAGATTAACGAAGTTCCAATCGAAGGGCCTGAGTGTTGGGATCATATCCAAAATGAGATAATAGTTTGACGATAAGTCTGAACGTTCAAATCGAACCAAAGTCAACTAGTATTAGCGATTAAAGCTTATTGAGACAAGTATTCCCGAACTATCTTTTAAATACTGCAAGTATTCTTGAATTTTCTTTTAAATACTGCAAATATTTATTCGCTCCTATTCTAAGTTCAGAATAGTTAACTGTTTTACATTTTGCTGCAATTACTCTGATTATGCACGTTCCTTTCATTATTATTCCTATAATTCGATTGCTCTCGTGAGCAAATACACATTCTTTCGGGTTATTTGCGAACCCTGAATTGGGAAGTTTTGACTTCAAAATGGTTTGACATCAAAACATTCTACGGGCTGGATAGTGATATTTTGGGGATTAAGTTTTACTTAATCCTAAGGACCGAAACATAAACGATGCCTTGAGTTGGGCCGTAGTGCCTGGGGACCCGACTGGATATATACATGTAAGTATAGATATGCACTATATCCTGACTGATCAGCAGGGTATAAGTGTGAACTAGTGTCCAGTCTAATTTGTTATTGATCGCCATTAATGGCATTCCTTCACGAAAAAAAATGTGATTCTGAATTAAAGTTATTCTTTCGTAGCACTCAATTTCGGGAAATTACGGTGTTTCTAAATAAATTCGAGGTTCAGATTGTTGCTGCGTAGGGATAATTAGAATCTTGAATGAATTGAGATCTTCTTAATTATTCAACCCGTCCTTATCAGGCTGGTTTAGCAGGCTAAGTTTATGAAAACTTAGTCGATAATGATGGATACTGAATAGTTAGGAATTTATTGAACATCGTTTTATAATTAGTTATTGCATTCGTTGCTAAAGTATGAAGTGTTACCAGGAGCTATTTTGAAAAATACGCGATCTCTGAAGCTCTTACAAAAATGCCGTTATTCCCTATGTGATTTATAACAATGCAAATCAAATTGATTTTAAGTTGATAAAGTATATCCTTTAAATGCTTTTGTGTTTCGCTCTTCAAAATATTTCAGAGATTTTATCTGGAAGTTTTTCTTTGATATTAATGTTGAAACTCAAAATATATACTTGCTGGGCATTTTTGGCTCACTCTTGCTTTGTAAATTCTTATTTCTGCCGGAAACAGATAAGGATAAAAATGAATAGCCTAGATAGACAGCAGAAGTTCAAGAAATCTCCGGTGCAAGTGGTTGAAGAAGTTAGAAGAATAGTGATATGAGCAATAGTTCGAAGGTATTTACATTTGTATTTTTAGTTGTTGTAAATAGTGGAAGGTTAGATTCTTTTTTCATACCAAAACCTGTAAATGATCCGGATTCAAGGGGTTATTTATTTATTTCTTTACTTTATGTAATAAATGTTTAGTGACACCAAATCTTGACCCTAGATTTGGGGTGTTACAGTTTGGCATCAGAGCTGCAGGTTATTGGTCACTGAAATATGAATAGGTGAGAGTAAGATAGGAATGATATGTCGTACAGGATAGGAAAGACCCTAGGCATATTCAGGATAAATTGAGTTGAGTGCGAATTATGGTTAGTAGATTTGAGATGGAGTTGCTAAGATAGGATTGCTGAGAAAGTGTAAGGCGAATGTCACAACGCTATAACTATATTGAATTCTTAGATCCTACAGTAATGAGGGATCGACAGATCGACGGAGACGGGGTATGTTACCCTACTTTTCATGTGGTTTCGAAAAATATGCGATCGATTTTTGTGAGAATTTGTGTAAGAGAAGCTACGATTTAACTTAGAATTAGGCAGCACGACGAGCTTCACGCCGGAGGCAACCAGTTGATGGAAGCTGATGAAGAACCAACGTTGCACATTTCGAAGGCATCATCGTTGCAAGAAGATTCTTACCACATACCGGGCGCTGCGCGAGGAATGATATCTACCTTCCTAGATATAGGTAAGTCTAGCAAGAAGGTGTGACCCTAGTTACAGATAGAACGTCAAAGCGCATGCGTGGTTGTAAGCATAACGTCAAGGACGATGACAAGAATGTCAAAGATATTACCAGATGTTGGCATTGCGGTAGAATTGTGAATAAAATGATTTACAATGGTGAATGAAGTTTCGGCGACTAATGAGTGTAAGCTGAATCCGAGGAAATGCGGAAGAGGTACCAAAGTGAAGAGACCCTTATATGGACATTCCTTTAATTAGACATTTCATTGGTAAATCAGGAAAATAGAAAATAACTTATATAGTAATGACGACCAAATATTTGATTTTCAAAACTTTTTAAAAAAATGAGATTTTGGAAAAGATTTCCTTAATCAACTTTCAGAAGATTTTGCATGAAATAAGTTTTACAATTTGGTTGTCGAGGTACTACTTAAGTTCTTGTTATTATAAATAGAAAATAACCTAAAAAGAAGAATATAATTAGATTCAGTATTGTTAATTCAAAGGGCTAAGTAGACCCACCAGCGGGGGAAAAGGTTTAAAGTTTGCTGTGAAAAATGAAGTAAACGTTGTTTAATAAAATCAATAATTGAATCAATATATTCAAATATTATTTAACCAATTTATAAAATTATTAAAAAAATTTAACGGGATTCGTGAATCGAAGGGACGAAAGATGATTGAAGGAGATGGCAGAATCTTCTGGATGGTGGAAGAGGAATCATATTTTATTGACGAAATTGAGGCGTTGCGTGATTGATGGTTATTTTATGCAGATAAATGGAATCCAAGGTAGTGGTTATAAATTTCGCAAGGACGTAATTTTGGTCAAATCATTACAATATTGGACATGGAGGCATTTCCAGACGACATTCCGAAGTTATAACATGACCAAAATGGTGAATCTCTAATTCGAATGGTTTCTGAAAGCATACGTAAGTGAAACGTGGAAGGTGATCAACATCGACATACTTTCTTACGATCCGGTAGTATATGTTTTCCTGATTTCTGAATACGTATGAGCTTCTTTTGTGGATAAATCATATGAGGCGAAAACAAAAATTTCTGTATTTCGTGTGAATTGATCTCTTCTCAAATTCTTGATTCCTGATTGAGACAACAGTGTTGTGATATGACGCTTTGTCGAAATGACGAAGAGTCGGGTGGGATGCCACCTAATCATGTGCTGCATGCCATATAGTATGAAAGACTGGCCATCTTGAGTACGAATATGGTTGTCTCATTCTTCACTCATTTTTCTTTCTTCAATTTTTTGATTTACAAATTCTTTCAATTGGTTGTTGCATTGTTATTCCTTATTCTGTTTTTAATCAAAATCATGTTCACAAACTCTCCTCTTGTGGAAAGTCTGATCTCTGACGATTTTAAAAGAAATGAAATAGTGTGATACATGGAATCATACAACGAACATAGATACGACTGCAAATCGATAAATGGAGAACATAAGTGAGCGAGGAAAAATGGATACACCGACAAGTGTGGACATGGTGAAGATATCTAGTCAGACAGTTGGTCTTGCTACAGGGATCACATCAGTACAGTAGAGCACGTTAATGCGATGTCCTTCAAATCAGAAGATTTCGATGAAAAATAAAATCATTAGTGAATCGTAACAAAGGAGTTGCAAAATAAGGAAGCAAAGTCGTGTGCGTCAGACGAGGAAAACAAATATCGGGATGATGATCAAAGATCAAGGAAATTCTGAACAATGACTCAGACATGCAATTACGACGTGAAATATTCCTTCATCGCTGGAAGATACTTGTCGTGAATATTCAAGATGAAAGAAATCTTAAATGAAATCGAACTTCGAACGTATTCTTCAAGAAGTTGTCAAGATCTCTAATTTGCGTAAACAAGTGATGGTGAATTTAATACTCATACTCCGGTCAGTGATAAAATTTTGATATGGGGACATAAGTGGAGATGAAGCAATGGTGATTCGACTGTGGAGTTTTAAGAAATAACGATATAACGATTAAGTTTCTACCAGATTTTGACGATAGTAATGAAAATGTGCGCGGTTATTAAAAGATAAACTTATTAGTTAAAAGAATTGCGAAATAAAATACTTGAAAAACAACGAGGTAAATTCATTAAGGACGTATCATCAAAGATAAAAAAAATTAGATGCGACATAATTTTTGAAAGTAACTGTACACAATGAGTAACGACAAGAAATAAGTTAAAATACCCGCGAAATAAAATTTTAAAGTTCACTAATAAAAAAAAATTGAGATTTTGAAAGAATTGGAAAGGGAGTGGTTTTATTAATCCTTGTTAATTTAAGACCTTAAGTCTCATTTTAAAAGATAAATGATATGCCGGTCAGATGCTGATCAAAGGTGAATTGTGGAAATTGATAATTTAGGTTGATTGGTGGTGTCGGCTTGAGTCCGACTGGTAGTCAATGGTGCAGGGAAAGTGCTGCCCAAATTTTTCAGAAATTACCCTATAGTTAAGGACAAAGAAGTATATTATCATTCTCGTCAGTACTCCAAATTATTGCGATCTCGATTTTTGAGAAAGTTGTTATGACCAAACCGACTTTATATAATTGGTCTTTGATTCCAGTTAGCTAGTCAGCACTTGGTTTAATTGATCAGATAAAAAGGTTAATTGATTAACTTTATCAACTGATGGTTAGTTAAATGGAGATCAATTTCAATTAGATCAAGTCAAACTCTAACATAATTTTCTAATTCGAAATCAAAGCAATTAGCAATTTGAAGGAAGCAGTAGCATCAGTAGAAGTGGAAATTCGGAAAAAGTAGTGTAATGTTGTTGCAAGCCTATGCTAGATTTTATCTAGATAAATACGCTTTTTCAATAGACAAAAAGGGACAAAAGTTATCGGAAGAGACAAAATGAAGAAACGATATCAATCATAATAACGTTCCAGGAAGAACTTAGATGTATACCCATATCGAATGACGAATTAGTGGAAGATTTGAATGTACACTTCTTTTGAACGGCGATTGAATGGAAGTCGCGGTAGAATAACGGAAAGCTCGCAAATTCAAGCATCCAATAAATGACGGAGATTGATGAAGTCCGCATGTGAACTCAGGAAAAGAGATGATAATCAATGAAGAGAAGTCAAACACGCGATCTGTGATACATCAAGCAAGGCTAAGAAAATAGCTACCGAGGAAATTCAATAATTCTGTTAGTAAGAATTTAAATAGTACAAATAAAAGCCTTCATTCTAGTGGGAACTGCAGAAATGACTTATCCAATGATAAATAGAGTAATATTACTAAGAAAAAGAAATTCGTCATGTTTAAGAGAGATAATAAATAATAAATTGAAGAACTAATCAAGACAGGAAGTGGAATTAAAAGGATGATAAAGAAATTTTATAAAATAATCCAAGATATACGCAAGGTATGAACTTCAGTTGGGACAGAAGTGATTGGGAAATGAAGTGAAATATCGATAATTAAAGATGGGAATTTCAGTCAAGGAATGCGTGTAAACAGGAATGATTAAACCAAGGTATTGATGGCGAACTGCTGAAGAAGAAAGTTATAATGAATCTCATGTCGGAATTCTTTCAAATTAAAGTGAAGTCCCGGAGGTTCGAACAAATGATTTACCAAGGTTACCTCAGGGAATGAGGTAAGAATTTCTCGTCGGTTACTGCACAGAGTCAAGCTGGTGTCAAAAGCCCTGTATCGTCTAACTCAATAGGGATAAAATAATAGGTAAAGGAAAACTTCAGAAATGGGGAATGAAAGAATAATGAAATAAAGAGTATTTTGGTACTGTGCATAAAAGCAGTTATGGAAAAAGAGAATGGAGATAGGAGGTTACGCGTCGATTATCAGAAACTGTAAGTTTAAAAATTAAGTGAACACAATGTACCAGGAATATTGGGATAGTGTGATTGTATTTATTGATAACATCCTCGCTAATTCAAGGACTAAGGAAGACCAAGTTGAATGCCTGAAGATATGCTTGCGAAGAATTGGAAAATAGCAGCTGCATTCTTAGCTTCAAAGATATGAACTCTGGATATAATTGATTATGAGCTCCAGTGTGTGGGTAAATACTAAACTGGAAAGGTCCATTCAGGAACAGATGTTCCAAATAGAAAGAAAAGAGGGAATACCATTGAGATTGTTCGGAAAAATGGTTAAAATAATTGAAAAAGTTAGAAATTGAAGATAGATTTTGATCTGTCTTCTGCGTTATGCTGATACTTACTTTGTCGTTGAATATCAAAGGTGGTATTAATGCAGATGATTGATGTTGACTTCAGTAGGAAACGTTGTGAGCATCAAAGTTCGTATTGATATCTAATTTGATAGGACAACAAAATAAGTATTAGTACCAAGAGACCAGGTTTTGAATAAAGTTATGATTAATTCCGTTCCAAATTAATATTTCCTTTCAGATAGTAGCAGATTCTCGCTCGATGAATTTACTTAATAGTGAGTGAAAAGAAATAGAAGTATGATACCAAGTGGTGAGTAAATGCAGTTGTCGAGATTTTTCTTTTTAGCTTTCGAATAGATGTAGAACATTTCGAAGCATCAGACGTCATCGGGTGCAGACAAATAGAAAATGCAAGAGACTGATTAAAGATTCTCGAATACGAGTGGAGATGATCATATGTCAATTTAACCGAACAGAAGGAGACATGATAGGTAGAGAAAAACAGTCAGTGAAAATTGAAATTTCATTAACAGGAACTATTAAAATTGGAAAGAAAAGAAGGTTAGTGTAAATTAAGTTAGTCCTTTGAAACAATGAGATAGATAGAACGATTGTGAATGAGTTGGTCTTGTTGTCACAGGTGTAACGAGTCCATAAGGCATTTATGTGTGTATGACTATGAAAAGTAATTTAGCTCCAAATATGTGAAATAAAAGATTGAGTTAGGGGTTGCATGAGCAACTGATAAATCTGATGACGGTAGGAAACCGTTAAAACGTGATTAAAGTAGTGAGTCCTGAGAAGTTTTAAGTAGATACTCGAAATGTAGCAGTGTATGTTCTTTAGCATGATTCTAAGGACAGAATCCTTTGAAGGGGGGAAGAATGTAACGCCGGGGAAATATTATGTAATTATTTTTATCAATAAAAAATTATTATGTGAATTTTGTGTGAATTTTGGTAAATTATTTGATGATGGAGAATAATATTTGGATGTTTATTTCTGATAAAATTGAGATATTTTAATTTCTAATTATCCAGAATTAATTCTAGATAATTTTGGTATTTTTCTGGTAATTTTTGGATAATCATATGATTTTATAAGAATTTATAGAATTACCAATGATTATTTTTACATAATTATGAAATTACTATTTAGAATCAGAAATTGTCCCACTTCAATCATTTTTGCATTTTTACAACCCGGAACTCTTCCGAAAACCCCTTCCTAACCTAATCTGATAATTCTGAACACTTTTCATGTTTTGACTTTTTCGATCCGGGGTACGGTTTGACCTGTATGAGTCCCAGTGTGAAATTTTCGATGCGCAAACCATTTTATATATCGATAAAAAAAATCCATATTCTCAAAAGGCGAGACATTATCACCTTAATTTCGTATAAAGTATTTTATTGGAAGCTCTGTTTCGATAATTATCCAATTCTGGTATTAAAATCGTATCGTCTTTTTTAGTTACTTAGCGGCTAAGTAACCAATTTTCGGAGCCAAAGGGTAAATGTAATTATCGAATTATTAAACAAATCCAATGTGTGATGATTCGGTCAGCTATGTGATGTGTATTATTTTATTGTTTGTGATTTGTTGGATGCAAAGGTTAATTTTATGATTAATTATCAAGTTGTATGAACTTAATTCATTTTTTTTTAAAATGATTTTATTGAATATTTATTCTCATAAATGCTAAAATTGCTCCTAAAATTATTTTTGTTGTTTTATAATTTTATTTATTATTTTTAGGAGTTATAAAATTTAGAAATCAATATTTTATTTATTAATTAAGTTTAAATGATTTTTTTTACTTCACTAAATTGTAAAATCAGTATTAAATTCAGAAATGCTTCAAAAATCATGAAAATTTTATTTTATTAAATTTTAAATATTTCGAGAATTTTAAAATTTATTTCGGAAATTATCTGGCTTTTATTAACTTGCGCATTTGTTCGTTAATTCATTAAATCCGTAATTGCAAACATATTACGTATCCCAAAAATATTTTAAAAATTACGAAATTGATGTTTTATATAATTCAGAATATTTGTATAAATTTAAGAATTGTTTTAAACATTTTTCGAGTTATCGCAATTTATATCACGACGTCGCTAAATGCGGAACGAATCAGACCGAGAAAAAAAATATATATATACAAATGAAATAAAAACACACGCTCAGCCACACACCACCGCCTTTCTCCATCTCTCATTTGCCCGTCTCTCTCCCCAGTCTCTCTCAGTCTCTGTCGTCTCTCCCTCCCTCCTCTCTCGATTTTCTCTATCCCTCCTCCTTCCTGTTCTTCCCCATGCCCCCTGCTCTTGTTTCTTCTCCCTCGGTTTTCTCCTTTTCCGGTGATTTTGCCCCCACCTTGGTAATATTCCGGCCGTTGTTTCATTTTCCGGTTGATTGGCCTCAGTTGTGTTTCTGGTTGCGTGCGTATATGTATATATTTATGTGTGTGATGTGTGCATTGTGTACTGTGTGTGTGTGTATGCGGTATGTGTGTGTGTGAGTTTGGCGCGGTGGCGCGTAGCGCGCGTGCGACGTTGTGTTGCTGTTCGATTCCTTTGGTTCTAATTACCCTATTGCTGTTGTTGATTTGATTCTCTGTTCCTTTTTCCCCATCGCCGCCCCTCCGTTTCCGGCGAGGGTGGAGGCGCGGGGGGCGTTCCTGTGGGCGTGTGTTGTGGACGCGCTTGTGTGTATGTATGGCATGTTGTTGTGCTTTCTGATTTCCAGTTAATTTTAATGGAAATGAATTTGTTTGTGCAGGAAATTATAACAATAAATCGGTGGAATTCGTATCGAAACCCGAAATTATCGGGCACCGACGAATTTTACCGCCGTCGGCGATGAGCCTCGGCGAGCCGACGGTGGTCAATGATGATTTTTATCTGTGTCCTAAATTATAAATTACAAATTATAAATAAATAAAATTAGTTGAGAAGTTAATTTTGAAACGAAAAGAAAAATAAAATACGAATAACAATAATTGAATTTATATCGGAGTTTGGGATTTGTGGAATTGATTGTGGTTGTGAATTGACGTCGAAATGATTCGACGGGTAGGCCGATAAATAGAGGAAATGCTGCCCGATCTTCGGGAAAATAAACTCCGAAATTACGGGAACGTAACCTATAATTATCGGAAACGTCGAACGAGGACATAATTGAACTTTATGAAACCGATTTGCGTGACGTGGCAAGATAATTTATAAATAATCGATTACCCTATTTTTCAAAATGACGAATTTACTTATTTTCCAAAATTAAATACCGAACCGATTTTCGAAGATGTGAACCATAATTGCTATGTGTATTTTGATAATACATATTAATATGAATTCAGTTATGAAATCGTGTGGGTAGAATAGGATAGCGAGTTGATGTTAAACTCAAGAAGATATCTAAATTAGGGTATTTCAACCCTGTAGGTTTTAGACGGAAGACCCGAGACGTGACGTCGGACTAGGAATGATCTAACGATTAGATGTCGAGATTAACGAAGTTCCAATCGAAGGGCCTGAGTGTTGGGATCATATCCAAAATGAGATAATAGTTTGACGATAAGGCCGAAAGTTCAAATCGAACCAAAGTCAACTATTAATAGCGATTAAAGCTAATTGAGGCAAGTATTCCCGAACTGTCTTTTAAATACTGCAAGTATTCTTGAATTTTCTTTTAAATACTACAAATATTTATTCGCTCCTATTCTAAGTTCAGAATAGTTAACTGTTTTACATTTCGCTGCAATTACTCTGATTATGTGCGTTCCTTTCATTATTGTTCCTATAACTCGATTGCTCTCGTGAGCAAATACCCATTCTTTCGGGTTATTTGCGAACCCTGAATTGGGAAGTTTTGACTTCAAAATGGTTTGACATCAAAACACTCTATGGGCTGGATAATGATATTTTGGGGATTAAGTTTTACTTAATCCTAAGGACCAAAACATAAACGGTGCCTTGAGTTGGGCCGTAGTGCCTGGGGACCCGACTGGATCTATACAGGTACGTATAGATCTGCACTGTATCCTGACTGATCAGCAGGGTATAAGTGTGAACTAGTGTCCAGTCTAATTTGTTGTTGATCGCCATTAATGGCATTCATTCACAAAAAAAAATGTGATTCTAGATTAAAGTTATTCTTTCGTAGCACTCAATTTCGGGAAATTACGGTGTTTCTAAATAAATTCGAGGTTCAGATTGTTGCTGCAACATTAGTTGCGCAGTGATAATTAGAATCTTGAATGAATTGAGATCTTCTTAATTATTCAACCGTCCTTATCAGGCTGGTTTAGCAGGCTAAGTTTATTAAATCTTAGTCGATAATGATGGATACTGAATAGTTAGGAATTTCTTGAATATCGTTTTATAATTAGTTATTGCATTCGGTGCTCAAGTATGAAGTGTTACCAGGAGCTATTTTGAAAAATACGCGATATCTGAAGCTCTTACAAAAATTCCGTTATTCGCTATGTGATTTATAACAATGCAAATCAAATTGATTTTAAGTTAATAAAGTATATCTTTTAAATAATTTCATGTTTCGCTCTTCAAAATATTTCAGAGATTTTGTCTGGAAGTTTTTCTTTGATATTAATGTTGAAACTCAAAATATATACTTGCTGGGCATTTTTGGCTCACTCTTGCTTTTTAAATTCATATTTCTGCCAGAAACAGATAAGGATAAAAATGAATAGCCTAGATAAACAGCAGAAGTTCGAGAAATCTCCGGTGTAAGAGGTTGAAGAAGTTAAAAGAATAGTGATATGAGCAATAGTTCGAAGGTATTTACATTTGTATTTTTAGTTGTTGTAAATAGTGGTAGATTAGATTCTTGTTTCATACCATAACCTGTAAACGATCCGGATTCAAGGGGTTATTTATTTATTTCATTACTTTATGTAATAAATGTTTAGTGACACCAAATCTTGACCCCGGATTTGGGGTGTTACGGTTATATTAACTTATGAACAACTTTACCTAAATTTATCAATACCTCGAATGGTTCATTAATTTTAGGACTTAACCTGTCCCTCCTACTCAAACTTATCCAGTCTCTTTCAAGATGAAACTTGTACTAACACTACTGGTGCTATTTCTATACTAATATTCTCTCTCGATACAATTTCGCTTTCTTTCCTTGTCTACTCCGAGCTGCTTTAATCAATATTACTATATCCTGGATGTGCTGAATTAACTGAGGAGTTGACAACTTCTTTTCTCCCACTTTATCTCAATAATAAATAAAAAAATGAGGACCTACACTTGCGTTCACATGAAGCTTGGTAAAGTGGCATTCCAAAGCTGACATTGTTGATAAATGATCATTTCAGTGTTTCCTTAAAACTCAACTTCTCAACATATCTTACATTTTCTCAATCACTTCCGTACTTTGACTCTCCGTTTAAGGATGATAGGTAGTGCTCGTTTTTAACTTGGTTTCCAAACATTTAAACATCACTTATTCGTTTCTTTCAGTTAAGGCTGAAAATTAATCTTATATATTTACTCATTATCACCTTTAGGTACTTGAACTTTATATTCCACTATTTCCGTTTCGTTTATTAACTCCTTGGTGGTCTTGATTACATCCAATCCTTTCTTTCTGCATAAGGCATCTGTTACCATACAGCTTTGCTTAAGTAGTTATTAATGGATTAATTCAGAATCTTTTGTTAACCTTAATCAAAATTTCATTCTTGAAGACTCAACGTATAGTTGCTTTCCTTCTGATCTTTGGAGAAAAATCCTTGGGCATCCCACACAGACTTTCTTATTCCTTGAGTAGCTAAGGATGTTATCAATAAATACAGTTTGCTTATCCAAGTACTCCTTATACACCACGTTCCTTAATTCCTTATAGTCACCTGATACACTCGTCATTTCACATAATATCACCAGAGCTTGCAATGCTATTAACTCACTTTAATCATAATCTCTGATATTTTCTCAGGTTGGATCTTAAGTTAATCCTCGAGATTTAATATATTGCTTGAATTAGGTTTCGTAGGAAATTAATTCTTTGTAGGGGTCACTTATTCTTATTCGTTGTTTTGCTAAACTCCCGATAATCAGTACATACTCTCATAATTTCATTTTTTTTCCCTTAACATCACTAGTACACTTCACGATTTGCCTCTTGTAAAGTCACTTCATGGGTCTGCCTTTCCATTAGGCCTTCCAATACTTCGTCTTAACTCTTTGACATGTCCAACACCTCCTGATCTATCTTGAAATTTCCTTCTTATACTTGGTTATCACTATTTTTCTTTAAATTTCCATATATCTTGGCATCTCTTCAATAACCTAAATACTTAATATTGTGATTTCCTTGTGGGATCTCATTTCTTAATTCTTCTACTTGTAGCATCCAAGTGCTGGAAGAAGATATGGAGATATCGTGATCGTTCTCCTGGGCGCATAAATTTCCTTTTTCTAACTACTAACATCGTGATCCATTATCTTCTCTTGACATCTTATCTTTCCCTTCATAACTTCAACTGAAAGGTCACACTATCCATCTTTCTTCCTTTTAGATTATGAACTTTAGCTTCCAATTCCAACTTTCAGAATCCTATAGTTAATTCTTCTGGTATAGTTTCTATGTTCGTTCTTTCCTTTTTGCTTATCACTTGCCACTAAATTTGCTTCTCCTCGTGAATACCTACTTCAAACTCTTATGGTCCGTTTCTTCATACATATCATGTCTCCCAATCTTTCAAAACAAATATTATTACTGTTAGTTCCAATGTTGGGTAGGATACTTCTGCTCATAAGATTTCGGTTGTCTGGGTGCATATACAATAATTTTATTATGTTGCATCATCACACATCCTACTCCCTTATAAGAAGCATCACTATAAACTACCTAATCTCCTTAATATTTTCATAATGATAAAACATGTGTTGTAACCATTCTTTCATTTAACTTCGCAAAACTTTCTTCACACTTTCCCATTTTATCTAAGCTTCTTGTTATTCCTGGTAAGCTTCATCAAAGGCGTTGCAACTTTTAAGAAATCTTGAACCAATTTTCAATAATAACCAGTCCAGGGTAAAACTTCTTACTTTTGTTGGTGCTTTTGGCCTTCCTTTATTCATAGTAACTTTAATTTCTACTGGATCTCTTTTGATTTTCTCTACATTGACTATTTATGCTAAGAACTATATTTCATACAACTTCTTTCTTCTCCAACTTCCCAGTTATCCTTAATTGCTTTGCATGGTTCTCCGTTGACTTTAAGTGTTACACTACAGTTTATCCAAATATTCCTTAAAGTTTCTGTCCATCAAGTTCAAATATCACTGGTATATTGGTTGATCCAAATGATAATACGAGAACAATACCTAGTTCTGAAAATTATCTTTGATATATTCATAGGTTTAATCTTCAATTGGTGAAATACCAAGTCTTAAATTAGTCTTATAAAAGTACTTTGCTTCTTTCGTTCGATCAAACAAATCATTGGGCCGAGGTAACAGATACTTGCTCTTGATAGTAGACTTGTTGAGCTTCCGCTAGTTGACGCATAATCTCCTACTTCCATCTTTCTTATTAATAATTAATATCGGTGCACCTTATGGGGTACACTAGGTCTAATTGCTCCTTCTTCCAACATCTCTTACATCTGCTTTGGAAATTTTCTCATTTTAACTGGTGCTATTTTGTGGAAGGCCTTGGTCACTGGCTTCGTTTCAAGTGTTAAGTCAATCGCGAGCTTCATTTTCCTATCTGGAGAAAATTTTGGTAATTCGTCTGGAAATATATCTTGAAACTATAAAATCTTCAAATTCTGTTTACTCCTGACTTCTATCCATAATCACCGTAGTGCTTACCTCTTGGTCACCGTAACCTCTTAGCTTAAGTCATCGTTAACAAATTCTTTACCTTCTTTCATCTTCTGATCCTCACCACCTTTTCATTTGGCGTCCTCAGAACTATCTTTTCATCACGATGATCTATCTGGATATCACACTTAAATAGTTAATTCATTCCTTAGAATAATATCAAATCCTCACAAACATATTGTCAGAAATCTCACTTTCACCATTGATACTTATTTACTTAACAAATATACGTTCTTGAAATTTTTAGTCTTTTAATCAAAATCTTACCAATTCAACGAGGTAAATCATCTCATAAACAATACCTTAGGGAATAAACAATCAAGTTGCTTCCACCTCTTCCAACACTTTAACGCATAAGGTATTCACCATAATCATCCATATCATCACGTCCGTAATCTAAACAACATATTTCACGGGAAAAACACACATTCTTGTTCTCGAAGACGCATTCCTTATTGGAGTAGATTCCCTTGGCTTTTAGTGGATCCTTTACTGGGCCTAGTGATTGTAATCCTCGCCATATGCCCTTGTTTCCTTTCCATGCATGAGAGGTAGATGGGACTTTGCCCGCTTGGTCCATAATACGTTGATTCCTGATTGAAAAACTCTTGCAAAGAATGACAGTTCAACGAAGCGACTAGAAGGATTCACAATTCAACAAAAATTAGAGTTAAAAAGAAGGAAGAAACAAGGATTTGAATATGAATGAGACAACCACATTGGTACTTAAGATGGCCAGTCTTTCATACCATATGGTATACAACACATGATTAGGTGGCGTCCCACCCGACTCTTTGTCATTCTGACAAAGTGTCTCACCATCACACTGTTTATCCCAATCAGAAAGTAAAACTTGAGGGAAACAATTAAATTTGAAAGGAATACAATATCCTCCTCTTTTATATTGTCATAAGGAGTTTATTAAGAAAAGAAGTTCATACATTTTTTTTAGGAATTAAAAAAAATATACGCTGTAATATTGAAGACAACCAACAATTAAGATAAGCACGAAAATTAAAGCTTCTACAAATACAGATACACCTAATACATCGAAACTCAGAATGACACCATTGGTCACCATCCACATTTCACTTGTATTCATCTTTCGAGCTTGATCGATCATATCCCAATTGCGTCATATAACAACTTTAGAAGGTACACGGAAATGCCTTCGTAAATTAAGCATTATGGTAGATTCCTACTTGTCACGTCTTGCGTCTTTAACATCGCACCTACACGTATAATACTTTAACAATTTGATCATAATGACGTTCTTACCAGATAACCTTGAGTTTCCTCTTTTTAATTTAGAATAACCGCGAATCATTCAACATAACGATCCTTTTGTTAATAATATCCTTCTTTTGGAAAGATCTGGAAATCTTCCCAATCTTCTTCGGTCATGCTCCGACTTCTGTTAAATCAATGAATTCTTCGAACTCTGATAGTCCTAGTAATTGAATGTATAGTTACTCCGTACGCTGATTCTGTTGTAAATTTTATCAAACAATATGTGCATCTTATTGTTAGGAATAATCAACTTCTTCATAATCGCGGGTTACTTTATCCTCTAAATTAACAATACTAAGTCTGAAACAAATATCCTTCCAGGTAATCCGGGTCTTCTAACAAACAAGAAACTCAAGTAGTAACTTGACAACCAAGGTTTAAAACATATTTTATTAAAACAGCTTTTGAAAATTTGTTAAGAAAATCTCTTTCGAGAGTCCGTTTAATAAAATTTTGAAAATCGCACACTTGGTTGTCCTTACTATATGAGTTAGTTGTTGTCCTTCCTATAACCAAATACCAAATTAAAGAAACAATCACATAGAAGTCCGTTCACTTCAATCTACCTTTCCTCCTTTATCGTGTCCATATGCCTTCCTTAATCAATGAAAACTTCAATTGTCATTGCATGTTATCTTATTCGTAGCTTCACATCAAAGCTTCCATACTAGTAATACTCCCAACATTATCGTTGCAGTAGTTAAGTAGAACAGGCTATCCAATAGTCAACAAATCAGCTGATGTCAAATCACCTTGTTACTATAAATATATATCACATGGTCATAACACCATTAATTATCTTCAAGAAAGCTCCAGATCCATAATCTTTTCTAACTCTCTATTTTTAACACTTATCTACTCTATTTCACAAGCTAGTCATTGGTGGCCTAATCACTAATAGCTTCTTGGAACCAGGTAACAGCTATCCTCTGAAATACTTGAATCTTCTTTCTAAACTTCTTCTCACCTTTATTTGTATCTCCATACTCACCATTTACTGCGACTCCTGAATTCACCCTCGTAGGTACGGTTGCTTCATAGGACAATTTTTAAACTAGAGTGTAGAACAGGATGTAGGGTAAATTGAAAAGACACACTCACAGTTGATTGTCAAGTAAAATAAGAATAAATAGATGGAGGTTCTTAAATAGATAGTCTCGTATCAAGAAGTAGTAGAATAGCGTAGAACAGCTTAAAGAGGTGCAACTGTCATAACAGAAGATAGTACCATTAATACTGATGGAGGAACAAGGTACAAATCAAATCCGAGAGAAGACGACGGTCCTTGAACGGAAAGCTCCAAATGATCGGATGGTACAAGGAAATCATGATCTGCCATTGCCGTTCTCTAGAAATCACGTCGCAAGCTAAGAATCCCGAATCGCAACACGAACCGTGCCGAAGACCTACTACATAGTCGCACTCATCCTCACGACGTCTTATCTTTCTATTTTCTAATCCTAATCCTAACCCTCTACCCAATCCCGACAGTCTAGGCTTGTTTCAATGACTTATAACCTGTAGCTCTGATACCAACCTGTGGCGCCCTCCAAACCCGGGTCAGAAGTTTGGGGTCCACAACACATACACAATATATAAACCTGTATAGAAAATATTATTTGCAATGACCCTGTTTCACATAACCACGGATCGCAACAGGTTAAAGTATGAAAACAAGCCACAATCTTAATCTTTATTACAACGTACCAAAACCCAACTAATTTAACTTACAACTGATAATAAAATCAATCTTACAATCTGACTATCTCTCTACCGCATGAAGCTTCTGCTAGCTCGATCCAACTCAACTGGAACCTTAGCCCGTACTTTGGACTAAGGAACTTCACTATCATCCATATTCTTTTCAACTGTAACATATATAAAAGAATCTCAAGGGTGAGCTAACTAGCTCAGCAAGTCTTTAATAGGGATAACTGAGGTTAAAAAATAATCAAATGAAATGATTCAGAGGAATCAAGTTTCTTTTTAACTAATCATTAGAATTGGATATTCATTTTAAGTTTTAAAAACCAAGTTTAGACTGCTGATCAGTCACGCACTAACCCCGAGCAAGCACACAACACTACTCTAATTACTGGATCTAAGGCACACATTGGCCTAACTTGACCATTGGTATTGTCTGACCACGAATCTGGTCCACATATATAAAAACTATCCAATCCTAAAACAGTTCAATATGATAAACAATATAATTCGATAAAACAAGATCATAATCAGTGATGGTTAAACACTTGAATAAAAACGTAAGGAAACTCATGGATATCTTGAGGGTATATCAGGGTATGTATAAGAAACGGTTTTCAGTTTGTACAAGGGTCAGGTATTAGACCAGTAATGATTTTTCAGGATATGGTTCTTTGATGTTATAAAGAATGATTGGAGTATAAAAGTTTATGTGTCTTCAAACCATTCTCTTCCAGTGTTTGGTGTTTGGTAGTTATACCTTTGGGGAGTAGTATTATATTTGTATGGTTTGGTGTCTGAGGATCAACAAAGGACGGTTTACAAAGAATAAGGCCTATGACTCAAGATCAAGAAAATCAGGGTTCAAGGTTAAATAGTTTAAAGCTCTTGCAATATAAAACATGAGTTATTTTGAATAATAGCGACATGTTATAAAACAGTTCAAGAACATTGGTAATATATATCTTGAAGAAAAGTTCAAAAATACTTGACTTATAGGTCTTTACAACCATTACTGACCGACTCTGAGCCGACTCTGAGCCGACTCTGCCGCTCAGGCTTTATCGTCCAATCACTAGTCCATATTAGATTCGACTTCGTCACTCAGGTTTTTATGTTGAAACTCTACTGAGCTCATCGACTGACTACTAAGTCATCTCTAGTCCATCGTCCAGTTTCAGGTTCTCGATTATAACCTACAGGATCGAAATACCCTACGTTAGATGTCTATGTATGCTTGACATATCCTCGATACTAATTCTTACCCAACGATATTCAAACCTGACTCGTAATTATTCGTATTAGAATAACACAGACAACAATTAGGGTTCACATTCTCGAAATCGATCCAGTGTTCATTTTTAGAAAATACGTATACTCGTCATTTTATGAAATTAGGGTTACTGTGTTTTGGACAAAACATACAACACAACATTCAATCAGGTTCTGTATAAAACATACGTATATGTATTTACTTATACTCGCTCGACGTCCCGATAATACTCGGATACGCTCCCGTATTTCCGTAGTTCGATTTTCCGGAAATCGGACAGCGTTCCCTTTGTTTATCGGACTACCCATCGAAACATCATCAACGTCAATAACAACAAATCATAACCCAGTCACCACAACCAATATCCGTAAATTCCCAAGCACCAATTTAATACTATTATTAATTATTGTTCACACTTTACATTTAATTCACATTTATTTTTGATTTACTAATTTATGACTCAGAATATGATCATCACAGTCCACCGTCGACTCGCCGAAGCTCATCGTCGACGGCGGCAAAATCTACGGGTACTCGATTAATTTCGGATTTCCAACATAAATTTCACCGATAATAAATTCTTGCACGGACATATTTTTATTTCACAAAACTTAATCAAATATATGTTTTTCTGTAAAATAAAGATTTGGTTAGTAAATTAAAGTAAACATCAGTAATTTAAAATACTCGAACCACACAGCATACAACACGCGCATCACGCGCCCAGTATCACAAACGAATGCACAGCAGGGGATAAACAGAGAGCAAGCAAAATGATGCAGAGATAATCACCGAAAAAAAGAACAGAGGCGATAATACCAACACGACACACAAACAACAAGACAAACAAGATACAGGCTGAATTAGAGAAGCAAGGCGGCGACAATCGCCGGAAAAACGGAAGTACAGGGCGTCTGCTCACCAGAATTCGAAACAACGACGAAGAACTACCAGAAACTGGGAATACACGTACGAGGGAGGAGAAAGAGGGAACAAAAAAAACGAGAAGAAAGACATCTGAAGAGATGAGAGAAGTGAGGTGAGAGAAGAGTGATAGATTAGGGATTGATGTAAAATTAGAGTAAAATTGCCTTAATTAATGTTTTATAAATTAACATTTATCTGCAAACCCAACACCTGGCAGTTCATTTGATCAGCACTTGCCACGTTTCTATGGGGTTTATATAATGATAACACGTGTCCAAATTTGACTGTAAGTCCCAGATTTTTATCAGCAATCGCGAAATAATGAACAATTTTACTGGTAAAAATTAACCCTAAAATTACCAAAATAGTTTTAAAATATCACAAATAATTCAAAGTTATTAAAATAAATTTTTTGTAATTTTTAAAGTATTTTTGAAACGTAACTCATATCTGCATTTAACAATTAATGATCCGAGCTGCACTTAAAATAAATTCAGAAAATCAAGGAAACAGTCTTAAAATGTTAGAATTATCCCGAAGTTTATAAAAACATAATTTTTAAAATTTTAGAACAATTTTTGAAGTGCCCTTTATACCCGCTTTTTAATAGTTAACCGAAACAACGCGCGGGTGAAATTAATCCCGAAAATTTTCAAAATAATTTTAAAATTCTCAGAATATTATAAACTTAAAAGAATATAAATTTTGTGATTTTTGAGAAACTCTGGAATTAATTTCGGATTTTACGAGTAAAAGAAATCAGAAAATCATTTCAAAATAAATAATCAATAAAATATTGATTTCTCAATTTTATATAATCCTAAAAATAATTATAATAATTATAAAATCATAAAAACAACTTTAGAGACACTTCAAATATTTATACAAATAAATTTGCATTAAATCCAGTTTAAAAGTGAAACAATTCCATACAATTCCTTAATTAATCACACGAACAACCCGATACATCATAAATCACACCTAGATAATAATCAAACAACACATAGCGGTCAAAACTAATATATATATTTTATTTAATAATTTCCATAACAATCACATAATTAAATAATTCAAAAATACACGGGTCGTTATAACTTGTAAGCAGCTGCGTACAGTCTTTGTATCACAGAGTTCTCGATTTTATGTATATCTCTGGTGGAAAAGTTCAATCCACCAGAAAGTTTTTAAATACTTGTGTTTAATTATTTTGTGTTTAATTTCTTCAATATTGTCATTCCGCACTTTAGCTAAATCAAACACAGTTATATATCTAAGATAGAACAATTCTTAATTTCTAAAAGAAACCAGAATTACATTCAACCCCCCCTTCTGTAATTCTTTGTTAGATTGTTTGGGAATAACAATTGGTATCAGAGCAAGCTTTTGAAGTATAAAGAGTTTAAAGATCACAACAACTAACAAGATGAACATAAAAGATGTTGGAGTAAAGACTCCATTTCTGGACAAAGACAATTATCACCACTGAAAGGTGAAAATACACCTGCATCTTCTCTCTTAAGATGAAGGATATGTGGATTGTATTGAGAAAGGTCCTCACGTCCCTATGAGAGCTTCTACAGGAAATGATCCATCTATCCCAAAGCCTAGAGCAGAATGGTCTGATCCAGATATTGAGCAAGTTCATAAGGATAAGAAGGTCATGGACATTTTTTTAATGGTCTTGAAGGTGACATGTTTGACAATATCGTAAGCTGCAAAACTGCTAAGGATATCTGGGATACAATTCAAGTTATATGTGATAGAACTGAGAAAGTAAGGGAAAATAAAATGCAACTCTTGATTCAGCAGTATGAGCATTTTTATAGTGAAGAAAGTGAGTCACTCATTGACATTTTTAGTAGGTTTCAAAAACTACTAAATGCTCTAAAGATGTATGGAAGAGTCTATCCGACAAAAGACTAAAATCTCAAGTTCCTTAGATCTCTACCAAAGGAATAGAAGCCTATGACAGTCTCACTAAGAAACTCTCAAGATTATAAGGAGTTTACCTTGGACAGACTGTATGGGATTTTATAGACCTATGAGCTTGAAATAGAGCAAGATGAGAAACTGGAGAAAGGAAGGAAGAAGGGAGGATCCATTGCATTGGTTGCTGAGCAAGAGAGGGAGAAGGAGATAAATGCAGAAGTTGTAGAATCTGCACCAAACCCTAGAGTTTGTGAAGGCAAAGGAAAAGGTCTAGTAGATAAATATAAAGACCATCTTAGTCAAGATGATATGGATGACATAGATGAACATCTGGCTTTTCTATCCAAAAGGTTTGCCATGCTCAAATTCAAGATGAATTTTGGAGCATCTAAGCCAAATAGAAACATGATTGATAAGTCAAAATTCAAATGTTTCAAATGTGGCTTGAGTGGTCATTTTGCAAGTGAGTGCAGAAAGTCTGATTTGGATAGAAAGAAGTTTGAGTATGTGGATTACAAGAAGATATAATTTGAGCTACTCAAACATAAGGAAATGGCTCTTCTAACTAAAGGAAATGACTGGGCTGCTGATGGATTGGATAAGGATGAGGATACAAGCTATGTCAATTTAGCTCTGATGGCCAAATCAGATAAAGCAGAATTTAGTTCTTCAAGTAATCAGGTAATCACCACTAATCTAGCACAATTATCTAAAGCTAAGTGTAATGATGCTATAAATGACATGTCAACAGAACTATATCATTTGTGTGTTACACTCAAATCACTCTCTAAAGAAAAACACTAAAATTAAAGAGAACAATTTGTTTTTGAGTGAAAGAAATAATATGTTAGAAACTCAATTTGTTGAGTTTGAGAAAGCGAAGATTGAGTGCAAGATTCTTAAAGATGAACTGAATGAATCTTTAAAGAAAGAGGATGTTTTAAGAAAATAACTTGAACCTGAACAAGAAGTAATTAAGGCATGGAAATCATCTAGAGATGTCCATGCTCAAAATACTAAAGTTCAAGGAGTAGAATCCTTCCGTAATGAAGCCTGGAAAAAGAGAAATGAGAAACTGAATCCTAACTTGGAAGGATTCTCAACGGATGTGGATTTGACGGATAATAAAGGTTATTTATCGAATAATCAAATGAATTATCTGTCGAAAGATAAGGAACTACATCCGTGGAGTGAAAGAAAGCCAGTTAGCAAATCCCAGCTAGCTAAGTTAAATGAGAAATATGGATCAGTTTTCAAGAACTTTGTTCCAGGAGAAACAAGTCAAGTGAAAAAGAACAAGAGAGTCAATATAGGGAATCTGTCAATCAAGCAATTGAATGACATATTGGCAAAAATAGAGGTTAAAGCAGAATCTAAAAGGAAAAACAATAGGAATGTGAAAGTAGGAATTAACAAACATAACAACTACAACACCTGATAAATATACACCTAGAAAAACCTGTGTGAAGTGTGGTAGTGTTAATCATTTGTCTGTTAATTACAAACTTGTTATGCCTGCACCCATGTCTGCACCTTCCTTATTTCCTAACATGCCTACATTGCATGTGAATGTTATGCCTGCACATAATATGAATGCACAATTTGCTAATATGCCATTTGCATAAAATCCTTACTATACTGCATTTAGTATGCCTCAAATGCCATTTAGCATGCCTTACGATAATAACATACTTGCACAGAATATGCCTTTCCATGTTAACCAGCATGTGCATGATAATTCTGTAATGATGAATGGTTTTATAGGTTCTACTCAAATGACTAAGGATGAATCTTAGATACCTAAGTCAAATGAGGACAAACCTAAGAAACTTAAGAAAAAGGCTAACAAAACAGGACCCGAGAAACTTGGGTACCAAAATCAACTTGATTTGATTTTGTTGTATACAGGGAAATAGAAAGAATCTTTGGTATTTGGATAGTGGGTGCTCAAGGCACATGACTGGAGATTCTACCATGCTCACTGAGTTCAAGGAGAGAGCAAGCCCATGTATTACTTTGGAGATGACAACAAGGGTTATACTGTGGGATATGGCTTGATTTCTAAAGACAATATCATCATTGAGGAAGTTGCCCTAGTGGTTGGACTGAAGCATAATCTGTTGAGTATCATCCAGTTTTGTGACATGGGAAGCTCAGTAACATTTAATTCTGAAGCCTGTGTCGTGACCAACAAGAATAACAACAATGTGGTTCTCACTGGAAAGAGGAAAGGAAATGTGTATCTAGCTGACTTCAACTCATCAAATGCAAAATCTGTTACTTGTCTCTTCAGCAAGGCAAGTCAAGATGAAAGTTGGTTGTGGCACAAGAAGCTGTCCCATCTTAACTTCAAGACTATGAATGAGCTAGTCAAGAAAGATTTGGTAAGAGGTATTCCTCAAGTGGAATTCTCAAAGGATGGATTGTGTGATGCCTGTCAGAAAGGAAAGTAGATCAAGGCATCATTCAAAAAGAAGGTTGATTCAACAATTGAAGAACCGTTACAATTACTACACATGTATTTATTTGGACCAGTCAATGTGTTGTCCATCTCAAAGAAAAGATATTGCCTAGTAATTATGGATAATTTCTTAAAGTTCTCTTGGACATATTTTCTCAAATCCAAAGATGAAGCTAGTGAAATCATCATCAATCACATAAGGCAAGTCAACAATCATCCTGATCTCAAAGTTAGAAAAATCAGGAGTGACAATGGAACTGAGTTCAAGAATTATGTGATGAGATTGTTTTGCGAAGAAAATGGGATCATGCATGAATTTCAGCAGCAAGAACCCCACTACAAAATGGAGTGGTGGAAAGGAAGAACATATCTCTTATTGAAGCTGCAAGAACAATGCTAGAAGAATCAAAGTTACCAACATACTTTTAGGCAGAAGCTATAAATACTGCATGCTACACTCAAAATATTTCTTTGGTTAATCAAGAAAAATGCATGACACCCTACCAATTATTCAAGAACAAGAAGCCAACATTAAGCTTTCTTCATGTCTTTGGCTGTAAATGTTATATCTTAGGGAATCAAACTGAGCAGCATGGAAAGTTTGATGCCAAAGCAGATGAAGGCATTTTTGTTGGGTATGCAGTTAGAAAAGTATACAGAGTCTACAATCTCAGAACCAACATTGTTATGGAATATGTACATGTTGTGTTTGATGATAAAAAGATTGAAGGACTGCAAGATGGAGATTTCCATGAAAGCCTCAAATTTGACAATGTTGAGATGATTTGTGATGAAAGTGATCAAGAAATAATATCTAAGGATAATGCAGAAAAATCTATAACAAATGAAGAACATAATTCAACATCCTTCGAAAGACCAAGTGCATCATCCATTGAGAGACAATCTACACCATCCGTCGAGGGGCAAAGACCAACATCTGTTGTGCCATCAATAGGAGTTGAAAGCCAATACAGATCAGAATCAGAAAGAACCTCAACTTCAAGTCAAATATCCACAAACTCAGGGGCAGTTTCTTCTAATCAAAACTCAGTCACACATCAAGAAAACTATAAGGCCTCTTCATCTAGAGCTTATCTACCACAATAGAGAAAATGGACTAAAGATCACCCATTCGAATTAATTATTGGTGATTGTTGGTGAGACTACGTAGCTGTATCAACAGTTATGTGATAACTCAACATAAGAATAACACTAGAACATGACAGGTTAATAATACTACGACTACACAAGAAATCAGAAGAAATGAAGAAAAGGCAAATACAAAGAATCAAAATATTAGAAGAAAGCTTGAGGTCTGTTTACAGGTCACTGAAAGAAGCTCATTAATATGTTCATGCCCCGGTGAAGAATAAAGGTTAAAGACTTTCATGGTTTCGAAAATGATGAAGATTCAGTGTATAGGTGCTGCCAGAAGATTTTAGTCTATTGGCATTGATTGAAGATAGACAGTGTTCGAAGCATAGGAATCTGAGGAATCGAAGATATGGTATAGACAGAGGTTAAAGAAGACAACTGCAGCCTTGAAGTTATACTCACTGAAAGGAGTTCATTTATACGTTCAAGCGTCAGTGAAGAACAGTGAATGAAGTATTCAAGATTGTAATAGCAATGAAGACATTGTCTAAAGTACCAAAAAGAATTCTAGTGAAAGTACATTTGTTTATTGACAGTCAGTATCTGAAGCGATAAAGTGTTGCAAGCTTAACAATGTAATCAAGGCTGTAATACGAAGACCTAAATCGGAGCTAGTCATCTGTGAACCAGACCCTTGAACTAGACATCAGTGATCCGTGAAAGGAAACAGAGTATTATTTTTAAAAATACTGTTAAGTGGTTTCTGTACTCAAGAAGAGTGGAAATATTTTAAGGTACAAAAATCCGGAGATTAAAAGGCTTGAAGATACAAAGGAGTACTGCCCGAGGACTTATAGGATTTATTTTTAATCAATGGCGGATTTTTTATTAAATGAATAAATGGAAATCAATGCATTTATTTATTTAATAATTTCATCAAAAATTGATTTTAAATAAATAAATTTTCATTTAATTTTTAATTAAATAGATAAATTTATTTATTTCTTTTTAATCAAATGATTATTCCTTTTTTACAATGTTGTCAGCCAGATGTACAGCCATGCAACTCGGTTTGTTTCCTTTAATCAAAAGAAAACACAGCAGTATTGAACAAAGAAACCAGGCACTGTACTAAGCTTTTGTGAAAGCAAGTTGACAACTTCATTTGTTTTGACATCACAGGACCCACGTGAAGACAAGAGAATCAAATATAATTGAAACAAACACAAAAAATTGGCAGGCTTTGATATGCCTTAATTCAACTCTTGTGACGCGCGCGTGTATGAAACGCGCGGGCTGGCTTCTCTACATTTCGTGCGTGCAACTCCCCTCCTGGATTTCCTGTTACTCAAACTAAAAGGAAAGGAAATAAAATCAATTGTACTACTTTTATTTGTTTAAACAAAGAAAAAGAATGCAAGTCTTGGTCACAGGTTATAAACCAAAAGAAATGAAATTCAATGAGTCGCAGGTTGAATGCATGTGGTCGCCGGTTGGTTATCAAATCAAAATAAACCAAGTCTTTGTATGTAACACCCCCAAATCTTTTGGGGTCGGGAATCCGGGTCGTCACGAGTTCCATTTCCCTTAATAACACTCAATCTTAATAAACAACCAACTACTGCGTACTGTGACCCCATAATAAACACACACCACAAGTTATAGTCTCAGAGATGAATACCAAATAACACAAGTCATTTTATTCCATAATTATAAACCATTACACCTTAAAAAGGGTTTTTTGAATAAATTTACATTTTTCTTGCCATTTTTACAGTTCATAAATATACATCAACAGTTGAAAACCTAGCCTACTGGTAGTTCCTACCTCAGCTACATCGTCATCCATGCCTACAGGAAACTGCGGAACGTTTCCTATCCGCTTGTGAATTGGGAGCTTAGTCCTGTTCATTTTGTGTATCTGTTGTTTTGTGATGAAAGAAGAAAGCAAGGGTGAGCAACAAGCCCACCAAAATAATATGTATAATGATTAATAATATATGAGCATTCCCATCATAATACTCATGAAATTCTTGGTCAAGCAGATATGAACCAAGTTTGATATCTTAACGCGACCAAGTCACAAAATATTCAGTATATATGTATATATACTTTTCGAAATTTTGGAAATCCTCTTCCATGCATAATATACATAGAGTTTCAGTCTATAACTGTATAAAGATATCGTTGCAAGGTGACCTCATATATCTAACCTTATCTCAACATTTTTCTGAAAATCTTTGTCATACATATAAGATAATCATTTACAAGATATAAGTTAAAAAGATGAAGTTACAAGATACTCCACTATACTTATATCTTTTCCGAATACTACTTGAACTACCACCGTTCAAGGTATAATCAGTTTTAAAAGTTCATCACATAGATGAGACTACAAGATAAGACTTGAATAGATTCAATCTTTGAAATATTATTATAAAGAATGAAGTTATGAGATACTTCATTAAGTCCCGATATATATAAACATATATATATATATATATATACATTTCATACACTCCTTGAAACCCTCTGTTATGAAAATTTTAAATAGAGCTGCAATATCCAATGAATTTGGAAAGGAGAAAACCTTGGCATAAACTTGATATCTTGCTGATCAGGCAAAGATACCAATTAAGTCACCTTTTCTACTAGTAGATGGATGAATCCCCCACTGGTCATCACCCTAGCCGCATTAGTTACTTATGTTGGACTATCACTCAGCCACTTACGCATTGATAAACTCCCACTGAGCCACTTACACTTTCATGGACGCCCACTGAGCCCATGTTGCTTATGCCGACTCAACTAGATGGACTTAATTCCCGAACGTTGGGAAAGTAATCAAAATATTTTCTCAAAACAGCAACCTCGTTGCAAATATAAAATACACCATAGAGCCGGATCCCTCAGGTTCTGAGCGAGTATTTAAATCCTCTTCGAAAGGAAGATCTTAATTCTGAAAATGAGTTTTGGGATCCGCTCTAACTTTTAAAATCATTTTGAAGACTCGAAAACATTTTAAAGAATGTTTAGAGTAATGATGATTTAATAAAATAAATCAATCCCGATATATTAGGAAATATCTGAATATTATTATTTAAATAATATTCCCATAAGGATAATCTTTATGAAAATATTTGAAGTAAAAGTTTTAAAACTCATACTTGAAGTGAATAATAAATAACAAAAGATATACTTATACGAAAGTACGATCTTTATTTGAATAATCGAAAATAAGTTTGATTATTATTCAAACCATCTAATATACCTTATTCGATTAATAGTTATAGAAAACTATATATAAATATATAAAAATATATATATATATAAATATATATATAAATATATATTATACTCGGGAATATCGACTCCCGGTTTAGAAAAATGTTCACCCTTGGGTCCCCTATACTAAAGGTATACGCAACTACTGCTTATCTCTAGCATAGGTATTATGCAGTTTATAAGCATCTGAATTGATAAAAGAATATCAAGATTTCACAACATGCATATATCTACCATATCAACATGCTCCAATATATTACAAGATTTGCTAATAACAGTCATGTACTTATCTTAAGATAATGCATCAATATGTTTACATCACAACAACAGTATAATGGGTAGAAAACTTGCCTGAGAGTACGGGGGTAGTCGGGGGTCTGAAATCGCTCTGGTAACCTATAATGTAATCAATGTACAAGGTTAACCTTCGGTCACCGTGCGACTACTCAATTCTTGACACTTAGGAGCGCTAACGCTCGACTACTACGTTGTTTACTAACGGCGTCGCTTACATACCCTCGGCTCCACTATTTTTATTAAATTGAGAAATAACATTTTTAAGGCGACTCTAACTTGAGACTCTTATTTACTGTCCCGTACAGGTTATCAAAAAGTTTCGGGACCAACGAAGCCTTTTACGATTTCCGAAAACATTTTACAAGTTCGGCGTTTAGTAAAAGTATCACCGCGAAACGCCGTTTACTAAAATGGTCATTTCTCCTAAACTGTAAGTCCTTTTAGGCGAACCACATATAAAAAATAAGTTTACAACATGCTCTATCTAGTCATGGTGTGGGTCGGGTCTGGACAGTGAGGCTTGCGTGCCTACTGTCTAGTGCAAGTTCGGTTTAAAAGAAATCGGGCATTACGACGGCTACGTTTACATGGTTTTCCACTTCTAGACTATACCAAAACAACAACCAAACATCAACCAATCAAGACCTTGTACTATAATACTTAAACAAGTCAAAACTCTTTCATAACCAAACCATTTCAAACCACTCCTCCAATGTTTTCAACCAACAACAATAATAACCACTAAAAACCAACCATTAACTAACTATACATACATAATCAAACTACTCATTACTTTTAACCACAAATCTTAAACAAAACTCAAAGTTAAGATCAAGATTCTAGAGTTTATACCTTCCTTGGAGAGTGGGTAATGTTTAACAAACCTTAGATGATCCTTAACTAGCCTTATAATGATCAAAACCTCAAAACAAAATCAAGAACACAACATTAGTTCTTGAGTTAACTATTCATCTGAACTATAAAACATTAAAAACGGAATTGAGAATCAAGGAGGTGAGGAGAGTGGTTACCTTAAATGTGTAAAGCTTCTCTAGGGCTTCGATTTGATAGGTAGAACGCGAAAAACGGCCAAGGGAAACTCAAGATACAAGCATTTCATCTTCCTCCATTTTCATCTCTCTTTCCTCTCGGGTTTTTTGATAAAAATGGGGAAATAAAGTGTTTGACTTGGTTTGTGGTGATAAGGAAGTGATGAGAAGATATTTGTTTGGTTATTGGTTGATTAATGTGAGTGGTAGGTGACATAAGCTTGTTTGGTCACCAATGAGCTCATCCTCCTTGCCACTTGTCAAGAGCTTATGGTGGAAGCATCTTTTAAGCTTAATCCTTGAATTAAGATGTTAATTCAGTGTCTTAATCTTGCACTAATTGACTCTTCTTCTTGCCACTTGCATTACTTAGTCGTTTAATTATTTTACGATTTGTTTATCGTTCGTTCTCGTTAATCGTTTGAGGAAACGTATCCGTGGTTTCATTGTCAGGGGCTCTATAAATCCTTCTTAATATCCTTTATTCCTTCTTTAATCACCTTTTATAATCCTTGGATTTAAATTCTTAATTCTTATTCCTTCCACATAATTCCTTCAGTGTCTGGTGGATTCTCGAGAAAAATGAAAGTGTCCGGTTTCGAATTCTGACGACTTTTACATACACTAATTCTCATTATAGAATACTAATATGAACTCAGAATTTCGATAAAAGGATTCCTATATAGCATGGTCTGATAATTTTCCTTAATCAACATCATCAGCAAAAGGTACTATTCATCAGGATTTCAAAAATTCCAAAAATTGGTGTTATTACATTGTACTTCTAATTCACTGAGTCGCAGGTTGGAAGTATATGGTCGCAAGTTATAAATCACAGAAAAGAAAAATATTGGTCGCAGGTTAGCAAGTCCTTACTCCTCAGCCACAACTTTGTTGAACAATCAATTAAGTTGTGTGGTTCAGTTCTAGCCACATATTTTGATTGATATAAAGACTACACTAAGCAGCAGAAGCAATCAAGAAGTTCTGTTTATCTTCTCTCCCAAAGAGCTGAAGATTTGCATCAAAGAGATACATAGGAGATATACACACAAATCCATATCAGTTATTCTGTCACCAGAGTAACGTTATAATTCCTGATTTAACTCTTGTATATTCTTAGGGGCATTATAAACGTTACCCGATAGTTAAATCCTTAGACAAACAAAAGTTAGATCATTGTATATGATTTAATTTGTTGATCTTTGTAGAAGCTAGGAACTTTGTTGTTCTTAGATTGTAGTCGGTTAATTTATTTACCGGAGTGTAGCAACACCCCTCGCGGATTTATATATGAATATATACTTTCCCGAATATCTTATGTTCCTCATTTTATTGTTCCAAACACTATTCATCTCAAGAACACGGAACCACTAACCGGACACTAAATTTATATCCGCGAAAGATTCGAAAGAATTTTTTAATTTAATGAGTATCGTATTCAATCCCCCCCTTCTACGATACTTCGGGACCTAACAATTGGTATCAGAGCTGACTGATTGATACACAAATCAAGATCCTTAAAAATAATTTATTTTATTAATTTTTCATTTACATAAATTTATTTTGTAAATTTGATTTAGAAAATTTATTTTATAAATTTAATTTAAATAAGTTTATTGTATGAACTTAATTTAAATAATTTATTTTATAAATTTAACTAAATTAATTTACTACTTAAATTTTAGTAAATAAAAGTTTTTAATTTGAATTTATTTTTTTTATTTTTGGCTGCTAGATTGTTTTAGTTATCTGCCATTTTTGTTGTTAAGTTCAGATTTGCTTCATTTTATTACCTGCCAAAGTGTGAGGAAATCATGAATCGGTGATGCTAGCTTCCTGGTCTACACGGAATTTGGCAGCTTCATTTGTTTTCTTGGTTGCCGCGGGACCCACGAATTGCATGTGTTTTAGTCGCAGGTTGGAAGGGAACCACTGAGGTCGCAGGTTGCGGCTCATATTTTTTTTGTATAAGAATTCACTTCACATGTAGTCGCAGCTTGCCACTTCAACAAATATAACAATTCATGGTCGCCAGTTAGCAGTCGCCATTTAGTCCTTGTACAATTATGTACCCGCATATTTTTATTTTTGATTTATTTATTTTTTCCAGAAAATTTAAAATTCGTAAATATTTCTTTTAAATATTAATTTACGTTTTATTTTAATTTTTAAGAAAATTCGAAATTCTTGAAAATTAGTTTTTTCGTACATATTTATTTTTGATTAATTTATTTTCTAAGAAAATTAAATATTATGGAAATTTAAAATTCTCTTAAATATTAAATTAAGGGTACTGAAAGTATTGGTAGACTCAAGATTTCTACAGCTTTTAAAGATTATTTTAATCTCTCGAAGAAAACGAAGACCATGTGTTATTCAGACGGAAAATTCCCGAACACGGAAATTAAAGATAATGGTTTTCTCACTCCAATAAAACTGATTTCAAGACCTACAGAAGTAAATTGTGGAATTTCCTCAAAGGCTTACTCCATAGGATAACACTGGATTTTCAGATGCAAGAAAGGAAATAAATTTCTACGGGTACAATTTTTCTCGAAGATTTTAAGACAACTCTAATGATTCCAGATTATACAGTCACATAGTGGTTTGTACCAATACTACACTTATCCGGGAATCAATGAGATCATATAGGCAGGAATTGTGGAGGTCAGAGAAAATAGTGGGGACAAACAAACATCTCAGTTACAAGCATTTAAGTTGGAACCTAGGGATAAAAACTGAATCAAAGGAAGCTCAGGTAGAAGTACTTGGAGGACTGGACGTCAGGGTAGTGTTTTACTTATCAGGGAAGTTTAGTCACATCAGATTCACAAGAAGTACTGATGTTATATCCAAAGATCAAGCCTATCTACTCCAAAGCAGCGACTTTTACAGATTTAGTTCAAGAGGTGATTTCAAGACTGAGATTGGGACAGAAACAAGATTTGATGTTGCAGTTCTGACAAGATATATGTGTCAAGTAAATAGGGGTTTTGCTACAACAGAACAAGAAACTTGACAAAAAGGATGACTAGGGACTCATTTGACGAATTGAGACAAAGGTGGAATGTTTTCATAGGGAAGCATCCAGTCAAAACTTATAGTACATCGGGAAAGAGTTGGGATGGATCAGATGAAGAGAAGGAAGATCATGAATATCTTGATTTCATAGCAATCTCTGAATATGATCCAACTCACATATCTTAGGTTTCAATTTCTTGAACCACTGCAATATTTTGCTCTCAATATATAAGATCTTAGTGTTTAAATGTTTAACACTCGCACAAGCATGATAGTATCACACATAGATAATGATGAACTAGTTCAATAGATTATTTTTATGGTACCCTGGATTGATGTTTAACTTGTGCATGTTACTTTAGATGATCTTAAATATGTGTTTGAATATTTGTTGAACATGATTAATTACTTTAGTGAGATATATGTTTTCCAGTACTTAAGACCTTTGTTTATGCTTATCTCCTGTATCATATTACATTGTGATTTACTCATTTATTCTGATATGTTTGTTAAGATGTGTTAGTTTATAATTGGATTGAGACAATAGAAGAAATATAATATGTTTGTTAAGATGTGTTAGTTTATAATTGGATTGAGACAATAGAAGAAATATAATGATAGGATTTGACTAGATAGAATTAGTGATTTATTTGTTAATTCTGTTTGTTCCATATCATGCCTATTTTGCTTAATTCTCATGTGTGATATTTCTGAATGAATGCCATGTACTCCTATTTCAATGCTTGCTTATTTTTATTTCATGAATGCATCTCTTAGTACTTGAATTAATTATTATAAAAGCATGTTTAGGATTTTAATAGGGAAAAGACTGCTAGTCCTCCTTATGTAAGGTTGGAACCATTTTTCCCCTAGCCTAAAGACAAATTTGTCAAGGGCATTAAAATGGAGAAAATGGTCAGTCAAAGATAAGAATGAGCCTGATAAGGTTGCAGCTATTGTTATCTCTAATTATAATAATATCTCTAATCCATCTGGACCTAAACGGATAAGTTGGGTACAAAGAACTGTTAATCCATTTGTGAGTGTAGGACATAACTGGTCAATTAATTCATATGTATTCTTGGTAATTCATACTCAAGGCATATGATCAAAGAAAGAGCCTCACAATCAAATGTGATTAACAAAAGTTATCCCGTCAATAATCTTTGGAGATGACAATAATAGTTTTCATTATGGGACAAAACTATGAAGAAAAAGGGATGTCATCGTGGACTCAACAATTGCTATCACTAATAACAACTAATCATTGGAGTCACTGATAATAATTGAAGCATCTTTCTTGTTGGAGAATCAAGGCACAAATCCTCTTATCAGATAGTTCTGCATCAAAGGACAAAATGTCAATTCAACGAAGGATTAGTGTCTAATCTCAAACAGGAAGGTTGAGAAGCTTGCTCGTGTTAGAGTTAGGAAAGGAAATGCTCATGGCTAGACTGGAAACTCTGGAAAGGTGAAGTCAATGGTTTCTATCGTAAAGTCTCATCTGATAAAAGTTTAGCTATGGCATTGGAAGCTCTCACCCTTGAACATCATCTCAAGGAACTCTTTTATGAAAATGGGTTAGTTAGAGGACTGCCTCATCTGGAATTCAGAAGACGATAAATGTAAGGCATATCAGAAAGAGGAGTCAAAGATAATATCACATCAAAGTAAAGATATACCTTAGTGATGGTGGTTGACTACTCTTATTAAACAAAGTTGTTGTTCATGCGTTCTCAAGACAAGACATCACAGATGGTAATTGATCACATCAAAGAAGATCTACCTGGAAGCAACTGTAAAAGAAATGATCTTGTGGTCAGATAATGGGACTGAATTTAAGAAACAGTTTTAATTAATATTTGTATCATCAAGAATATTTTGTTACATATTCAGCACTAGGAGCTCCGTGTCATAATGGAGTAGTACAAAGGAAGAACCGGAACCTGATTAAAGCAACAAGGACAATGTCAAGCTAATCCAGACTTTCTAAATACCAAAGGGCTGAAACAGTCAATATAGTTTGCTACAAGTAAGATCAAGCCTTGATCGGGATGTATACATGAAGAACACTAATGAGTTAATGGCCAACAGAAGCAAACACTGGATAACCTGAAAGTGTTTGGAGAGAATGTTCTACTGAAGCAAATAATGAAATGTTTTTAGTTGTTTGAAGATCTTGGCATTTACAGCTAAAACTAGTTGGGATATTTTCCATGGCTTCTTAGTGGAGTATACAATCTACAGGGCATTCGTGGTTGATCAATAGAAGATGATTGAAAGTCTAAATGTATAATTTAACAACTTCATGCTCCAAGTTGTAATAAGATAAATTAATGGTATTGATAATTCATATCCAAGTAGTTAAATGGTAGTGTGTAACAAAACTCATTATTTCAATGAAGTCAGTCAGCAAGGGTAAGGATTTTCAGGAAATCCCAGCAACAGCTTAGGGGGAGCAAAAAGAAGGATCAATTAGTGAGACATAACACCACATTAAAAATCAAGAGGACACTATAAGAACATATCTGTTGAGATAAAGGGTTTGATGTCAATATTATTGCCAGAGTCTAGTTCTTAAGTGATCCAGATGGTGGAGTAATGATTAACAGGGCAACTGAGTATGAATGATTAATTTTCTAGTTTTCTATCCGAAGAAGAAACTAAGAAAGTTACAGAAGCTCTGATAGATCCGAATTGATTGGGTGACTGGAAAGCAAGATGAACTCAATCAGTCAGCAAGCAGATTGTAGGGAAGCTGGTATCCAAACCAAATGACAATTTTGTAATTGATACAAGGATAACCAGAAATCAAAACTGGATGAAAATGGCATTGTTACGAGGGACAAGGCCAAACTGGATGCTAGGTTATTATCAGGAAGCCGTATCTAACAGAAAGCACCAGTGACGAGACTTGAGGATATTAAGACATAACAGACACTTGATGCACATTCAAACTTGGAATTGAACTCTAGTAGATGTGTACAAGTGTACTCCTGGTTGGTGAGTCAAAAGAGGAAGTCAATGCACAATAGTTCATGGACTTTGCAGTTGCAGATCTATTGGATTATGTATATCTCTTCTTCACAAGCTCACTTCAGGTTGTTATGAACTAGTATACTACTCAAGAATTCGTCAAGGACATGGTATGACACTCTAACTGAAGTTACAGTTAAATATGAACTAGTAGAGTCGTCATATTAATAACTCTCTTATCACCAGGCACAAACATAATGTTATATATGTGCAGTGATATAATGATAATGTTATATGTTGGTCTACTGACAAAAACTTGTGCAAGATTATTTGCTAAGTAATTGCAAAGTAGGTATGGAGGAGCATGTTGGAAAAATTGTAATTCTTTTTGGAATTACTTCAAGCAAGCCATTAGAATAATTCTTTTAGGAGCTCAAGCAAGCCAAAAGAACAATTATTTTAGGAGCTCAAGCAAGCCAAAAGAATGATGGAAATACAAGTAAGTTTAGGATCTTTTGAAGATGTAAAAGTTTGGAAAATTCTGAACATGCCAAGACTACTTACCAACAGAAACCACTAAAGCTTGATCAGTACAACTCAGGTATAATGACAAGCTATAGAGGTATGATAAGCTCACTCTTTTACATAAATGCTAATAGACAACATGTAATGTTCTCAAGATGCCAAAGTGCAAGGTTCCAAGTGGATCCTAGAGAATCCAATTGTATAGCTATTAACAAAATTTTTAGATATCTAACGGGATTACCAACTCTTGGAGTAAAGTAACCTAAAGATATTATGCTTAACATGTTTGGCTATGTAGATATAGATTATGCATGTTGGAAGAAAGAAAGGAGACGCATCTCTGAAGTTGTCAAACTTAAGTGACAGGAGAAGCATCTCGGGAAGCTGTCAACTTCGTGGAAGAAGATTGATTTCTTGTTAAGATAAGAAATAAGCTCAAATCCAACAACTTTGTGGAACACTCTATGACAAGGCACATTACCACCAAGTATCATTTATTTCGAGAGCATATCTTTTAGTCAAAGAGTCACATGCAGAAACACTTATTAAATCTCTTGTTAAAGTTAATAATTCAAGAATGGTTTGTAAGTGTGGGATATCATTCATTATATATTAGCTGGAAATCTCATCTATAAGGAATTCTTCATATAAGTTCACAAGTATTAAATCTTCAATATTTAAAGGACTTGTGAATTTATCAGTAATCCAGTACCTCGTACTTAGTGCTACTATCTTGATTATCATGATTACAGTGTCTCATATATTTGTGGTAGTTAAGCATTATAGCATTAAGTTTGAATATTATTTTAATTTTATTAAAATAATATGCGGCATAGTTATTTGTATCTTGTACGAATAATTGTGATACTTTTAGTAGTAGTAATATTATTTAGGATTTTTGTTCTAAGTAATCAATGCTCATTTCTAAAATCACTAATATTGAAAGTTGACGTATTTTTTAAGTCATGTGTATAAAACTCTCAATATTTTATATGCTTAGAAAGTAGTTCTAAAAATACTAATTATCCAGGGAGTGATTGCCATGTATATAAGTCATATATCCTATTGGTGATTATTCAAGGATAATTATAAATATTTAAGTGCTAGTATATAACTCATAGATATTTAGTATTTATTTATTTAATAATTATTTTGGGTAGTTTAGATTATGGAAATTGAAGTAATTCAATGATTTTATTTGCTCCATAATTCAAACTAACTTAAAATAAATAAGCAGCATGATTGATTATAACTAAATATGTCAACAATTGATATCTAGTATATTGATTGTAACTTATGTGTTATAAGTTAATTATGAGATTTTGGTTTTAGTGAATTTATCAATGTTTACATCTCAAGAATTCATTGAAATCAGAATCATGATTGTAGCATGATTAGTTGTGTGCTAATTCTTGACTTATATCAGTTAATGATACTTAGTTAAGAGTTTAGTTATGAACTAATTATGAAGTATTAGTATTTCTGACATTACTTAGAACTCCTCTAAGTACTCAATGATTATCCTCAGTCATTTATACTAATATAAATAGTGTAAAAATTCATTAAGTACAACTATGGTCAATGTGAATAATGCTTTATTAGAAGTAACCATATGTTGTCAACTTAGAATAATTTTCATACTTACTTGCAAATTCCTATATGCTTTGATATAAATGCCATACTCAATGGATTAAAGTATATGAAACTTAGAATATCTTTCTAAGATTGCAAATAAGACAATGTTGGCAAATGTTGCCTTATTTATCGAACCAACATTGTTTGAGATAATACAGTTGTTAGGAGTTGACAATTGTATAATATATGAAATTGAATGCTAATTTCTATTTAATAGATAGTTGGTATTTAATTCATTGATATCTTATTATAATATATTTGAATTATGATGTTAGACAATTCCATTTCAAATCAGTTTCTTGATTTAAATTATATTAAAGTAAGGTGCAACATAATTATTAGTATCTAAAATACTTGACAAGTATCAGTCAATGATATATTGTTAATATTTTGTTGCAGATAATTGTGAGATTTTTAGTTATAGTGAATTTATAAGAGTTGCTATATCTGACATATTCACTATAATTTGAAATCAGCAGCATAGTCAGTCTTATTAAGGTTATTTATCAATAAACAATTTTGTCGATTATAATCTTATAAAGATAGATTACAGATCTTTTGATGTGAATGAGAATTGCTTAGACTTTACCCTAAGTGATCAATGCTTTTACAAAAACTCATTCATATTGAAAGATAAAATATTTCTTTCTCTTCTCAATAATGCTAGGTCATGAGTCTGTGTCTTTTTCACATTAAAAGACATGATTATTTATCTCTTTATTCATAAAAATAGACTCATGCACTCAAACAGTTTTAAGAGAAAAATCAAACTTCTTTTTACAGTGGTGGTTGCTTATTTCATTAAAATCTTTTAAAATCACTACTATACATCATTTCTCTCAAAAGATCAAATGTATAATTTTCATTCATTATAGATCTTAAATGCATTTTATCTCTATATTGCCATATGTTCTGTGATGCAGGTTCAACCTCCAATGGCATTCTTTCATTTGATAGTCATGAGGTTGAAAACCCACAACTTTTATCCCAGACTATAAAGACAAATACAGAAACAGAACCAATTAACACTCTCTTACTACTAAAATGAAGTATGAATGAGCGTGAGGGAGAAAGTGCCTTAGTGCACCACATAAGGAAGGTTCTGAAGTCAACCCAGCAGCTCTATCTCCTACAAAGATGAGTAGTATTTAAACCGAGGCAACTGCTAGCCCCCATTCATCTTCTCAAAAAGATGTAATGGCTGAAAAGGCGGAGAAATAGTACTAGATTCATCCTCTCAACAAGGTGTTTTTATTGAAATTCGCCTGTCGGCCAGCGTATCCAATGTAGTGTCACCACCTCAAACATAAACAATTCTTGATACACAAGGAGAGGTTACACACACAAAGGAAGAGTTGACGGAAACAAGATTTTTGACCATTTTAAGGTCAGATTCGATTGTTTAAGGTTCTTTAATGGACCAATTGCCATTACAGGTGTTAAGAGAGGATACTGATCCAATAGCCACATGTCAGTGGTCAGTGTCTACCTCCCTAGGCTTAAATCCCCTGGATGCATCTGCGGATAGTGGATCTGACATAGGTGCAGATCGACAACTTGTTGTCAATGATTCAGATATTACCTAATGAGTCACAAGAAAATGTCTTCACAGATATTAAAAGTAAACTTTGATCTTTATGCTAAATTCTTTGGATCATTATTTACCTTCCCAGAGTTCAAAACTGGAACCCTAAAAGGTAAACTAGCAACTTGTAGATTATGACTCAGATTCATCTGACGAGTCTAACAAGGATGGGGATTTGTGAACTCTCATTGCACCACATGTGACCTCCTTAAGGATGGCTAAGGTGATTTTCCTTGCAAGTACAGCTAGATTTTGGAGCTATGAGAGGAGTGATACACTTGTGAGAATGAGTGTAAATACGAGCGGAGAGAAGAGTGAAACACTTGTGAGGTACACGAAACAGAATCACACACTCACAGTGAGGAAGAAAGAGAAACAACATATCCCATTCCGTATCCATACTTCGGGACCTAACAATTGATTTTTTAATCTCACAGTTAGGAAGTATAAGGAGTTGGGAAGATCGGTGAACATGATGATCAAAGTGAAGTCATTCTTGTAATATTTAAAGGGATATGGTTGATCAGACTATGACTTGTTATTTTTTTTCCAACCAAATCAAATATGAGAACTCCTTCAAACAACAGCATACATTCCTTCACTAAGGGGGAGATAAAAGCTTATATAATGGTTTGGAGGATTCCTCAACTAAGTGGGAGAAATAGCAGGGAGGAGGAAAAAGGTAAAGCATATGTACACCAAAAACTATCAGAAGAAGTGGTTTCGTTCATTACTATTATTTATAATAGGAGAAGCTATTTTCCAAAAGGGGAGTACCATTGGTTTTTATCTGCGGATCCTATTGTACCGGAGATGTGGTAAACGAAGGTGATCTCCTTTAAGCAGTTGATTCTCATAGGGGGAGAAGCAAGAGAGATATGTGTTTCTCAACAGGAAATATGGTTGTACAAAGGAAGCTATTGATGATTACTTCTAGACTTAAAATTTTTTTATGGCAGATATTTGAAGAACCAAGGAAATGAAGAAACTACTTGAAGATCATTTCAGTGCTAGAGGAACAAGCATCTTTCATTTTAGTTACTCAAGAAATCTGGAAATGCAGAATTTGATCCAAAAAACCAGTAGCATTATTTACAAGTCCAGGTACTTTACTTTTTCAAGTTGTTAGTTGAGTTATCCTCTATATTTAATTTGTTTAATAGGTCTAACAATCAAATAGGGGAGATTGTTGGTGAGAATGCGTAGCTGTATAAATAGTTACATGATAACTCAACATGAGAATAGCACTAGAACATGACAGGTTAATAATACTACGACTACACAAGAAATTTGAAGAAATGAAGACAAGGTAAATACAAAAAAATCAAAAGATTAGAAGAAAGGTTGAGTTCTGTTTACAAGTCACTAAAAGAAGCTCATTATTATGTTCATGCCTCAGTGAAGAATAAAGATTAAAGACTTTCAGGGTTTCGGAAATAGTGAAGATTCAGTGTATAAGTGCTACCAGAAGATATCAGTGTATTGGCATTGATTGAAGATAGACAGTGTTCGAAGCATAGGAGTCTGAAGAATTGAAGACATGGTATAGACAGAGGTCAAAGAAGACAGCAGCAGCCTTGAAGTTATACTCACTGAAAGGAGTTCATTTATATGTTCAAGCGTCATTGGAGAACAATGAATGAAGTATTCAATATTGTAATAGCAATGAAGACGTTGTCTAAAGTACTAGAAAGGATTTCAGTGAAAGTACATTTGTTTATTGACAGTCAGTATCCGAAGCGATAAAGTTGTTGCAAACTTAACAATATAATCAAGGCTTTAATACGAAGACCTGAATCGGAGCTAGTCTTCTGTGAACCAGACCCTAGCACTAGACGTGAGTGATCCTTGAAAGGAAACAGAGTATTATTTTTTAGAAATACTGTTAAGTGGTTCTTTTTACTCAAGAAGAGTGGAAATATTTTAAGGTACGAAAATCCGGAGATTAAAAGGCTTGAAGATACAAAGAAGTACAGCCCGAGGACTTACAGGATTTATTTTTAATCAATGGCGAATTTTTTATTAAATGAATAAATGGAAATCAATACATTTATTTATTTAATTATTGCATCAAAAATTGATTTTAAATATATAAATAATCATTTGATTTTTAATTAAATAAATAAATGAAATTTATTTATTCATTTATTTATTTCTTTTTAATCAAATGATTATTCCTTTTTTACAATGTTGCCAGCCAGATGTACAACCATGCAAATCGGTTTGTTTTCTTTAGTCAAAAGAAAACGCAGTAGTATTGAACAAAGAAACCAGGCAGTGTACTAAGCTTTGTAAAAGCAAGTTGGCAGCTTCATTTGTTTTGACATCGCGGGATACGCCTGAAGATAAGAGAATCAAATACAATTGAAACAAACACAGAAAATTGGCAGGTTTTGATATGCCTTAATTCAACTCCTGTGATGCGCGCGTGTAAGAAACGCGTGGGCTGGATTCTCTGCATTTCACGCGTGCAACTCCCCTCCCGTCTTGCCTGTTACTCGAACTGAAAGGAAAAGAAATAAAAGAAATTGTACTGCTTTTATTTGTTTAAACAAAGAAAAAGAATGCAAGTCTTGGTCGCAGGTTATAAACCAAAAGAAATGAAATTCAACTATTTCTGAGTCGCAGGTTGAATGCATGTGGTCGCCGATTGGTTATCAAATCAAAATATACCAAGTCCTTGTATTTCTAATTCACTGAGTCGCAGATTGGAAGTATATGGTCGCAGGTTATAAATCACAGAAAAGAAAAATGCTGGTCACAGGTTAGCAAGTCCGTACTCCTCAGCCACAACTTTATTGAACAATTAATTAAATTGTGTGGTTCAGTTTTAGCCACATATTTTGAATTGTTATAAAGACTACACTAAGCAACAGAAGAAAACAAGAAGTTCTTTTCATCTTCTCTCCCAAAGAGCTGAAGATTTGCAGCAAAAAGATACAGAGGAGATATACGCACAAATCCATATCAGTTATTCTTCTCATCGGAGTAACCTTATAATGCCTGAATTAACTCTTGTATATTCTTAGGGGCATTATAAACGTTACCCGGTAATTAAATCTTTAGACAAACAAAATCTAGATCATTGTATAAGATTTAATTTGTTGATCTTTGTGGAAGCTAGGAACTTTATTATTCTTATATTGTAGCCGGTTAATTTATTTACCGGAGTGTAGAAATAGCCCTCGCGGATTTATATATGAATATATACTTCCCCGAATATCTTGTGTTCCTCGTTTTATTGTTCCAATCACTATTCACCTCAAGAACACGGAACCACTAACCGGACATGAAATTTTATATCCGCAAAAGATTCGAAAGAATTTTTTAATTAATGAGTATCGTATTCAACCCCCCTTCTACGATACTTCGGGACCTAACAGTGATGCATCTTCAAGAGTGCAAACTAGGAAAGATGTAATATCCGGGTAAATTATATGAATATTATATGTTAAATAAATAAATATTATGTGTTCTATAAATTTAAGGTGATTATTGCCATGATATTAGATGTTACAGTTGTTATGTGTGTTTCTGTGCGGGCCGGAACATTTTTCAATTGATTAATATATGTTTAAACTGCAATTATACGAATCTATCTGCAATCGGGACGCGTGTTTATTAGCATCTTTATTAAGATACTTGTTTTATTTCATTTTATGCGCGTTTGAATGTATTCTAGGTATTTTTCGGGATTTTCTGGTAATTTAGGGAGCGTTTTCGTGTTTCAAAAATCAACGGACCGGGACCCCACCGGGACATCAAATCCCACAAAATCCGTGTTTTTATTTTTATAAAATTATTCGTATTTGAAATACCCTTTATTTTTGTATTTTCGAATTATTCGCAATTTTTGGGGAATTTGGACATTAATTTTGTATTTTATCGTTTTTAAAATTATCCCCCGTAATTATTATTTTGGGGCATATTTATTGTAATTTAGGGATAAAAACATCCTTTATTTATTTTGGGGATATATTTTAGATTTAATATAGATAACTGTAACAATTTTATTTTACTCATTTTATTTAACAAAAAAAAAATCAGATAATAAAAGAAAAACCAAGAAACTGTTCTTGGGGGTGTTCTTAACTTAGAGAATCAATCCTATTGTTTTGAGTGATTTTGATTTCGGATTTTAAAGCTTGAATATCCAAAACGAACCTTGGATCATCAGCTTCATCCTCGTATTATCAGATTCAACAACCGGTAATCGAACCAAAAATTTGATTTTTTATTCTTTACACCCGAATTTGATTCTTCAGTTTTACGAACTTGTGATTATTTATGATGTTACAATTAGCTTTGATATGAATATTAGAGTTGTTTTGGACATGTTTTAATCGCGTTGTGGTTCGGAATAATATGAACCGAGTTCTTGTGTTCTTGGGTTTTTATAAACTACCGGAGTTTCGCCGGATTCGAGCCTCACCGGAATCTGGGGAAAAACCAGTAGGGTTCTTGGTGTTCTCCCCAACCCGGTTTTGACCCATGACCCGACCCGGACGAAACCCTAACCCTAGTCCCTTGATCCTTTTTCCCCTAATTCAAAATTTTAAAATTTGGTTCTATCTTCTTTTTTTAAAAAAATTATTTTGAAATTACTTTCTTATTTCCAAAAATTATTTATTTTATGTTTAAAAATCATTTACTTATTATTTTTAAATTCTAAAAAGTATTATCCTAATTCTTTTAAATTCCCAAATTATTTTCCTTATTATTTTCAAAATTCAATTTGATTTAATTATTTATAATTTATTTTAGTTAATTATTTATGAGTTTAATTAATTGATTAATTCAGTTAATCAATTAATTTTATTTATAAATAGTTAAATACATATAAATTATTTATATTTAATTCAAATAATTCCTAAAAAATTATTTTTAAGCTTTTAAAAATTATATTTTGGTATTTAAAAATCAATCAATATTATTATTAATTGATTTAATTTTATTTATTTCTTATTTTATTCATAATAATTAAACCGTTCGTCCGTTTAATACGAAACGAACGCGTATAGACTGAGAAAAATGTTACGCTTTCAATAAAAATACTTTTGAGTCCTAATTTCTTTTTTGTTGCAATGACATTTGATTTGTGTATCAGTTTGAGTTGGTATCTGGTCGGTAAATATTATTATTGACCTGATTTTCATTCTGAACGCACTAAGATATATCTTTTAATGATCTGACTTATGTGTTACATGAAATATGTGATTACGTGTTATACGAATGCCATGATTACTTACTACATGATATGCATGCTATCTGTTTACAGTTTTAAAATGCCATGATTAGTTATAAAACGATCGGGTAGATGTCAAGACGTATAGTTACGTCGATTGAGTTTGGTTCTGTCAATTAAGATAGTCCTTTTATTTATAGAATCGAGTAGCAAGGAGTGCAGTCAAGTGTTAGATTGAGATAGTTGCCAGCAGCTATAAGCAGAGTTATAGTGAAAGGTTATTGAGCATACCAGGCAAGTACTCCTAATTTCACTTATCGTTCCAGTGACGTTATTTCGAATTATATTATGCAAGTATTTATATCTTCACTTATCATTCAAGTGATACTGACTCTGAACTTTATTCTTTCAAATTCCATACTATTCTAAGTTCAGAATAGTTAAACATTTTATGTCTCGCTATAAATCACTCTATACAGTGGAACCTTGAATTGAGAGTAGTGAATAACTAATTGTTCTAGTTATTTCTCCATTGATTGTTCAGATAACTCTGGACCATGAGAAATGGGGAGTTATACAGTTAAGAATGTCCTTTGATTCGGTCCTTTTGATCAAAATGTTTTATGGATTGGATGAATGCGTAAGTGACGGGGACGGGCGGTCCAGTGGAGGGCTATTGCTATGTGTTATATGAAATATTATGACAAAATTTGTGCCACAGTCAGATATATTGCCTTTTTATTTGAGTACTCGTGTTTTGGGGACATTTTTCTACGAATCATGAACCAGTGCTATCACACGGGTTGATCAGCATGTGATAGTATGTCCGTCGGAGTTAGATTCCAATCTAAAAATTTTCGTTTATTGCTGATAGCTTGTGAAGCTTTTATTATTGATCAAATATTACTGATTTTATCCTGTTGTGCAGTTATTATCAAAATGTGGTTTATCATTTCAAGCACATTTTATACTGCTTGGTGAGCATTTCTTTCGCTCATACTTATTTATCAATCTAATCTTTCAGCTAAGCCAGAGCAGGCTTGAGTTCCAGGTTTGATCAGAAGTCAAGTGCTTGTAGATAGTCGGGTGTGTTTTCCAGGTAGACTATTTTGGGATGCTTGAATAAGTCTAGAGGTTTGTAATTAAATTTGAATAATCTGTAAACTAACTAGACGTATGGTTTGTAATGACGGTTGGTTTGTATTAGTGCCTGTTCCATACTATAACCTGTGATCGATCTAGTGCATGCAAGGGGTCATATTTATTATATTATTCCATTGTGATTATTTTATTATAGTTTAGTGGCTAGTGACCCCCAACTCTAGACCCCGGGTTTGGAGGGCGTCACAGGTTGGTATCAGAGCTACAGGTTATGGTCACTAAAATAGGCTTAGGATTATCATATATGAGTCATAAGAAGATCACATAAGATAGGCGCGTGTAGTTTAGCTCTTATAGGGTTAAATTTAGGTTATTGGGATGGGTTATAGTTAAGTTGTTTAGGTCTCCTATTTTGTGTTTAGCCTTAAGCCTTTGTGTTATTGCCTTGCTATTTTGTTGGTTTTGAGAGTGGTATGAAGTGTTGAAAAGGAGGTTGAAAGGTTGTGCTGCAAGCCTATCCACCGTTTGTTGGTTTATTTGAGATTTTGTGTAAGGGTTTAAAAGGTTTGGATAATTTTTCGTCGATTTTCTTTGAGTTATTATTCTCAAGATAATAAGCAGGATTATGTGATAATCATGTCGCTTGTGTTAATATGGTAGCAAGTTTATGATATTTTGAGAAGAGATAATGCTTGAGAATTTTGGTATGCTAAAGAATTGCTACATATTTGACGCAATGCTTGACAGATTATTATATATGTTGCTTGTTTCTTACCAGAATAATGGCACCAAAGAGAAGAAGTAATTTAGAAGATGATCGTACCGAGAGTCGGATGGATCCAGCGATTGTCCAGATGTTGGGACTGATGCAGCAACAGATGTTACATCTTACGCAGCAGCAACAACAGCAGCAGCAAGCAGCAGCAGCACCACCACCTGCAGTATCTTTTAAGCAAATTCAAGCTGTAAAGCCACCTGAGTTCAAGGAAAGTGTTGATCCTGTGGAAGCCAATGCATGGCTCAAGGAGATGGAAAAGGCTTTTGAATTAGTCGGAGCAGGGACTGAACAGAAGACCAAGTTTGCAAGCTACTTTCTGAAAGGTGAGGCGAACTATTGGTGGGAATCCACGCGAGCATTGGAAGGAGGTGAATTTATAACTTGGGAAAGGTTTACTGAACTGTTTCTGGAGAAGTATTTCCCGAGGTATATGAAGAACCAAATGGAGATCAAGTTCTTGAATTTAACCTAGGGAGATCTTACTGTGGATGAATACGAGGCTAAGTTTACTGATTTAGCAAGGTTCGTGCCAGACCAGGTTGATAAAGATGAAAAGAAAGCAAGAAGGTTTGAACAAGGATTGAAGTTTTGGATTCAGAACAGCGTGTCCATGTTTGAGTTGACTTCATATGTGGCAGTGGTTCAGAAAGCAATGGTGATCGAAAGTAAAAGTGACATGTCTCAGAAAGGAAAGGATGGGAAGAAGAGGAAAATTGAACCCTCAGGGGGAGGTCAACAACAAGGTAACTTTCAGGGCCGTTTTGATAAAAGGCTAGAGTTTTAGGGTAATAGGAATGTGGGATTCAGAAGACCACAATCAGGAAATGGAGGACAAGGCAACCGTTTCCAGAATTCAAATCAGCAGAGGTCCAATCGTCCACCAGTACTAGATTGCCAGTTTTGTGGTAGAAAGCACTTTGGGAATTGTAATGCCAATGTGACGTGTTTCAAGTGCGGCAGGAAATGACACTTTGCTAATGTGTGTCAGAATCCGACTCAAGGTCAGAATTTGGGAACTGGTTGTTATAAGAGTGAGAAGTCAGGACATATTGCCAGGAATTGCCCAACACAAGGTACGACAAGCAACACACCAAGGCTTACAGGTGCTCCATCTCAGAATGTGCCAAGGATTGAAGGACCACCAGCAAAGGACCAGCCAAAGGCCAGGACATTCAACATATTTATGTAGGATGTTATTCAAAGCTCTGACGTGGTTGCAGGTACGCTTCCAGTCAACTCCATAGATGCTAAAGTTCTATTTGATGCTGGAGCTACAAGGTCATTTATTTCTCAAGATTTTGTTGATAAACTGCATTGCGAAGTTAAGTTGTTAGGACAAGCATTAATGATAGAGCTAGCTAATAAGAACCAAGTTTCCGTCGACCGAGTGTGCCCGAGGTATGATATTAAGATAGGAGGACATTATTTCTATGCCAACTTGATACCTTTTAAGTTGGGAGAATTTGATGTTATCTTAGGAATGGACTGGTTGTCAGAAAATAACGCTCAGATTGATTGTAAGAATAGGAAAGTAAGACTTCAAACCTCGGGTAGTAAGAAAAAGGTGATATTTTAAGGAAATAAGCAAGAAAAGAAGTTTTTAACGATAGCTCAAGTGAAGAAGTTATTGCGTCAGAATTGCGAAGCGTATTTGGCCCATATGGTAGACACCGGCAAGGAAGTTCCAGCACTAGAAGCAATTCCGGTTGTCAATGAGTTTCCAGATGTCTTTCCGGATGATCTACCAGGATTACCTCCCGACAGAGAAATTGAGTTTGCAATTGACTTAGCACCCGAAACATAACCAGTTTCTAAAGCTCCGTACCGGATGACACCAGTAGAGATGAAATAATTGGCAACTCAGCTGCAAGATCTTCTGGAGAAAGGAGTTATAAGACCTAGTGTATCCCCGTGGGGCGCACCAGTACTATTTGTCAAGAAGAAAGATGAGAGTATGCGACTATGTATTGACTATCGAGAACTGAATAAGCTGACCATTAAGAATAAGTACCCGTTGCCAAGGATCGATGATTTGTTTGACCAATTGAGAGGTGCGGTATGGTTTTATAAAATTGATTTAAGATCTGGATATCATCAACTGAAGATCAAGCCAGAAGACATTCTGAAGACCGCATTCAGAACCAGATATGGGCATTATGAGTTTCTAGTGATGTCATTTGGATTAACCAACGCACCAACAACTTTTATGGATCTGATGAATCGAGTATTCAAGAAGTATTTGGATAAATTCGTGATCGTGTTAATAGACGACATTTTGATATATTCCAAGACAGAAGAAGAGCATGCAGAGTATTTGAGAATAGTTCTGGAAATACTAAAACGGGAAAAATTGTACGCAAAGTTTTCCAAGTGTGAATTTTGGTTAAAAGAAGTATGATTTCTCGGGCATGTGATTAGGAATAAAGGAGTGGAAGTGGATCCGGCAAAGATTGAGGCCATAATCAACTGGGAGAGACCAAAGAGACCAATAGAAGTAAGAAGTTTCATGGGACTGGCAGGTTACTACAGAAGATTCATGCAAGATTTTGCAAAGATAGCTACACCATTGACAAAGCTCACCAGTAAAAATTGGAATGGGACGAGAAGTGCGAGGAAGTTTCCAAGAATTAAAGAATAGATTAGTATCTTCTCCAGTGCCAGTCTTGCCAGATGAACGAGGAAATTTTGTGATCTACAGTGACGCGTCATACAAAGGATTGGGATGTGTTTTGATGTAGCACGACAAGGTGATAGCCTACGCTTCATGACAACTGAAACCACATGAAGAGAAGTATCCAACGCATGATCTTGAGTTGGCAGCCATAGTGTTTGCATTAAAGATATGGAGGCATTATTTGTATGGAGAAAAGTGCGAGATCTACACGGACCACAAGAGTTTGAAGTATATCTTCACCCAGAAGGAATTGAACATGAGGCAAAGAAGATGGCTCGAATTGATCAAAGACTATGACTGTACTATCAACTATCATCCAGGCAAAGCAAATATGGTGGCCGACACGCTGAGCAGAAAAGAAAGGTTAAACATGATCACTTCATCCGAGGACTTGATCAAGGAATTTGAGAAGCTTGAAATAGAGGTCAGCACCCCAAGTATGTCTACAGATGTGTTTTGTGCAATGTCTTTTCAACCAGAACTATTAGAGAAGATAAGAAGATGTCAGGAAGAAGTCATGAGCCATGAACGAGTCAGTTTGACAGGAGAAGAGATAGGGAGTCAAAAGGATGATAAAGGGATATTAAGATTTTCTTCCAGAATATGGATATCCAACGTAGCCGAGCTGAAAGATGAAATTCTTCGAGACACTCACAACTTCAGATATTCAATTCATCCCGGGAGTACGAAGATGTATAGAGACTTAGGAGAAAACTTTTGGTGGCCAATTATGAAAAAGGAAATTGTGGAATGGGTAAGTAAGTGTTACACTTGCCAGCGAGTCAAAGCGAAACATCAAAGGCCCAGTGGACTAATACAGCCATTGACATTCCAGAATGGAAGTGGGAGCATATAGCGATGGATTTCGTAGTTGGATTACCGAGGACCAGGGCAAATCATGATGCTATTTGGATTATTATTGACAGATTGATGAAGTCAGCGCATTTCCTTCCGATCAACGAGAGATTTTCAATGGATAAATTGGTTCGGTTATATCTTAAGGAAATTGTGACACGACATAGAGTTCCAGTATCCATAGTTTCAGACAGAGATCCTCGATTTAATTCAAGATTTTGGAGAAGTTTTCAAGATTATCTCGGAACGAAGCTGAACATGAGTACCGCGTATCATCCGTAAACAGATGGTCAAAGTGAAAGAACGATTCAGACTATTGAAGATATGTTAAGGGTATGTGCGCTAGAATTTGAAGGAAGTTGGGACGAACATTTGCCATTGGTTGAATTCTCCTACAACAACAGTTATCATGCCAGTATTGAAATGCCTCCTTACGAAGCTTTGTACGGGAGAAAATGCAGATCTCCAATATGTTGGGAAGAAGTCGGTGAGAGAAAGATTTTGGGTCCAGAATTGATCCAGCAGACAAAAGAGAAAATAGAACTCATTCGGAAAAGATTAATAGCGGCTCAAGATCGTCAACGCAAATATGTTGATCCTGCCAGAAAGGATATGGAATTTGAAATAGGTGAAGCAGTGCTATTGAAGGTTTCCCCTTGGAAGGGTTTATCAAGATTCGGAAAGAAAGGAAAGTTGAGTCCGCGTTATGTTGGCCCTTTTGAGATTTTGAGGCGTGTGGGAAAGGTTGCTTACGAGTTAGCGTTACCACCTCACATGCAACATATTCACAATGTGTTCCATGTGTCAATGTTGAAGCGTTATTTGCTTGATTTGAACCATGTGATAGAATACGAGCCAATCGAGATAAAGCCAGATTTATCTTTTGTAGAGCAACCAGTGCAGATATTAGATAGGAAAGAAAGAGTGCTTAGGAATAAGTCTGTATCTTTAGTGCGAGTTTTGTGGAGGAATCCCAAGGTTGAAGAGTCAACTTGGGAATTGGAAAGTGAAATGCAATCCAAGTATCCTCACTTGTTTTCTTAGACTGATTATGAGGACAGAATCCTGTTAAGGGGGGAAGGATGTAATATCCGGGAAAATTATGTGAATATTATATGTTAAATAAATAAATATTATGTGTTCTATAAATTTAAGGTGATTATTTCCATGATATTAGATGTTACAGTTGTTATGTGTGTTTCTGTGCGGGCCAGAAAAATTTTCGATTGATTAATATATGTTTAAACTGCAATTATATGAATCTATCTACAATCGGGACGCGTGTTTGTTAGCATCTTTATTAAGGTACTTGTTTTATTTCATTTTATGCGCGTTTGAATGTATTCTAGGTGTTTTTCGGGATTTTCTGGTAATTTAGAGAGCGTTTTTGTGTTTCAAAAATCAACGGACCGGTACCCCACCGGGACATCAAACCCCACAAAATTCATGTTTTTATTTTTATAAAATTATTCATATTTCAAATACCCTTTATTTTTGTATTTTCGAATTATTCACAATTTTTGGGGAATTTTGACATTAATTTTTTATTTTATCGTTTTTAAAATTATCCCCCGTAATTATTATTTTGGGGCCTATTTATTGTAATTTAGGGATAAAAACACCCTTAATTTATTTTGGGGATATATTTTAGATTTAATATAGATAATTGCAACAATTTTATTTTACTCATTTTATTTAACAAAAAAAAAATCAGATAATAAAAGAAAAACCAAGAAACTGTTCTTGGGGGTGTTCTTAACTTAGAGAATCAATCCTATTGTTTTGAGTGATTTTGATTTCGGATTTTAAAGCTTGAATATCCAAAACGAAGCTTGGATCATCAGCTTCATCCTCGTATTATCAGATTCAATAACCGGTAATCGAACCAAAAATTCAATTTTTTATTCTTGACACCCGAATTTGATTCTTCAGTTTTACGAACTTGTGATTATTTATGATGTTACAATTAGCTTTGATATGAATATTAGAGTTGTTTTGGACAGGTTTTAATCGCGTTGTGGTTCGGAATAATATGAACCGAGTTCTTGTGTTCTTGGGTTTTTATATTCGATTTTCAGGATTTGTGACTGATTTGAATTAGATAATTAGATTCCAGGGAGTTGTGGCTTTAATTTGAGCCATGTATCCTTGAGTTTGGTTTAGAAATGGTGCAGGTCGAAGTCTGGTCGGGCTTGTCGCTGGCAGCGGCTGCAGATCGTCGGAATCGACGATTGGATCGTCGATTCGGGCGGCTAATATTTGCAGTCGTGTTGTTGAATTGATGGGAACAAATATGTATTAAAGTTACACTAAGTTCGACTGGGTTCTCGACATCGAAGGGGTCACCAGAGCTCTACCGGAGTTTTTCCGGATTCGAGCCTCACCGGAATCTGGGGAAAAACCGGTAGGGTTCTTGGTGTTCTTCCCCAACCCGGTTTTGACCCATGACCCGACCCAGACGAAACCCTAACCCTAGTCCCTTGATCCCTTTTCCCCAAATTCAAAATCTTAAAATCAGTTTCTGTCTTCTTTTTATTAAAAAATTATTTTGAAATTACTTTCTTATTTCCAAAAATCATTTATTTTATGTTTAAAAATCATTTACTTATTATTTTTAAATTCTAAAAATTATTTTCCTAATTCTTTTAAATTCCCAAATTATTTTCCTTATTATTTTCAAAATTCAATTTGATTTAATTATTTATAATTTATTTTAGTTAATTATTTATGAGTTTCATTAATTGATTAATTCAGTTAATCAATTAATTTTATTTAAAAATAGTTAAATAAATATAATTTATTTATATTTAATTCAAATAATTCCTAAAAAATTATTTTTAAGCTTTTAAAAATTATATTTTTGTATTTTAATATCAATTAATATTATTATTAATTGATTTAATTCTATTTATTTCTTATTTTATTCATAATAATTAAACCGTTCATCCGTTTAATACGAAACGAACGCGTATAGACTCAGAAACATATTTCGCTTTCAATAAAAATACTTTTGAGTCCTAATTTCTTTTGTGTTGCAATGACATTTGATTTGTGTATCAGTTTGAGTTGGTATCTGGTCGGTAAATATTAATATTGACTTGATTTTTATTATGAACGAACTAAGACATATCTTTTAATGATCTGACTTATGTGTTACATGAAATATGTGATTACGTGTTATATGAATGCCATGATTACTTGCTACGTGATATGCATACTATCTGTTTATAGTTTTAAAATGCCATGATTAATTATAAAACGATCGGGTAGATGTCAAGACGTATAGTTACGTCGATTGAGTTTGGTTCTGTCAATTAAGATAGTCCTTTTGTTTAAAAAATCGAGTAGCAAGGAGTGCAGTCAAGTGTTAGACAGAGATAGTAGCCATCGGCTACAAGCAGAGTTATAGTGAAAGGTTATTGCGCATACCAGGCAAGTACTCCTAATTTCACTTACCGTTCAAGTGACGTTATTTTGAATCATATTATGCAAGTATTTATATCTTCACTTATCATTCAAGTGATACTGACTCTGAACTTTATTCTTTCAAATTCCATACTATTCTAAGTTCAGAATAATTAAACATTTTATATCTCGCTATAAATCACTCTATACAGTGGAACGTTGAATTGAGAATAGCGAATAACTAATTGTTCTAGTTATTTCGCCATTGATTATTGAGATAACTCTAGACCATGAGAAATGGGGAGTTATACAGTTAAGGATGTCCTTTAATTCGGCTCTTTTGATCAAAATGTTTTATGGATTGGATGAATGCGTAAGTGACGGGGATCGACGGTCTAGCGGAGGGCTATTGCTTTGTGTTATATGAAATATTATGACAAAATTTGTGCCACAGGCAGATATATTGCCTTTTTATTTGAGTACTCGTGTTTTGGGGACATGTTTCTACGAATCATAAACCAGTGCTATCACACGGGCTGATCAGCATGTGATAGTACGTCCGTCGAAGTTAGATTCCAATCTAAAAAATTTCGTTTATTCCTGATAGCTTGCGAAGCTTTTATTATTGATCAAATATTACTGATTTTATCCTGTTGTGCAGTTATTATCAAAATGTGGTTTATCATTTAAAGCACATTTTATACTGTTTGCTGAGCATTTCTTTCGCTCTTACTTGTTTATCAATCTAATCTTTCCGCTAAGCCAGAGCAGGCTTAAGTTCCAGGTTTAATCAGAAGTCAAGTGCTTGTAGATAGTCGGGTGTGTTTTCCAGGTAGACTATTTTGGGACGCTTGAATAAGTCTAGAGATTTGTAATAAAATTTGAATAATCTGTAAACTAACTAGACGTATGGTTTATAATAATAGTTGGTTTGTATTAGTGCCTGTTCCATACTATAACCTGTGATCGATCCAGTGTATGCAATGGGTCATATTTATTATATTATTCCGCTGTGATTATTTTATTATAGTTTAGTGGCTAGTGGTGAAGGAATTTACGGATAAGCGGAAGCGTGATATAACAATTATTCCGTAAAAACCATGTATCGCACATATAGAAAAACGTATAAATCAGAAAAACGGATGAATTATAACCATACCTTGAAAATTGAAGCTTTATGATTATGGTTGCTAGCAGTTGCCCCTTAGTGTGTGAAGCACTCTACCGGTATCCACCAAAAATGATCTTCTTCGATGAAGCTTTTTATAAAACCAAGCTTTTATAAAATGGAGTTTTTGGGAGAGAGAGAGAGAGGAAGAAGATGGAGGCTAGGGTTTTCATAAAACCAAGTATATGAATAGAATGAGCCATCTCATTCTATTTATAGGGCTCTCCTAGGGTTTTATAATATATCTTTATATATATATATATTAACCCCCATATTTTATCTTTATAAAATGCTTTAATAATAATTAAAACTATTTTAATCATTATTTCTTTTTCCAAACTATTTAGAAAATAATTCTCTCTCTAATTATTTCATCAAAGAAAATATTCTTTTATGGTGTGACCCTGTAGGTTCAATATTATGCCGGTAGTAGAAATAAATAATAATAAACTTTTATTAATTATTTACATGAATATTAAAATTCACTAAATATAATTAACTGATTAATTATATTTATTCTACATCGTGAGTGATTCTTCTCAACATATTGCGACTATCCGGATAGTATGAATTCACTGCTTAGAATACCAAGAACCTGTCAGTGACTAGTTACCGTACAATAAATTCCTTCTACCCTTACAATATTCTGATTAAATACAAGGCATGGACCTCGTGTCAGGCCTATCAAATTTAATCATATGATTTCTTATTCATAATGCAAAGTTCATATTAATGCAAATTAGAAACTCCTTTCTAATTTCATACACTCTGGCTAGAGATTCCAGAACTCGCATACTAAGAATGACATAGGATATTCTCTTCCTATACTGGAAGGGGTAGATCCTCTATTGACGTTAACTATCTCTATACACAAATTCCTATGCCCAGAATAGACCTAATGGATGTCCTTGAGACTAAGGACTAAACCAAAGCACAGTTCATTATATATAAGATAACTTTAACGATCTCAAGTCTAAGGACACTTGTACAACTATCACTCAGTGAATAACTATTGACACGTGAGTAATCTCCATTAGTTGTTCAACTTATAGAGTCATGTTCAGTGAACTTATTCCCTAATAAGCACCTACACACTAGCTATAGTGTCACCACACAAATGCCTATGAGAGCAGACATACTCCTGAAGGGACCTAGCATAGTATGTACCAATCTTTACAGATCCACTAACTTCCGATTAGTTATCCTATGAACAGGAACTGTTTAAGTCTAGAGTTATCATCTTCTAGATCTCACTATTATAATCTCATTATAATTCTAGAAGCTTTACTCTAAACTATGGAGCATCTTATTTAAAACACTTTAAATAGATAAAGCCCATAATAAAACCAAAACAAGTCTTTTATTAATATCAATGAAATCAAATAGAAATACAAGAAAGTTCTTCCTAACTCATCATACATGATTGGATTTAGGACAAACACTTTCAATCTCCCACTTGAACTAAAGCCAATCACCTTGGTATCTAATACCCATCTTCTCTTTATGACGATCAAAGTGAATCTGAGACAATGACTTTGTGAGTGGGTCTGCTACGTTGTTATGTGTGTCAACTCTCTCAATCTTGACATCTCCTCTTTCAATGATTTCCCTAATCAAATGAAAGCGTCACAAAATATGTTTGGAATTTTTATGAGACCTAGGTTCCTTGGCTTGTGCTATTGCTGCATTGTTATCACAATACAACACAATAGGCTCCTCAATGCTAGGAACAACTCCCAACTCAAAAACAAATTTCCTCATCCAAACGGCTTCTTTTGCAGCCTCACTTGCAGCTATATATTCTGCTTCCGCTGTGGAGTTAGCCGTTGTAGACTGTTTGGAACTCTTCCAACTAATCACACCACCATTCATAGTAAACACATACCCTGACATGGATTTGCTATCATCACTTTCTGATTGAAAACTAGAGTCAGTATAACCCTCTATTTTCAACTCAGATCCACCACCAAAAACAAGAAAAATATCCTTAGTCCTTCGTAAGTACTTAAGGATGTTCTTCACTGCTTTCCAGTGGTCTTCACCTGGATTGGACCGATATCTGCTCGTCACACTAATTGAATAAGCAACATCAGGCCTAGTACATAACATTGCGTACATGATAGATCCTATTGCTGAAGCATAAGGAATCTTACTCATACGCTCTCTTTCCTCAGGTGTCTTAGGATACATCTTTTCGGAAAGGGACACTCCATGGCTCATCGGTATGAGACATCTTTTGGAGTTTTCCATGCTAAACCTTTTAAGCACTTTCTGGATGTATGTACCCTGGGTAAGACCTATCATTCTTCTAGATCTATCTCTATAGATCTTTATACCGAAAATGTAGGATGCTTCTCCCAAGTCCTTCATAGTGAAGTTCTTTGATAGCCACACTTTGACTAATTGCAGCATCGGTATATCATTTCCTATAAGAAGTATGTCATCCACATACAATACAAGAAATGTTACCGCGCTCCAACTAACCTTCTTGTAGACACATTATTCATCTATGTTTTTGATAAAACTAAACTCTTTGATTGTCTCATCAAAACGGATGTTCCATCTACGAGAAGCTTGCTTTAAACCATATATGGTTCACAGTAGCTTACACACTAGGTGTTCATTTCCCTTGGAAAGAAAACCCTCTGGCTGTGTCATATACACTTCCTCTTCAAGTTTCCCATTGGGGAAGGCCGTTTTCACATCCATTTGCCAGATCTCATAGTCGTAGTAAGCAGCAATCGCAAGCAAAGTCTGAATTGATTTTAACAGGGCTACAGGCGAAAAAGTTTCATCAAAGTCAATCCCTTGCCTTTGTCTGAATCCTTTTACCACGAGCCTGGCCTTATAGGTCTCCACTTGGCCATCTGCTCCAATCTTTCTCTTGTATACCCATTTGCACTCAATAGGCTTCACACCCTCAGGTGCTTCAACCAAAGTCCATACTTGGTTGGTATACATAGATTCCATTTTGGATTTCATGGCACTTTGCCATTTCTCTGAGTCAACACTACTCATAGCCTCATTATAGGTCATAGGGTCGTCATCATCAATGATTGACAACTCATTGTCATTCTCAATGACAAGGCCATAATACCTCTCAGTTTAGCGAGACACTCTCCCTGACCTACGAATGGGCTGTTCCACAGAATGTTGTTCAGTCTGAACAAGTGTTTCCACTTGAACCGTAGTAGTTTGTGTTTCTTGAACTTTATCAAGTTCAATTTTGCTCCCACTATTTCCTTCAAGGATAAACTGCTTTTCCAAGAAGGTAGCATGTTTGGAGATAAACACCCTATGATCGGTGTAAAAGTAATACCCTAAAGTCTCTTTAAGATATCCCACAAAACTACATTTCACGGATCGAGACTCCAGCTTATCAGGGTCAACTTTCTTGACATAAGCTGGACATCCCCAAATCTTGACGTGTTTAAGACTTGGTTTCCTTTCTTTCCATATCTCATATGGAGTTTGAGGAATAGATTTGGAAGGCACCTTATTCAGTAAATATGCTGAGGTCTCCAATGCATAACCCCAAAGGTATACTGCAAGATTCGCATAGCTCATCATGGACCGAACCATGTCTAACAAAGTTCGATTTCTCCTTTCAGATACCCCATTCAACTGTGGAGTATATGGAGGAATCCACTGGGAGACTATACCATTTTTTTGAGATAATCTAGAAACTCTCCATTCAAGTATTCACCACCTCGATCTGATCGAAGAGTTATAATACTATGTTTGGTTTATTTCTCCACTTCATGCTTATATTCTTTGAACTTTTCAAAGGCTTCATACTTGTGTTTCATCAAATACACATATCCGAATCTAGATCGATCATCTATGAAAGTAATGAAGTATGAAAATCCACCCATGGCTTGCATAGACATTGGTCCACATACATCTGTGTGTACCAATCCTAGAAAATATGCATCCCTCTCTCCATGTCCACTAAATGTAGATTTGGTCATTTTACCCAATAGACAAGACTCGCATGTAGGATATGATTCAAAATCAAAGGGGTCAAGTAACCCTTATGCAATGTCCGCGGTCTATTTTCACTAATATGACCAAGTCTGCAGTGCCACAAAAAGCTGAGATTTTCATCATCCCTTTTTCTTTTATTAGTATGTTCAATTTTTAGTAAATTATGCTCTACGTCACATACATACAGACCATTATTTAAAATACCACTTCCATAAAGAAGGTTATCTCTAAGAATTGAACATTTATTATTCTGAATAACAAATGAAAATCCAGCCAAGTCTAACATGGGAATAGAAATAATATTCCTCACAATCGAGGGAACAAAATAACAATTATTTAAAACAGTAGTCTTGCCCATAGGCATATGTAAATGAAATGATCTTACAGCTTCAGCAGCAACTCTTGCTCCATTTTCCATCCATAGAATCACCTCCTCTTCCTCAATAGTCCTACTTCTCCTTAGTCCCTGCAACGAATTGCAAATATGAGAACCACGGGCGGTATCTAATACCCAAGTAGAAATTTGATTTAATGATATATTCACTTCAATCATGAACATACCTGAAACAGAAGCGGTAGTCTCACTACCCTTCTTCTTCTTCAATTCTGCAAGGTAAACCTTGCAGTTCCTCTTCCAGTGCCCCACCTTATTACAGTGGAAGCAAACAGCTTTGCTCTTAGGGTCTTCAGCTTTTGGTGGAACAGGCTTTTTCTCACCTGCTTTCTTCTTCTTGGAAAGGTTCTTCTTCCTTTTCTTAGGATTGGAACCTTCACCAATTAGAAGAACTGAGCTCTTCTTAGAGGGATAATTCGATTCTGTGGTCTTCAACATGTTATGGAGTTCAGCCAGGCTGACATCCAACTTATTCATGTGAAAGTTCACAACAAACTGCGAAAACGAACCCGGAAGTGATTGCAAGACCAAGTCTTGACTCAGCTCCCCATCCATGGCAAAACCAAGTTGTCCAAGATGTTCAATCAAATTGATCATCTTAAGTACATGGTCATTCACAGATGATCCCTCAGACATCCTACAACCGAACAGCTCCTTCGATATCTCATATCGAGCTGTCCTCCATGCCACATCATACAACTCTTGTAGATGCGCTAGGATAGTGTGAGCATCCATATGCTCATGCTGCTTCTGTAGCTCAATGTTCATGGAAGCTAGCATGATACATTGAGCAACATTGGCATTATTTATCCACTTACGATACACAACATGTTCATCATTATGTGCATCGTCATCAGGTTCAGCAGGCTTAGGTGAGTCAAGCACATATTCCAGCTTCTCAACCCTGAGAACAATTCTCAAGTTTCGAAGCCAGTCAGCAAAATTAGGACTAGTCAACTTGTGAGCATCTAGTATACTCCGGAGTGATAGTGCAGAAGACATAACGAATATAGTAAATCTATAAATGATGAACACATAACAACACTTAGCAAATATTCAATTTCATTTCAAAACACTATATGAATCGGGTTTTTATTCATAAGTGGCTCCCACTAGTTTATCTAATTTATACAACCCCCTAAGTGAAAAATTAAGCATTCATAATGCTAGTGGGAATATGGATCCTATATTCCATCACATAACCTCGGCTGTAGTATGAAATGTCATGTGATGTTCAATAGGCAGACAACTCTTGTCAATTACATCTTATGTTATTCCCTAATAAAACTTTAGTCTCTTGAATAATTGAGTCATGGCTGTAGCACGACAGACTCAATATTCTAAGTCAAGTCTAACCCAACATTTCGTACAATTGAATCAGTCTCCAATGGCTCACGGCTGCAGCACGTAACGACCTTTAGATTCTAATTCAATGTACACATCTCTATGTAATAGACAAGTATTTCTTATTTCAAAATCAAAGCCCTCGGCTGTAGCACGAAACGACAATGATTTAAAAATAAGAACTACTTTCTACCATGTTGGAAGGCTTTAACCGACACAAGCTCGTTGTGTCATTGGCAAATTACTACTTGATATTATTTAATTTTAGAGGGATTATATTATGTTACAATCATAATCATATTATAAAGAGATTCTTCCTTTTAAAATTAAATATTTCAAATCAATAATCGATAATCAGATGATTCCCAGATCGGGGGGGGAGCATTGTCAAGAGGCGTCACTTAATACCCCAATCTTACAGATCGTAATCTGCTTTTGACAGAATCATCCTTTCTCTCAAAATTGAAAATTCATATTTAATTACGTGTTTCATAAACATAAGAATCTCATGATTGTATTCATAATATTATTGTTAATGCAAGAAACGATTCCTATTCTAGATTTTCTAGAGCACGCCTTATTTTGATTTAAGTTCACCTAAATCTATCATCGCATGGTAAACATAGGCATATATCTCATATATAAAAATAAATAAACAAGTAAGCATGCAAGTAATATCATGTCACACATTGATATAATGATGTATGGATTTATTATAGCATTTAAAAGCAATTAAAACATGCTTTAAAAAACTTTCGGGAATATAAACAGTTCAAAACTTTTATATAAAAAAATATTTGACCACTCCATTAGATCCATCTTAGAAAAAAGAATCCTACGATAAATTGCACGCCCAAAACGGAGTTACGAAACTCCCAAAAAATCAAATTTAATGTGGACAGACAGGCTGTAACGCATTACAGGAATGCGTTACAAGGGCTGTAACGCATTCCGGTAATGCGTTACAACACGGTTAGGCCAATAATGTGTGTAGCGAATTCCGTGAATGCGCAACAAGGTGTAACGCATTCCCGAAATGCGCGACACCCCGCCCCCCTCCCCCCGCGCGTGCGCTACACGCGCCTGCCCAACCGACCGTTGCTGTTGTTTAGTTTTTTTTTCTTTGTTTTCTCCTTGCCGTTTCTTTTGTTGACTGCTGTTACAAAAAGAGGAGTAACCCCCTTCCTTTACTCCCTCACTTAATAACCTTTATTAATATGTTATTATTTTAATTTTATTATTAATAAATTAATTAACATTTAATTAATAAATTAATAAAAATCAAAATAATCTAATTTCTTAAATCAGGAAGTAGCAGAAAATTATCAAATCAGCCATGGGTCCTTGTGCAAATTTTAATCATAATTATTCACATGCATAATTATTCACATGCATAATTATTTCATGAATTTTAATTAAAACAATTTTAAAAAATTCATAACAAATAATCTACACATCACAAAATTATGAAAAAAATACCTAGATGATCTACAACACTTGTAGAACTCAGATCAGTAGTCAAGATCTTATGCAAAAATTATTTCGAATTAATTCATAATTAAATCTAAATAAACTTGCAGCCATACATGCATTAAAAAATCTGAAATTTTTTATATGAATCTCTATAAGCAAAACCTAGCTCTGATACCAATGAAGGAATTTATGGATGAGCGGAAGCGTGATATAACAATTATTCCGTAAAAACCATGTATCACACATATAGAAAAACGTATAAATCAGAAAAACGGAGGAATCGTAACCATACCTTGAAAATCGAAGATTTATGATTATGGTTGCTAGCAGTTGCCCCTTAGTGTGTGAAGCACTCTACCGGTATCCACCAAGAATGATCTTCTTCGATGAAGCTTTTTACAAAACCAAGCTTTTATAAAATGGAGTTTTTGGGAGAGAGAGAGAGAGGAAGAAGTTGGAGGCTAGGGTTTTCACAAAACCAAGTATATGAATAGAATGAGCCATCTCATTTTATTTATAGGGCTCTCCTAGGGTTTTATAATATATCGTTATATATATATATTAACCCCCACATTTTATCTTTATAAAATGCTTTAATAATAATTAAAACTATTTTAATCATTATTTCTTTTTCTAAACTATTTAGAAAATAATTCTCTCTCTCATTATTTCATCAAAAAAAATATTCTTTTATGGTGTGACCCTGTAGGTTCAATATTATGCCGGTAGTATAAATAAATAATAATAAACTTTTATTAATTATTTACATGAATACTAAAATTCACTAAATATAATTAACTAATTAATTATATTTATTCTACATCGTGAGTGATGCTTCTCAACATATCGCGACTATCCGGATAATATAAATTCACTGCTTAGAATACCAAGAACCTGTCAGTGACTAGTTACCGTACAATGAATTCCTTCTACCCTTAAAATATCCCGATTAAAGACAAGGCATGGATCTCGTGTCAGGCCTATCAAATTTAATCATATGATTTCTTATTCATAATGCAAAGTTCATATTAATGCAAATTAGAAACTTCTTTCTAATTTCATACACTCTGGCCAGAGATTCCAGAACTCACATACTAAGAATAACATATGATATTCTCTTCCTATACTGGAAGGGCTAGATCCTCTATTGACGTTAACTATCTCTATACATAAATCCCTATGCCCAGAATAGACCTAATGGATGTCCTTGAGACTAAGGACTAAACCAAAGCACAGTTCATTATATATAAGATAACTTTAACGATCTCAAGATTAAGGACAATTGTACAACTATCACTCAGTGAATAACTATTGACACGTGAGTAATCTCCATTAGTTGTTCAACTTATCGAGTCATGTTCAGTGAACTTATTCCCTAATAAGCACCTACATACTAGCTATAGTGTCACCACACAAATGCCTATGAGAGCAGACATCCTCCTGAAGGGAGCAAGCGTAGTATGTACCAATCTTTGCGGATCTACTAACATCCGATTAGTTATCCTATGATCAGGAACTGTTTAAGTCTAGAGTTATCATCTTCTAGATCTCACTATTATAATCTCATTATAATTCTAGAATCTTTACTCTAAACTATGGAGCATCTTATTTAAAACACTTTAAATAGATAAAGCCCATAATAAAACCAAAACCAGTCTTTTATTAATATCAATGAAATCAAATAGGAATACAAGAAAGTTGTTCCTAACTCATCATACATTATTGGATTTAGGACAAACACTTTCAAGTGGCCCCCAACTCTAGTCCCCGATTTTGGAGGGCGTCACAAAAGCAACTTAGGAAGAATGTCTATATATCAGCTTCCTATCTCAGGAAGAGCCTAAAAAGGTAAAAGAAGCTCTGTTGGATCCTGATTGGGTTTTAACTATGCAGGAGGAGCTAAACCAATTTGAAAGGAATAAAGTTCGGAAGCTAGTACCCAAGCCTAAAGGAAAGAATCCTATTAACACAAAGTGGGTATTCAGAAACAAGATGTATGAAAATGGCATAGTAGTCAGGAACAAATCCAGATTGGTTGCTAAGGGCTACTGTTAACAAGAAGGAATAAATTTTGATGAGACTTTTGCTCATGTTGCAAGACTTGAAGCCATCAAAATCTTTCTAGGCTATGCAGATCATGCCAATTTCAAGGTCTATCAAATGGATGTTAAAAGTACATTTCTGAATGGAGATTTAGAGGAGGAAGTCTATGTCAGACAACCTCCTGGTTTTGAAGACCCTAACTTTCCAGAATATGTCTACTATCTTTTGAAAGCACATTCTGGATTGAAGGAAACACCTAGAGCTAGGTATGATACTTTGTCAAAGTTTCTCTTAGAAAATCACTTCACAAGAGGTAGTGTTGATAAAACTTTATTCTTTAGAAATGTTAATGGCTCAAGTATACTTGTTCAAATTTATTTAGATGATATATATTTGGCTCTATAGATGAGAAACTTTACAAAAAGTTCATCAAATTGATGCAAAGTAAATATGAAATGACCATGATGGGAGAACTAACTTACTTTCTTGGTTTACAAGTTAAGAAAGTTAGTGATGGAATATTCATTAGTCAAACCAAATATATTTATGATCTTTTAAAGAAGTTTAACTTAATGGATTACACATCTCCAAAAACTCTCATGGCCACTGCCACTAAACTTGAATTAAACACCACTGAAAAGTCTGTGGATATTTCAAGCTATAGAGGCATGGTTGGCTCACTTTTATACTTAACAGCCAGTAGGCCAGATATAATGTTTTCTACTTGTCTTTGTGCTAGATTTCGGGCTGATCCTAGAGAATCTCATTTAGTAGCTATTAAGAAAATTTTCAGATATCTTAAAGAAACTCCAAAACTTGGCATTTGGTATCCTAGAGATTGTGGTTTTGATCTAACTGGTTATTCAGATGCAAATTATGCAGGTTGTAAAATTTATTGAAAAGGTACCACAAGAACCTGTCAATTTCTAGGAAATAAGCTAGTATCCAGGTTCAGTAAAAAGCAAAATTCAGTCTCTACCTCTATAGCTGAGGATTAATATATTACTTCTGGTAGTTGTTGTGCACAGATTTTATGGATGAAAAATCAAATGTTGGACTATGGTCTACAGGTGAATAAGATTCCTATTTTCTGTGATAACATAAGTGCCACTGCAATTACTGAAAATCCAGTACAGTATTCAAGGACCAAGCACATTGACATCAAGTACCACTTCGTTAGAGAACATGTCATGAATGGTACTGTGGAACTTCATTTTGTTCCAAGTGAGAAGCAACTTACAGACATCTTCACCAAGCCACTTGAACTAGGTTGGTAAGTGAGTTAGGTATGCTTAATTACTCTTAATTTTTTTTGATGTTTAAGCAATTTGAAATGCAGCAAGAATAAAATTTGATGTTTCTTGTCAAAGATGAAATTTCGGCTGAGTCAGAATTGACATTTCGACGGATGTTCATTATCCGTTGAAAATGATTATTCATTATCATCCGTCGAAATATCAAATATTATTTAGGGTACTTTTGTCTCGATGGATAATTGTTTAATCCTTATCCGTTAAATTACTCTCAATCTTAGCCGTTAATTCTAGGCATTATCCGTCGAATTTACTTACAGCCTGTAAGTATATTTTGATGGATAATCATTAGAATTTCAACAGTTTATTTTATTTTAAACGGCTATTTTGGGCTAATTTCATTGGTTACTTTATTTTTGCTTTTATTTTTAACCATTTATCTCTAAGAAAGGATAAAAGCCTATTTCACTTTCATTTTTACTTTTATCTTTCTCAAACAATTACTCTAACTCTCTTCGTTTCCAAAGCAAAAATCCTCTTCTCTGTAATTACTTTCACTCACAGCAATGGCACCAGTAGTCAAGATCATGTCCTAAACTAGGTTTGTTTATGAAAAGAACAACTTCGTCGCACTAGTGAACAAGGAGATTGTTGCTTCTGAAGATTACCATAAAATGATGGATTTTATTCAAAGTTGCAAACTGAAATATGCTCTGTTGGAGTCTCCGGTCATCTACTTTGAAGTGGTTGAGGAGATATGGACTACTGCTGTTTACAACTCAAAGGACAAAACTATTACCTTCACTCTTAAAGGTAAAAATTATGCATAAATAGTGATATAATCTGTGCTTGTTTTTAATTTCCTGAGAATAATACACTAGTTTCACACATAGACATAGATATAAGCTCTATGCTTATTTCTATGGGTTATTCTTTTATACCTACCAAGCTAAGTAAGGTTAGGAGAAAAGGTCTTAGAAAGGAATGGAGCTTTCTTTGTGATTCTTTTATTAAAGTCTTTTCTGGAAAAATTAGCAATTTTGATGCTGTGACTTACTCACTTGTTAACATGTTGTATATGCTGCTTAGTGATAAGTATCGTAATTTTGGTGAGTCTGTCTTGTATGAGTTAGGTTACAAACTAGGAGACATTAAGAAAATATCTAAAAATATATATTATGCTAGATTCTTTATGTTGCTAGCTCATTTTGTTTCTGAAGATCTTATCATTAAGAACCCAACCAACAAGCTTGATTGTTGGGTTTAAGAAAGAAGAGTTATTACTTATTTGAATAGGGCAGACAACCTCACTGGGGTTCCTCTCATCTAGCTGTCAATCAGGGAGGGGCCTCAGGTAAGTGAGGTAAATACTTATGTCTCTGCTATTTCTCTACCATAAGTTTCTTTGCAGACAACTGTGGCTATGACATCTTTGAGTTTTCCCCAACAGATGCCTACCCAAGCCACTAAAACCAAAATTTCTAAATCTAAGTCTCAAAGACCCCACTCTAGTTCCTCTCAAAAGGGACTAGTTTCAAAAACTACTAAAACCAAATAGGGGAGTGTGAATGGGAGTAAGCTTGGTGAGGGACAAGGTGAAACATTAAAGAAACCCTAAGGATAAGGAGAGAGAGGTGTGTGTTACCCAACCTAGCCACACTGCAGTTTCCCAACAAACTATAGTGATTAATAAGGAATCTAGCTCATTACTAGTTGCATCCTCCCAAAAGAATGTGACTATTGAACAAACCTCTCAGCCAAGAGCACAGGACAAAAGGGTTAGGGACACAGACTTACCTAAAACTTACACAAAAAAAGAAGAATTCTAAAATATATGGGGATACACAAGGTGCACATACTGTGCAAACTGCAGTCAAAGACTCAGTTATAGCACCTTCTCAAAGTCAGAATGATGTGGCTCCAATAAATATGGAGTCACAGCTAAAATCTCTTATAATAGAAGCACCTCACACTCAAACACAAAACTCACACACTAACTCTCTGGATGTGGACATGATTCATACATAAATTCCTGATTTTCCATCTTTAACTCTATTGGAGAAGCCAAAATCTCAAGCAAGTGAGCATCATCTTTTAGATGATTTGTTGGCTCACTTGCCATTTCTTTCTAATTCTACTGAGAAATCTGTGCACAATCTCAAATCAATCACCACATATTCTACAGTAGTTTCAACTCCAAACCCTGTCATTTCTACTCTCTCGACGAATATTCTTCATCTATCGACTAGTGATTGTATCTCGACGAATGTTCTTGACATCAATCATCCGTTGAAACTCTCAACTACTATTTCGACGGATGTTTCTCGTTCGTTGAATATCACTGCACCACTTGAAATTTCAACTATTATTACAAGTGCAGATGATCTGATAGTTGTACAATTACTCTTAGGATTGAGGGAAGGGAGTGAACAGAGTGAGAGGCTGAGTTGCTCTCAGGAAAAAGGAGAGGAAAAGAGTGAACCAATGCAAGCTATTTCTTCCAGCTTGGAAAAAGAGACTGAGAGGAGTCCCATATTAGATGGTGAAGGTGAGGGAGTGAGGGTGGGAAGTCAAGGGGAGCCCTTGATGCAAGAAAAGAGAGAAAATAAGAGAAAAGCAGGTATAGAAGAATGGGAAGAGCCCATTGTTAGTGAGTTAAGAAATGTCAATGAGGTTGAAAAGAAGTAGCTATTTTAGCAAGAATATCAAGTTGTCTTAGACACTGTTTCTTATGAAGCTGAGGCCTTTACTCACCCTGTTCCGGCTTATTAAACTTTGGCTGAATAGGACAATGGGGCTGTTGAGAGAATACTCAACTTGGTGCACATAACAGCTTCAATGCTAAGGGCCAAGGATGCAATCAACTCACTTCCACCTGTAGCTGGTGATGATTTTGAGTTAGATTCTAGTGGCACATTTGGGGATGATTCTAATGATGAAGATTATTTCATGGATATAGGGGGAGATGCAGGTCCTAGCTCAAGCACAAACACTCCAGCATGGATGTTTAGCAAAGACTGCAGTGAGCATCACTTCAAATCAACTCTATTCCACATAATCCATTAGACTCAGACAGCTCTTCAAGCTACTACAGATGCCAACACCAAGAGTCTTCTCCAAGCACACCTTGAGTCTCTTCACCTGTAAAAAATCCAATCACTAAAGCAAAGTCAAGATGTGTATGAGATTAAGACAGAAATTGGACAAGTCAAGAAGGACATCACTGAAAGATTGGAGTCTATTCTTCCTGACACTACAATGAGAGATATAAACAGACAACTCCGAAAAGAATCTGATTTAACTAGCAAGGTTGATTATTTGGACACTAGGCTGAAGGACCTGGAAACTTCCATCACTAAAATCCAAATCAACCAAGTTCACTAGACACTCCTTCTTCAGAAATTGGTGGCTGCACAAACTTCCAACCTTGCTTAACTTGATGCTAACAAAAAGGGGGAAAAAGATGTACTTGTATCAGTTAGTGAAGGGGAGACAACTGCAATCATTCCAGTTAGTGAGGGGAGAAAGTGCACAATATTCAAGTCAGTAAAGTGATTGTTCTAACAATTACTTTCTCCAAGCCACCAGTTATTGACAGCATTGACTTGATCAAGATAATAGCAGCTGAACTTGAGCTGAAAGAAAAATGGAAGAAGCTTGATGAGAACATTGAGAAGAATTTTGGTCCGATTGAGAAACAAGACAAAGTTGTGAAACATTTCTCACATTTCACTCAATTGAGATCAATTTCAATAAATGAAATGAGCTTAGGGAATATGGAAAGGGGTCAACCCTCAACAAGAAAATCTCAACAGGCCAATGTGATTTTTCAGCCAAAGAGAAACTATCCAAAGAATTCAAGCAAAAATCCATTTGACCTAGTCTATGAAACTTCCAAGCCCGATGAAAAGAAGCTTCTTGGAAGATCTATTGCTTATTTCAAAGATCCCAGAGACTCAGTCTTGAAGAAGAAAATTGCTAAAATCTACAGGAATTGAAAATTGATATGCGTGATGGCTGGACATCCACAGTTTGCAGAAGCTAAGAAAGAAGAAAAGGTGAGGCTCAAACAACAACAAAGGCGAGCTGTCTTAGATGCAAAGAACCAAGCTAAGAATCCTACAACCACAAAATCTGAAATTCTTGTTGTGATAGCTTAGTCTCTGAATGAAGAAAAGCAAGAAGAACCAAGGCAGAAAAAGAAACCAAGACTGAAATTCAGACCAAAGAGGAAGCTGAATTTTGATGAAGACAAGGAAGAGTACATGACAACCCAATCTACCACTTCAAGTCAACCAACCATGCCCACATTGGAGCAGGTTGAATTCAAGGTTTATCCGGATACAAACTTCCATGGTGAACCCATAATTTCCAAGGATGAACCAATAGATTGGGAAAGCCTGCCACTCCATGATCTAAACATCCCAATCCAAACCAAACCAAGAAAAACAAAGTCAAGAGCAATCAAAAAGGCCAAGCTTGTCAAAATTTAATCCAAAGACTTAGACAAACCCAACCCAACTGTCAACAAGGGAGATCAACTCTTTAGTTGTGATATCAAGGAATTTTTATACCTAAATCTCTATCTAGACGAGCTAGAAGAATTAAGAGCTATTTATTCTTACAAGTATCTTCCGGAGAGATTGGTCTTTAGGTATAAGGGTGGAAAAGAGCTAACTTGGCATCTTCACAGAATTCTCAATGAAGGCTATTCTGTTCTAGTAAAGGTTTTCTCCTCAATAAAGAAGAACTTTGGATTTAACACTGTTGCCAAAAAGATGATACTGAATAAAATTGAGGAGATAATGAATAGCAGAAGAAACCCAAATGCACTCCCAAGAGTCTTAATTATTCCCTACAATGGTGATAGAGTGCATTTGAGGCCATACTGGATAATGGAGTTCAAGGATGAGAAGAACATCATAAGATTCTTCAGATTAGAAGATCAGCTAAACATTTCAAGCAATAAACTCTCATGGAGATGCAAGAGATGTTGGATCAGACTAATGAAGATGAATCTAAATTCTACAGACAACTTTAAAACTAGATTGAAGAGAACAATGAGAAATTAGGAAAGAAGTTCAGACAATCAAGGAAATAAGTTAAATTTGATAAATCTAGATGAGCACCTTGAAAATGGCTTGTGAGATTCTCTATTAACCTTCCTCTACATAATTTTCAATAAATTGTAGCACTTGTTAATTTTATCTACTATAAATCAGTTTGTATTCATAAGGTATTTTGTTATTATCTATTTCTCTTAATTTATGCCTACAATTCCAATAGACATAAATTGGGGGAGATTGTTAGGAATATGCTGTGTACTTGATGATAAGTTAAATGAAACACCTTAGTAGATTTAATTTAATATTTTTGCATCTCTCAACGGATGATCACTATAACATTTATTGAGAGAGTAGCTTATACTTTAATAAGTCTTGTGACACATTTTTGTATTCTACAATACCTTAAAAATCTAGAAGTTGTAGGATATTCAAAGTCATGTTGACTACTAGTTTGATATGCAAAATAGGTTGGCTAATTGTAAATATTAGATACCTTGTAATTCTGCATAAGTGAAATAGAGTTAACTGCTATAGAAGACTTTCAACGGATGATTCTACAAGGTTTCAATGGATGACCCAAGTCACATTCAACGGATGATCTAATGAAGCTTCGACAGATGATTCAACAAATTTTGAAAGGATGATCCAATGAAGTTTCAACGGATGTTCTAATTCAAATTATGATTGATAGTGACTTGACAGTCACATGGGTTGATTAGATGCAAATGAAATGTGGCAGTCCATTTACAGGTTTTAGAGAACAAAGAAGCATTTCCATTTCCATGCTAACTTGAAAATATTCAAAGATGCTGGATAGAGAAAAGAAGAAGCATGTAATTAGACTAAAAACATTCTATCTTATTTGTTTGTCTTTTTATCATGTAACTTGGTGATATATAAACCAAGTGTAGTAAGCAGAAAAATAGTGATTCAATCAAGTAAGCAAACATTCAACTAGAGAAATAGATAAAGCAAAATATGTAAAGAATTTCTCTATATTTGTGGACCTACTTATAAGCAGCTGTGTACAATCTTTGTATCATAGAGTTTTCGATTTTATATATATCTCTGGTGGAAAAGTTCAATCCACCAGAAAGTTTTTAAATACTAGTGTTTAATTATTTTGTATTTAATTTCTTCAATATTGTCATTCCGCACTTTAGCTAAACCAAACACAGTTATATATCTAAGATAGAACAGTTCTTAATTTTGAAAAGAAACCAGGATTACATTAAACCCCCCTTTCTGTAATTCTTTGTTAGATTGTTTGGGAATAACACTAACATCTTCAAAATTGCTTTGATCTGTATGGACATCAAGAACCCTAGTATTCTGATTCTAACGCGGTTAAATTTTTTTTAACGGAATGACTTATATCAGAAATTTCCAAATTAGGAGACCTGAAATACAAAATCTTTAGTTTTGGGACCTAGATAATAAAAATTGCTAATAGTTCATGGAACTATAATTTGATTTTCCCATTTTAGTATCATAAGATGATTTTATAAACAAACACGGAATTTGATTATTTTATAGGATTATAAATCTTAGGATAATAATGAGATAATTATAGTAAATATATTATAATTCGGGAATTATAATCCCACGAAACCAAAATGGCCTAAGGTTATAAGTCATGTTTGTCAATAAAAGAAAATTCTTCATTTGTTGTAATAATAAAACGTAGACTTAAATTTATGTTGCATATTTTTAATTTCGTTCTCATAATCTCCTATTTTTCCATTAAAGATGTATGTTAGCTCCACTTGTCTCTTTAATATTTGATTAAATAATTTTAATAAAAAATTTATCTTATCAACAAAATCAATTTCCAATGTTACTGATAAACTCTGTCAACTCTACGATTGCTTGTCAGACTGCATTCTTACTAGTTCTAAATTAGTAAATGCTTTTGTAACAAGATCTTATCAACAATGTTAATTTTCAATGTTAGTGATAAACTCTGTCAACTCTACAATTGCTTCTCAGACTGCATTCTTACTAGTTCTAAATTAGTATGTGCTTTTGTAACTTTCGTTTACAAATACAAAGGGGTAACAAGTTGTCTGAGGATAGCAGTTGCAGATTGAATTATCTATTTAAACTAATTGATAAAATAAATTATTTTGACTAATAATTAAATTTAACTACTTTAAATGAAATTATTTCAAAAATAGATAGTTGAGTTGATTATTTAGTATTTTTACTAAATGTATGGACAATCATCTTATAATAAAACTCTTCAAACTGTTATTTTAATCTGTTAACTATTAGTATATTTCTATAATATTAACAATATATATGCTTATAAATTTAAATAATTATATTTAATATTTGAGTTATTATCTTATTCGATAATGGTTATGTATTAAGTAAATCTTTAATAATAAATCTGATTATGATTAATTAGGTAGGCTAACATAAGGGTTTTGGTCCTAAATTGTTCATAATCTCTACTACTACATTCTCATCGATTAGAGCGAAATATGATAAGAGACGAATCAATTCGGTAGAATATCAAGTCTCACTATTCATCTATTTAATCCATGTTTATATCTTGCATAATCAAGTACGTTTTCGAATTACAATTATATATAATTTTAATAATATAACATAAGATGATTTGTAATTATTACGTATTTTAACTTATTTAGGGCAAGTCCAATAGACTTGAATTTAAGGAATGAGAATATGCTCCAAAAATGTCTTCAGAGACTACTTAAGTTACTATGATATCATTCACTAGTTAATTTAGAACAAGTCAGATAATATCTTATTAATTATTTTATAAATATAATAAAATATTTTGCTCTAGTGATTTAACACAATATTTTTGTAAATCGACTCCAACAACATGCCTTATATTTGTGTTTTATTATTAAAATAACAATATAATTAAGTAATAATTAGAGGGAAGGGAAAAGATGATAAGAAAGTAATGTATAAAAATCGAGGAAAAGAATTTTTTAATTGAAAGAAATGATATAAAGCATATAAGGTGCCTTAAGAATAAGGCATATGATGAATATTATAGTATTTTCGGGTACCACTATTATTGGAGCACTTAATTATTCAAGATGCCCTCAAAATTTTAGTACAATCTTTTAGGGCACTGGATGTCCTGACTATTTATATCATGTATATAATTGGGATAAAAGAGTTCAGGTCATCATAGTTTGGTCATCAGTGGTACAATAGTAATTTTAGAAACACTAGTAAACGTCTTCTTTAAAAAAACTTATAAAACATCTGGTGCATTATACGAGAACAAACATAGATATTATAATTTAATTATGGAACCCACTATAATTCTATCTCTTGTATATTGTACTTTAATTGAACAATGACATTATCATAATAAAATATCGTATAAGGAGAGATTATAAAAAATGTTGTTGAAGATAATATTACTTTTTTATATCTTAAACAACTAAAAGCCAATATTTTATATTTTATTTAAGGAGTGCGTGAAAGCTTGGTTGTTGAAATTTTGGTGTATTTTTTCCTCTTCATCGCATAATTTAAAATAACCATCTCTTGTTCCCATGTACAATGCAGTATATATTTGGCATATGGAAGTTAATATTATTATGATTTGGTCGTCAGGAATATAATAGTAATTCAAAAAAAGTAGTAAACATCTTCTTTTAAGAAAAACTTATAAAATCACGGATACAAAATTATATTTTATTATATAATTATGAAACCCCTATTTTTCTCTCTCTTACATATTATACTTTAATTGAAAAATGACATTATAATTATAAAATACTAAATATAGAGAGACTATATGAAATGTTTTTGAATATAACATTACTTATTTATGTCTTAACCAACTAATATTTAATATTTTATAATTTAATTTAGGAGTGCGTGTTAAGATTTGGTTGGATGATTAATGGAAGAAACACCAAATATATTGTAACATCCCAAATCTGGGGTCAAGATTGGGTGTCATTAAACAATCTTTACATAATATAAAATAATATTCAAATGACCCCTCAATTCCGGATCGTTTACAGGTTATGATATGAAACAAAAATCTAACCTTCTGAATTTACAATAACTAAAAACAAGTTCATTACCTTTGTACTAATTCCCTTGTTTTATTTATTCTAACATCTCGATCCTCTTGCAGCTGAGAACTTTCTAATTTATGTTGTCTATTAAGAGCTATTCATTTTTATCCTCATTTGATTCTGAAAGAAATAAGAATTCACAAAGCAAGAGCGAGCCTAAAATGCCCAGCAAGTACATAACTGATTTCCATGTATCAATATTAAAGGCAATTTCCGGACAAAATTTTTAAATAATTTTTAGATATTTCTATTTATTTGAAGTAGTTGAGCGAATAAACATTGGCCGTTATTAGCCCTTGATTATAAATCAAAAGTGATGAGCAATTCCTAGATTCATCTCTTGAATCAGGGTTTTGTCCGGTTTTGCAATCATAAAACTTTTCAAAAGAGAATGCCGTTTAAGGAGATCAACAATAAATTAGACTGGATACTAGTTCTACGTTCACACTCATACCCTGTTGATCAGTCAGGATATAGTATAGATCTATACCTACTTGTATAGATCCATTCGGGTACCCAGGCATTATGGCCCAAGGGTCCAGTCCATCCCCGGCCCATAGGGTCCAGTGCATCACTGGCCCTCATAGTAACCATCCAGCCCGTGGAGTATTTTGATGTCAAATCATTTTGATTTCAAAATATCCCGAATCAGGGTTTGCAAATAACCCGGAATTATAGGTATTTGCTCAAGAGATCAATCGATAATAAAGGAACAATAACGAAAGGTATGTGCATACTTAAGAGTAATTGCAGCGAAATATAAAACTTTTAACTATTCTGAACTTAGAATAGGAAATAATTATTTACAGTATATCTGAAGAAAGTTTAGGAATACTTGACTTGATAAGCTTTAACCACTATTATTGGTTAATTTTGGACCGACTTGGACGTTCGGCTTTATCTTCTAACCACTAACTTATCCTGAATACGATTCCCACACTCAGGTCCTTCGATTGGAACCTTGTTGAGCTTGACGACTGACCACTAAGCTATTTTTAGTATAACGACTCGTATATTTTTGTATTATTTAAATATGTAATTATTACATAATTAATTAATAAAAAGTTGTATATTGATTTTGACAGTAGTGCTTTATTTATTACTATTTATATGTGATTGTTGGGTTGCATGGATTATTCGTATAATTGGTCGTCGAACCATATTATTTTTGTTCACTTTTAAAAGTGGTTTTATGGCAAATTTTTTTAAAAAAATATTTGGATTGTCTCTAAAATACTTTTTATGATTTCATAATTTCAATAATTATTTTTGGGATTTTATAAAATTTAGAAATTAATATTTCATTAATTATTTCTCTTTAAATTATTTTTTGATTGTATTAATTAAAAAATCAGTATTTAATTTCAGAATTTCTCATAAATTATGAAACTCATATTTAATAAGTTCATAATATTCTGAGAATTTTAAAAATTATTTTGGAGATTTTTGGGATTAAATTCACCAGCGCGCTATTTCGTTTAATTGTTAAATGCGGGTCTAAGTTGCGTTTTAAAATTTATTTAAAAATTACAGAATTTATGTTTTTATTAACTTCGGGATATTTGTAACATTTTGGGACTATTTTCGTAATTTTCTGAAACTGTTTCATGTGCACTTTGGTCCGTTAATTTCGAATTCTGGGCAAAACAGGCCTTTAAACCTTCGTAATTACCCTAACTATACGTGTCAGTTTTTAGAAATTTGAAGGACATGTGTTATCCTTCCTTTGCAATTTGCAACACCATTCAACAGCAAAATAAAAAGAAAAAAAAACATACCCACACCCCCTGTTTCTTCCATGGCTTGGTTTCATCATCTCTCAATTCTCTCTCTCTCTCTCTCTCTCTCTCTCTCTCTCTCTCTCTCGTTATCTCCTGTTCTCGTCTCTCTTTTTTTTTCTCTTCCCCATCTCCCAGTCTCCTTCTCTCCTCCCTCCCCCATTTCCTCCTCTCGGTTGGTTCTGTTCACCGCCGTTTCATTTTTCCGGCCGTTCTCGGTGAGCCGCCGCTTGAATCCTTAGCTTGGTTGGTTCCATTTGTGTTGATAATGTGTGTTTTTGCATATATCTATGTATATGTGTGTACCTGTGTATAATTGTGTGTGTCCAATGTGTTGGTGTTGCGCGTGCCGTAGCTGCTATTTTCTTTTGGTTCTTGTTCAGTTGGTTTTCCAGATTGATAATTTGGAAATTCTGTATTAACTTTATTACAATTTCTGCAGGAAATTAATTTTGAATAATATTCGTGATATGAATATTTCTTTGCGGGAAATTATTTGTAATCGGTGAAATTTTTGTGTTGGAACCCGAATAATGGGGTACCCCGAAAATTTTGCTGCCGTCCGCGATGAATTTTTACGAGCGGATGGTGGACTGTGATGATTGATATCCGAGTCCTAAATATTTTAAATAAATAAAATGATCGTATAAATTACTTTTGAAACGTAAATAAATGTTTGTGTGAAAAGTCGTATTGAATTGCGAATTTGATTTGTTGAAAATTGACGTCGATTGATGTTTCGACAGGTAGGTGCCTTAAGAATAAAGCATATGATGAATATTATAGTATTTTCGGGTACCACTATTATTGGAGCACTTAATTATTCAAGATGCCCTCAAAATTTTAGTACAATCTTTTAGGGCACTGGATGTCCTGACTATTTATATCATGTATATAATTGGGATAAAAGAGTTCAGGTCATCATAGTTTGGTCATCAGTGATACAATAGTAATTTTAGAAACACTAGTAAACGTCTTCTTTAAAAAAACTTATAAAACATCTGGTGCATTATACGAGAACAAACATAGATATTATAATTTAATTATGGAACCCACTATAATTCTATCTCTTGTATATTGTACTTTAATTGAACAATGACATTATCATAATAAAATATCATATAAGGAAAGATTATAAAAAATGTTATTGAAGATAATATTACTTTTTTATATCTTAAACAACTAAAAGTCAATATTTTATATTTTATTTAAGGAGTGCGTGAAAGCTTGGTTGTTGAAATTTTGGTGTATTTTTTCCTCTTCATCGCATAATTTAAAATAACCATCTCTTGTTCCCATGTACAATGCAGTATATATTTGGCATATGGAAGTTAATATTATTATGATTTGGTCGTCAGGAATATAATAGTAATTCAAAAAAAGTAGTAAACATCTTCTTTTAAGAAAAACTTATAAAATCACGGATACAAAATTATATTTTATTATATAATTATGAAACCCTTGTTTTTCTCTCTCTTACATATTATACTTTAATTGAAAAATGACATTATAATTATAAAATACTAAATATAGAGAGACTATATGAAATGTTTTTGAATATAACATTACTTATTTATGTCTTAACCAACTAATATTTAATATTTTATAATTTAATTTAGGAGTGCGTGTTAAGATTTGGTTGGATGATTAATGGAAGAAACACCAAATATATTGTAACATCCCAAATCCGGGGTCAAGATTGGGTGTCATTAAACAATCTTTACATAATATAAAATAATATACAAATGACCTCTCAATTTCGGATCGTTTAGAGGTTAAGGTATGAAACAAGAATCTAACCTTCTGAATTTACAATAACTAAAATACAAGCTCATTACCTCTGTACTAATTCCCCTGTCTTATTTATTCTAACATCTCCATCCTCTTGCAGCTGAGAACTTTCTAATTTCTGTTGTCTATTAAGAGCTATTCACTTTTATTCTCATTTGATTCTGAAAGAAATAAGAATTCACAAAGTAAGAGTGAGCTTAAGAACAACTCACCGTAGAAGAACGATAGAACAAGGGAGGAAAAAGAGGGGAGTGGTGAAACGAAGAAAGAGAGAAGAGAGTTGAGAGAGATTTCGAGAGAGAGAAAGAGTGAGGAGAGATTGAAATTTGAGATAGAGAGAACAAAGAGATTGAGCCCCCCTTTTGTGTATTTTTGTTGTGTTTTTATCTTTATCTATTCTGTCCCTTTTTTTATCAAACACAGCATGACACGTATTATTTCCCTCTTTGACAGTCTCGTTTCGTCTCGTGTTTTATGTTTTTAACAAACAATTTTATGAGTAAATAAAACTCTATGAATTACCCAACTAACTTTAAAACTCTTGGAATAATTACAAATTAATAAAATAATTTTTTTAAAATTTTTAAATCATTTTTGACTCGTAACTCACACCCGCATTTAAAGATTTAACGAACGAACGCGTGGGATAATAAAAGCCAGAAAATTTTCGGAATAATTTTAAAAATTTTGAAATATTCCAAACTTAAGAAAATATGAGTTTCATGATTTTTGAAGGAATCTAGAATTTAATACGGAATTTACACTTAGCTGCAATCAGAAAATCATTTTGAGCTAAATAATTGATGAAATATTGTTTTCTGAATTTTATAAATCCCTAAAAATAATTATTGAAATTATAAAACCATAAAAATAATTTTAGAGACAAATTCAATATTTATGAAAATAAATCTTTAATAAAATCACTTTTAAAAGTGAAAACAAAACAATACAACTCAGCATTTAATAATACAATTAATCCTCGAACACCACAGAGTCACACCCATCTAATATTAAATACAATACTTTGCTGACAGAACCATAATATATTTTATTTATTTAATAATTTCATAACGACACTTCTATATGGGATCCGAAAATAGATTATTTAGCCAGTAAGTAACTATAAAAACGATACAATTTGATACTAGATTTGGATAATTATCAAAACCGAGCTTCTTATAAAACACTTTACGAGAAAATAATGTAAAATATCCCGTCTCTCGAGAATACGAGTTTTATTGATCTATCAAAATGACAATCGTATCGAAAATTTCGCGCTGGAACTCGTACGGGTCAAACCGTACCCCGGATCGAAAAAGTCAAAACACGAAAAGTGTTCAGAATATTCAGATTAGGTTAGAAAAAAGTTTTTCGAAGAGTTTCGGGTTATAAAAACGCAAAAATGGTTGAAGTTGCACAATTTCCGGTTTTATAAAGTAGTTTTATAATTACTCAGAAAATAATTATTAAATCTATAAATCCTTATAAAATCATATAACAATCCAAAAATTACCAGAAAAATATCATAATCATCTATACTTTAATATGGACATATTAAAAATCAAAATACTTACACTTTATCACATATAAACATCCAAATATCAATTTCAATCATCAGATAATTCACCACAATTCATATAGTAATCACATAATAATTATTTATTGATAAAAATAATTATACCATATTTCCCGGAAGTTACACCCTTCCCCTCTTAAAAGGATTCTGTCCTCGGAATCATGTTAAGGAACAGATAATGATACTTTTCAAGTATCTAACTTATAATTTCTCAGGTTAATCTCTTATTCGAACAGCTTTTTCATAAGCTTAACTAATCATTTTAATCACTACTCAACAGTTTCTTGTCGATATTAAAATCTATCAGTTGCTCAGGCAACCTGACTCAAATCTCCATTTTATACATAACGGAGCAAATTTATTTTTCCTGATTATACACATAAACACCCTGTGAACTTACTATACATGTGATAGTAAAGCCAACCCACTCACAATATTCATGTCTATCTTATTGTCTCAAAAGGACCAACTTAATTTATACTAACCTTCTTTTCTTTCTAGTTCTAATAATTCGTGCTCTTGAACATTTCCAACCTTCACTGATTGTTTCACTTTATTCCCCACGTATTTCTTTGTTCAATTATCCTGGCTTGTAATCGCTTTCAATTGTATTCGAAACTCTTTAATCGTTCTCCTACTCTTTTCGTCCATATGCGAATGATATACTGCGAGCATGGCGCCTTTGGTTTCTAAATGTCTTAAATCATCTCTAAAATTTAGAATTAAGGAGAAAATCTCAACAGATGTATTTGACTAACGACTTATTATTATACCTCAATTTCTTTGAATTATAATCGAATATATTTACTATTTAGAAAAAAATATACTAATTCAGATACATTCTCCATATACTTTAACCCATATTATCATTTATTTATTTTTAGGGGGTCCCGATATAAAATCTATTATAATGCTCTTTTCTGACGTTCAGCCACCTATAATGCTTACTCCTGTCTTCGCGTTATATTATCAATAAGTCTTCTTCTAACATCTACGTCTTGTATCATCTCCTTGGGGTAACTTGAATCTCTTGAGTTGTCGAGATTTAGCTAACTCATATCTCTTAATCCTGCCCTACATATGTCTATCAATTCTTGAATGATATATCTTATTTCGGTTCAGCACAGTTCATAGCTTTTCCCACACTTCTGCCAGCATATTAATCACATAATAATATCGATCAATTACAATCTATACTCAAATCTGGTAACATACCATCATCTCCTTTAAACAAGACGTAGCGGGGCATGGCAAAATACTTTTACACATACAAAATCCAAATAAAAGCATATAAATCGTGAATAAAAATTCGAGGGATCGAATCTAACCTTTTAAAATAATTCGGAGACAACGATCAGAGATCCTTAGCAGTTGCTCCTCAAGTGTGAAGCACTCCACCGGTATCCACCAAGAAAACGATGTTAAGGAGGAGGAAGGAGGTGGAGATAATTGGGTTTTCCAAACTTTTTGGGTTTTCGGGTTTGATGTGGGTTAGATAAAATAGGGTCTATAATAGTGTATTTATAGGCAAAATTTTCAGCTGAAATTTTCCCATAAATATTATTATTATTATCCCATTTATTATTCTCATTAATAACTAAAACACCTTTTAATCATTAATCCTTTTTCTAAACACTTTAGAAATAATTCTCTCTCTTGATTTAATTTCCAAAAATTAAATCCTTTAATTAATAATATTAAGAACTTTTCTTAATTAATTTATAATCAATTAAATCTCATTTAATCAATTATTAAATTTTCCAATTAATTATTTATTTCACAAATAAATAATTACTAACCATTATTAATTAATTCCTCCACCATTAAATCATTCTCTTTTTATGGTGTGACCCTGTAGTTTCAATATTAAGCCGGTAGTAGAAATAAATAATAATAAAACTATTTTATCATTATTTATATAAATTCTCCAATTTATTAAATATGATTAATTAATTAATCACATTTATTCTACATCGTGAGTGATGCTTCTCAACAAATCGCGACTATCCGGATAATATGAATTCACTGCTTAGAATACCAAGAACCTGTCAGTGAATAGTTACCGTACAATAAACTCCTTCTACCCTATAATGTCCCGATTAAATACAAGACATGGATCTCGTGTCAAGCCTATCTAATTCAATCACTTGCTTACCATTTACTATGCGTAGTTCTATGCAAATTAGAAACTCCTTTCTAATTTCATTCACTCTGGCCAGAGATTCCTGAACTAGCATAAGTGGATCAGCCTTGAACATTCGCTTCCTTCACTGGAAGGGGTAGATCCTTTATTGATCATACACTATCTTCGTGTATAAATTCCTATACCCAGAAGAGCCCTAATAATTGTCCCTGGAGACTAAAAACTAAACCAAAGCATAGTTCAGTGTACACAAGATGACTATGATGACCTCAAGTCTAAGGATACTTGTACAACTATCACTATGTGAACAACTGCTGACACGTGAGTGAACTCCATCAGTTGTTCAGCTGTGCGAGTCATGTTCAGTGAACTTATTCCATAATAAGCACCTAAATACTAGCTATAGTGTCTACCACACAAATGTCTATGAGAACAGACATCCTTCATAATGAAGCAAGCATAGTATGTACCGATCTCTGCGGATTATTAATTACCAGTTAGTAATCCTATGACCAGGAACTATTTAAGTTTGGAGTTAACATCTTTTTATGTCTCACTATTATGATCTCATCATAATCCATAAAAAGCTTTACTCTAAACTATGGTATATCTTATTTAAACACTTAAATAGATAAAGCCCGTAATAAAAAAACAAAATAAGTCTTTATTAATATCAATGAAATCAAAACAAATTACATAAAAGTTATTCCTAAATCCTAATACACGATTGGACTTAGGACATATTCCTTTCAATCTCCCACTTGTACTAAAGCCAATCACTCTGGTATCTAATACCCATCTTGACGATCAAAATGACTTTCATAAAGTAGCTTTATGAGTGGGTCTGCTATGTTGTTATGTGTGTCAACTCTAATTCAATACAATATAAGAAATGTTACCGCGCTCCCACTAACCCTTTTGTAGATGCATGGTTCATCTGCGTTTTTGATAAAATCAAACTATTTGATTGTCTCATCAAAACGAATGTTCCATCTTTCGAGAAGCTTGCTTTAAACCACATATGGTTCGCAGCAGCTCACACACTAGGTTTTCATTTCCCTTGGAAAGAAAACCATCTGACCATCTGCCAGATTTCATAGTCGCAGTAAGCAGCATTCGCAAGCAAAATCCGAACTGATTTTAACAGGGCTACAGGTAAAAGGTTTCATCAAAGTCAATCCATTGCCTTTGTTTGAATCCTTTTACCACAAGCCTGGCCTTAAAGGTCTCCACCTGGCCATCTGCTATAATCTATCTTTTGTATACCGTATACATAGATTCCATTCTGGATTTCATGGCACTATGCCATTTCTCTGAGTCAACACTACTCATAGCCTCATTATAGGTTACAGGGTCGTCATCATCAATGATCGACAACTCATTGTCATTCTTAATGACAAGGCCATATTACCTCTCAGGTTGGCGAGACACTCTCCCTGACCTACGAATGGGCTATTCCATAAAAGTTTGTTCAGTCAGAACAGGTGTTTCCACTTGATCCGTAGTAGTTTGTGCTTCTTGAACTTCATCAAGTTCAATTTTGCTCCCCCTGTTTCCTTCAAGGATAAACTCCTTTTCCAAGAAGGTAGCATGTCTGGAGACAAACACCCGATGATCGGTGCAAAAGTAATACCCTAAAGTCTCTTTAGGATATCCCACAAAACTACATTTTACGGATCGATATTCCAGCTTATCTGGGTCAACTTACTTGACATAAGCTGGACATCCCCAAATCTTAACGTGTTTAAGACTCGGTTTCCTTAATTTCCATATCTCATACGGAGTTTGAGGAACAGATTTGGAAGGCACCATATTCAGTAAATATGCTGAGGTTTCCAATGCATAACCCCATAGGAATACTGGAAGATTTGCATAGCTCATCATGGACCGAACTATGTCTAACAAAGTTCGATTTCTCCTTTCAGATACCAATCTGGAGGAGTCCACTGGGAAACTAAACCATTTACTTTGAGATAATCTAGAAACACTCCATTAAAGTATTCACCATCTCGATCTAATCGAAGAATTATAATACTATGTTTGGTTTGTTTCTCTACTTCATACTTATATTCTTTGAACCTTTCAAAGGCCTCAGACTTGTGTTTCATCAAACACATATCCGAATCCAGATCTATCATCTATGAAAGTAATGAAGTATGAAAATCCACCCATGGCTTGCGTAGACATTGGTCCACATACATTTGTGTGTACCATTCCTAGCAAATCTGCAGCCCTCTCTCCATGTCCACTAAATGGAGACTGCAGTGCCACTATAAAGTGAGATTTTCATCATCCCTTTTCTTTTATTAGTTTGTTCAATCTGAAGTAAATTATGTCACATATATACAGAACATTATTTAAAGTACCACGTCCATAAAGAATATTATCTCTAAGAATAGAACATTCATTATTCTCAATAATAAATGAAAATCCAGTCAAGTCTAACATGGGAATAATATTCCTCACAATCAAGGGAACAAAATAACAATTATTTCAAACAATAGTCTTGCCCGTAGGCATATGTAAATGAAATGATTCTACATCTTCAGCAGCAACTCTTGCTCCATTTCCATCAGTAGAATCACCTCCTCTTCCTCAAGAGTCCTACTTCTCCTTGGTCCCTGCAACAAATTACAGATATGAGAACCACAGGCGGTATCTAATACCCAAGTAGAAATGACATATTCACTTCTATCATGAACATACCTGAATCAGAAGCGGTAGTCTCACTACCCTTCTTCTTCAATTCTGCAAGGTAAACCTTGCAGTTCCTCTTCCAGTGCCCCACCTTGTTACAGTGAAAGCAAACAACTTTGCTCTCGAGGTCTTCAGCTTTTGGTGGAACCGGCATTTTCTCACCTACTTTCTTCTTCTTGGAAGAGTTCCTCTTCCTTTTCTTAGGATTGGAACCTTCACTAATTAGAAGAACAGAACTCTTCTTAGGGGGAAAATTCGATTCCGCAGTCTTCAACATGTTGTGGAGTTCAGGCAGGCTGACATCCAACTTATTCATGTGAAAGTTCACAACAAACTGCGAGAACGAACTCGGAAGCGATTGCAAGACCAAGTCTTGGCTCAGCTCCCCATCCATGGCAAAACCAAGTTGTCCAAGACGTTCAATCAAATTGATCATCTTAAGTACATGGTCATTCACAGATGATCCCTCAGACATCCTACAACCAAACAGCTCCTTCGATATCTCATATCGAGCTGTCCTCCCTGCCACATCATATAACTCTTGTAGATGCATGAGGATAGTGTGAGCATCCATATGCTCATGTTGCTTCTGTAGCTCAATGTTCATGGAAGCTAGCATGATGCATTGAACAACATTTGCATCATCTATCCACCTACGATACACAACATGTTCATCATTATGTGCATCACTAGCAGGTTCAGTAGGCTTAGGTAAGTCAATCACGTATTCCAGCTTCTCAATCCTGAGAACAATTCTCAAGTTTCAAAGCCAGTCAGCATAATTAGGACCAGTCAATTTGTGAGCATCTAGTATGCTCCTGAGTGATAGTGCAGAAGATATAACGTACAAAGTAAATCTGTAAATGATAAACACATAATAACACTTAGCAAATATTCGATTTCATTTTAAAACACTACATGAATCGGGTCTTTATTCATAAGTGGCTCCCACTAGTTTTCCTAATTTATTCAACCCCCTACGTGAAAAATTAAGCATTCATAATGCTAGTGGGAATAGGGATCCTACATTCCATTACACAACCCCGGCTGTGACACGAAACACCATGTAATGTTCAATAGACAGACAACTCTTGTCAATTACATCTTATGTTATTCCCTAATCAAACTTTAGCCTCTTGAATAATTGAGTCACGGCTGTGGCACGACAAACTCAATATTCTAAGTCAAGTCTAACCCAACATTCCGTACAATTGAATCAGTCCCCAAAGGCCCACGGCTGTGGCACGTAACGACCTTTAGATTCTTATTCAATGTACACATCTCTATGTAATAGACAAGTATTTCTTATTTCGAAATCAAAGCCCTCAGCTGTGGCACGAAACGACAATGATTCAAAAATAAGAACTACTTTCTACCATGTTGGAAGGCTATGACCGACACAAGCCCGTTGTATCATTGGCCAATTACTACTTGATATTATTTAATTTTAGAGGGATTATAGTACGTTACAATCATAATCATATTATAAAGAGATTCTTCCTTTTAAATTAAATATTTCAAATCAATAATCAATAATCAGATGATTCCCAGATCGGGTGGAGCATTGTCAAGAGGAGTCACTTAATAACCCTTTCTTACAGATAGAAATTTGTTGTTAACAGAATCATCCTTTCTCTCATATCGAAAATTCATATTCAATTACGTGTTTTATAAACACAAGAATCTCATGATTGTATTCATAATATTGTTATTAAGGTTATGAAACAATTTCACTATACTAGGTTGTCTAACAAACGCCTTATATTTATTTAAGTTCACCTAAATCTATCATCGCATGATAAACTAAGCATATATCACATATATCAACATGAATAAACATCAAGGTAGGCATGTTACATCATCTAGCACATTAGTCTAAGCATTATACATCTCTATGTATCACATGAAGCATTTAAAAGCAATTAAAATAGTCAAAAACAGCTTTAAAACACTTCATGGAAATATAAACAGTTCAAAACTTTTATATAAACTAAAATTGATCACTCCATTAGATCCGTCTCGGAAAAACGAATCCAACGGTATATTGCACGCCCAAAACGGAGTTACGAAACTCCCAGAAAATCAATTTTAAAATCAACAGAAGGGCTGTAACGCATTACAGGAATGCGTTACAAGCCCTGTAACGCATTCCAGTGATGCGTTACACACCTTTTAAGCCATTTAAGGGTGTAACGCATTCCGTCAATGCGTCACAGGTCTGTAACGCATTCCCATAATGCGTTACACCCCCATTTTTTAATTTTTTTTCTACAGCAGCCGCCTTTTCTCGATACCCGTGCCGCCGCCTGTTCTCCTGACATCTGTGCTTTCTCTGTCTTCCGTGCAGCAGCAAACAAACACAGGAGATGTACAGCAGCAGAAGTATACAAACATATATATATATATACTATATACACATATATTTATTTATTTATTTACGAATTTTAATTAAAAGAACTTTAAAAATTCATAATAAAAAATCTATACATCCTAAAATTATGAAAAAAATACCCAGATGATCTACAACACTTGTAGAACCCAGATCAATATTCAAAATTATTCTGAGAAACGATTTCTCATCAGACAAAATTAATCCATGATATAACTTGTAAAAATCATAATTAATTCATACAAGCACATAAAATTCTGAAATTTTTACCACAGATCTATATGCATACAACCTATGCTCTGATACCATTGTTGGATTTTTAAACGCAGCGGGGCATGGCAAAACACTTTTACACATACAAAATCCAAATAAAAGCATATAAATCGTGAAAAAAATACGAGGGATCGAATCTAACCTTTTAAAATAATTCGGAGACAACGATCAGAGATCCTTAGTAGTTGCTCCTCAAGTGTGAAGCACTCCACCGGTATCCACCAAGAAAACGATGTTAAGGAGGAGGAAGGAGGTGGAGAGAATTGGGTTTTCCAAACTTTTTGGGTTTTTGGGTTTGATGTGGGTTACATAAAATAGGGTCTATAATAGTGTATTTATAGGCAAAATTTTCAGCTGAAATTTTCCCATAAATATTATTATTATTATTATCCCATTTATTATTCTCATTAATAATTAAAACACCTTTTAATCATTAATCCTTTTTCTAAACACTTTAGAAATAATTCTATCTCTTGATTTAATTTCCAAAAATTAAATCCTTTAATTAATAATATTAAGAACTTTTCTTAATTAATTTATAATCAATTAAATCTCATTTAATCAATTATTAAATTTGCCAATTAATTATTTATTTCATAAATAAATAATTATTAGCCATTATTAATTAATTCCTCCACCATTAAATCATTCTCTTTTTATGGTGTGACCCTGTAGGTTCAATATTAAGCCGGTAGTAGAAATAAATAATAATAAAACTATTTTATCATTATTTATATAAATTCTCCAATTTATTAAATATGATTAATTAATTAATCACATTTATTCTACATCGTGAGTGATGCTTCTCAACATATCGCGACTATCCGGATAATATGAATTCACTGCTTAGAATACCAAGAACCTGTCAGTGAATAGTTACCGTACAATAAACTCCTTCTACCCTACAATGTCCCGATTAAATACAAGGCATGGATCTCGTGTCAAGCCTATCTAATTCAATCACTTGCTTACCATTTACTATGCGTAGTTCTATGCAAATTAGAAACTCCTTTCTAATTTCATTCACTCTGGCCAGAGATTCCTGAACTAGCATAAGTGGATCAGCCTTGAACATTCGCTTCCTTCACTGGAAGGGGTAGATCCTTTATTGATCATACACTATCTTTGTGTACAAATTCCTATACCCAGAAGAGCCCTAATAATTGTCCCTGAAGATTAAGAACTAAACCAAAGCATAGTTCAGTGTACACAAGATGACTATGATGACCTTAAGTCTAAGGATACTTGTACAACTATCACTATGTGAACAACTGCTGACACGTGAGTGAACTCCATCAGTTGTTCAGCTGTGCGAGTCATGTTCAGTGAACTTATTCCATAATAAGCACCTACATACTAGCTATAGTGTCTACCACACAAATGTCTATGAGAACAGACATCCTTCATAATGAAGCAAGCATAGTATGTACCGATCTCTGCGGATTATTAATTACCAGTTAGTAATCCTATGACCAGGAACTATTTAAGTTTAGAGTTAACATCTTTTTAGGTCTCAATATTATGATCTCATCATAATCCATAAAGAGCTTTACTCTAAACTATGGTATATCTTATTTAAACACTTAAATAGATAAAACCCGTAATAAAAAACAAAACAAGTCTTTATTAATATCAATGAAATCAAAACAGATTACATAAAAGTTATTCCTAAATCCTAATACACGATTGGACTTAGGACATATTCCTTTCACTAGTTCTTCCACTTTGAGACCTCCTGTCCCTCCATCTGTTCCTTCAGGTGCTTCTTCCCCGATACCCTGCCATGTTCACCGAGCGGTGAACCAGTCTTTCATTAGAGAATAGAGCCCGGGCCTAGCTGCACAGCTTGACCAGATGCCAGTTAGACCTTTTTAGGGCATCCCTGCCCCTTCACCCGATGTTCAGGAGCGTGTGCGATCCCTAACTCAGACTGCTGTGGAGAGAGCTAGGTTCATTGACCGTTTCATTAGCTCATAGTTCAGGGTTGTTCAGTACCAGGATCTAGTGAACTGGTTGGTATTTGAGCTAGGATCTATCGGTGACAGTGGCAGTGGTTAGATCAGAGTTTCCATAGTGAGATACAGAGCTCGGAGTTGGTTTGCAGGAGTTCTGTAGTTGTTTCCTTTATGTATGTATATTATGTTGCTGTAGTTTATAGTAGGCGGAGGCTGCTATGACAGCCAATTTTGTTGTGTACTCGGTTTTATTTCTAGTATTGCACTGTAGTTGTTGGATGGATTTGTATTGTTGTTGTACTGTAGTTCTTCCTTTTATACAGTTGTTGTTGGTTTCATTTTCTTTGCACTGTTGTTATTACTGTTGCTGTTATTATTGTATTTGTTGCAGATTTTGTTAAATTTAGTTATGCATCATGGTGGACCCCAAGTAAATAAGGAAGGGCATATTTTATTGTGGAAGCATTCTCCTGATGCATAAAAATATTGCTACCCGGGGGCACAATTTTCATATAAAACCTTTTTGTTGTGTTTCAGGAGAATGCCTCCCAAGAAGAATATCTCGTCCAATTCCTCTAGCAGGAACTCTGATGGGGGCCCAGCCATGGGTGGATTTCTAGATTTGTTGCGCCAACAGTCTAATCAGATGGCTCAGCAGCAAGAACAATTCCAACAGCAGCAACAGCAACAACAACAGCAGCAATTCATACAACAACAGCACCAACACATCCAACAACAGTTGCGGCTTCAGCAGCAACCCCAGCCAAGAGAGCCAAACCAAACCGTTAGTTTCAAGTCCTTCCAATCAATTAAACCCCCAGAGTTTAAGGGAGAGGTAGACCCGATTGCCGCTAGAGTTTGGCTTAAGGAAATGGAGAAGGCCTTTACCCTTATTCAGGTTAGTGATGAGTCTAAGACGGATTACGCTAGTTATTTTTTTAAGGGTGAAGCAAATTTTTGGTGGGAATCCACGCGTGCACTAGAAGGAGAGGGTCTTTTTCTTTGGACCATATTTACGGAGTTGTTCTTGGAGAAGTATTTTCCGGATTGTCTAAAGAGTCAATTGGAAGTGGAGTTTTTGGAATTGAAGGAAAGTGAAAAGAGTGTGGCTAAATATGAGGCCAAGTTTATGGAATTGGATGAGATTCAGAAAGCTAGGAGGTTTCAACAAGGATTGAAGCCTGAAATTCATTGTGGAGTGGTGGTTTTGCAGCTCAAGACGTATACCTCTGTAGTTCAGGCCGCCCTAGTGATTGAAAGTGATCAAAAATTGGCCTCCAAGGAAAGAAACGACAATAAAAGGAAGTTTGATAGTGGTACTGATAAGGCAGATCGAGAAGAGTCCAGTAAGAAGTTCCCAAGGAAATTTGGCCGGAATAGGAACAAGAAATTCAGGAGACAAGGTTTTTCCCAGATGAGTTCAGGTGTCACCTCAATTGCTTCTGCCCCAGCTCAGTCAACCAAGCCAATCGTGGAATATAAGTCATGCAGTAAGAGGCATAGTGGTCAATGCAGAAAGGATGTCCAGTGTTTTAAGTGTGATCAAAAAGGCCATTATGCATCAGAGTGTAATTCAGGGAACCCTAGAGTTACCTGCTTTAAATACGGTAAGGTTGGACATATTGCCAGCAACTGTAAAGTCGCTACTCAGGGCAACGTGGGAGGTAGTGTATCTCAAGGACCGGCAACCAGCACAGCAAGAGCCAGAACCTTCAAGATGACCAAAAGATCTAATGCTCTGGACTCGGATGTAGTTGCAGGTACGCTTTCTCCTAATTATGTGCCTGTTAAAGTTTTGTTTGACTCAGGAGCATCTAAATCCTTTATATCAAGATAATGTGTAAGTAGTATGGATTTAATGTTGGAAGATTTAGCTGAGCCCTTGACCATAGAAGTGGCCAATCAGGATAAAGTTTTAGTAAACAAATTTTGCCCTAGGTGTCAATTAGAAATCTGCGGGCATTCCTATTCAGTGGACCTAATACCCTTTGAGTTAGGAGAATTTGATGTGATTCTAGGAATGAATTAGTTGTCCCAGCATAAGGCAAATATTGATTGTAAGAAAAAGAAAAATTTAATATATCCCGAAGATAATGTCAAAATAACTTACCAAGGACAGAAACAGGAAAAGAAATTTCTCTCGATATTGGAAACAAGAAAACTATTGAGACAAGGATCTGAGGCGTACCTAGACCATATTATGGAAACTGAGAAAGAGGCACCTAGTCTGGATGAGATTCCGATAGTTAGTGAATTTTCGGATGTTTTTCCAGACGAGTTGCCAAGATTACCACCCGATCGTGAGATTGAGTTCTCTATCGACCTAATTCCGGGAGCAGAACCAGTTTCAAAGGCTCCTTATCATATGGCCCCAGTAGAGATAAAGGAACTAGCTAAACAACTTCAGGAACTTTTGGATAAAAGGGTAATTAGACCAAGTGCGTCCCTGTGGGGCGCACCAGTGTTATTTGTAAAGAAGAAAGATGGAAGCATGAGGTTGTGTATTGATTATCAGGAATTAAATAAGTTAACCATCAAAAATAAGTATCCTCTACCTAGGATTGATAACTTGTTTGACTAGTTAAATGAGCATGTTATTTTTCGAAGATTGATTTAAGATTGGGTTATCACCAGCTGAAAATTAAGCCTGAAGATATACCGAAGACTGCATTTAGAACCAGGTATGGCCATTACGAGTTCTTAGTGATGTCATTTGGATTGACTAATGCTCCAGCAGCTTTTATGGATTTAATGAACCGGGTGTATAAGGAGTACTTGGATAAATTTGTTCTTGTATTTATTGATGACATCCTTATCTATTCGAAGACTAAAGACGACCATGTTGAACACCTAAGGATTGCTCTGCAAAGGCTGAGAAAAAAGCAGTTGTACGCTAAATTTTAGAAATGTGAATTTTAGTTGGATGAAGTTCAATTTTTGGGTCATATATTGGGTAAGGATGGTATTAAAGTGGATCCCGTAAAGATTGAAGCTGTATCCAGATGGGAACAGCCGAAGACTCCGATAGAAGTTAAAAGTTTTATTGGACTAGCAAGCTACTACCGAAGATTTGTGAAGGACTTTGCCAAGATTGCAACTCCATTGACCAAGCTGACCAAGAAAAATGAGAGGTTTGTTTGGACCGACGAATGTGAAGAAAGTTTTCAGGTGTTGAAAAAGAGATTAGTGACAGCACCTGTGTTAGCATTACCAGATGAAACAGGGAATTTCATGATCTACAGTGACGCTTCTCTGAAAGGTTTAGGTTGTGTGTTAATGTAACATGATAAGGTTATTTCTTATGCGTCCAGGCAGTTAAAACCGTATGAGCAGAAATACCCAGTGCATGATTTGGAATTAGCAGCAATAGTATTCGCATTAAAGCTATGAAGGCATTACTTGTACGGAGAGAAGTGCGATATCTATACGGACCATAAAAGCTTAAAGTATATATTCACCTAGAAGGACTTAAATATGAGACAACGAAGATGGTTAGAGCTGATCAAGGATTATGATTATTCCATCAACTATCATCTGGGAAAAACCAATGTGGTAGTAGATGCCTTAAGCAGGAAGGAAATATTGAATGAGATTAAAGTTTTTGAAGGACTCGCAAGGGAATTGGAAAAGTTGGAAATTGAAGTTCGAGTGCCAGAAGGTAACAAAGAGCGATTATATGAAATCACTTTTCAGCCAAAATTGATGGAAAGAATAAAAAAGTGTCAAGAGAAAGTTATAAATAAAGAATTGGATAATTTGACGGGAGAAGAAGTTTGTACTCAAAAGGATAGCAAAGGTATGTTCAGGTTTTCTTCAAGGATATGGATTTCCAATGTGATTGAATTGAAGGATGAGATTTTTGCGGGAAGCTCATAATTCTAGGTTCTCTATTCACCCTGTGTAACGCCCCCAAATCTGGGGTCAAGAATCTGGGTCGTCACGTCATCCTTCACTCATGTGTAACCTGTATTGATTCAATAATCCAACAGACCCTAATCTCACGTACACACACACACACACAAGTTATAGCCTTAGAAACAATGTACAAAATGTATTCTTCTTTTATTACACTCAAATGTACTTTACAATATCTTAAACAATTATTTGTAACCTCTACATGAAGTTACAATAATTACTATTAACATCTTATACCTATCTGGATACTCTGGTCCCCCTGAGATAAAGCTGTAAGGGATTCTCCCCATGATTTCAAGTGACTAAGTCCCACGCCGGCATACCGGTAATCTGTTATGTTGTGACATTTAAAAGAAAGCAAATGCTCAGCCATAATAATCAACACTATGAAAAGACTGTTAAAGGAAATTATATTAATCCGTACAAGGATACGTATTTATTCAAAGTAGTTTTCTTGGTGATACACACCTCTTTTCAAAATAATTCTTTGATTGACTTATTAGTCTGCAAATACCTTAACGGTAAACCCAGCACCTAGGCTTGGGTTACGGTATTGCATCTCAATTCCAATTGGAAGAATATAGGACATTCACTGGAGCCACCGCATACGATGATCAGTCGTAATACGGAAAATATAACCTTTTCTACTAGTAGAAGGACAACACCTTCGTATCCCGGTTATCACCCTTGACGCATTTGGGCTACATGTCCCATTTTGGGTATACACATACTTCACAAGTTCCTGAGTACACAGAGTACCTTCGCCGGCGGTACGTTTGGTAGTCTCCTTAGTACACATAGTACTAGAGTCTACCCCTCCCTTGTCCTTTTAAGAAATCCTATCATATCTCAAGAACTCGAATCACATCGAAGTTCTCCACGCGTTTTTCTTGGTGATAGGTACAGCTCATCTCATATGTATATATATATATATGTACTTCCGAGAATTTTCGGAGGAAGTACTAAGATAATGTGAGTTGACCGTTGTCAACGGATAGATAAATGAGGGGGAATTTTTTTGAAAGTATATTCAAAATATTTAAAATACGTTGAGATAATATTCTTTGACGATCTGAAAATATTAATATGAATTTCAGAAACTCAGAAAATATTTTAAATTAGGTTTATAATTTTTAAATGATATTAAATCATTTAATAAATATTGAATAATTAAATAATAATTATTGAATAATTAAACCTCGAATAGTTCTTCTTTAAAAGAATATTTGAAATAATATTTCTCAACAAATTTAAGTTTAAGTAATTATATTAATCTTTAATATGTATAAAATAATTGGTTTTAAAATAAAATAAACATTGGAGAATACTTCTCCCTTTTTAAATGAATACCTGAAATAATATTCATTGCTCTGGTAATTAAATAGAGTTGAGGGAATACGATCTTTAGAAATCATTTTTAAATAAAATTTATGGTACTTTAATATTTCACATGAGTACATCGAGTCCTTTGAAATAAAATAGTTACGGACTTTTAATCATCCCAAAATATCTCCGGGATAATTCCGGGGTTTATTCTTTATAAAAACTGACCGACTCTCGGTCTTACAACTTATACATCACGCTCTACTGTAGCGTTAATATTCTTAAATAAAACACCTCCGGAATACTTATGTGTTTTCATCAAATTATACTGACCGATCCTCGGTCTAAAATATACTCATTATATATACAACGCTACTCTCTAGCGTATCGATTGAAATTCGGTAATATTCATATATCAAAATCATTATCATATCGTATGATATTATATAACATAATTCGTAAAACATCGTAAATATAGTATCATGTATATATCGACATTATTTGAAAACAAACACAACACAACAGTTTCAAAAAGGTAGGGTTTGAAAAACTTGCCTGGAGTCGAAGATACGTTTTCTGACTTCCTCTCGTTCCGGGTTTTCTAATCAACAAATATCATGATCTTAAATAGTATTCCTAATCCCATCACCGACTTATATTTCTAATAAGTTCAATACTTTATAATTTTCAATATTCAACCACTCGAAATAAGTATCAATCCTTGGTCAAAACGGATGGTCAAAGTGGTCTTCTAGAGTTGACTTTACCAAATGTTACTATTACGCGACTCACACTCTAACATTTTTAATAAATCATAAAATTAATATTTTAATATGAAACCACCTCGAGAGCTTCTTGAATGCTTTTAATATTTATCATAAAAGTTTCATTTTGATAAAACGACTTTAATTAGGTGAAAAACATTTTAAAAGTTCGGTCAAATACAGAGTTTTACTATTCAACATGCTTTCACTAAAACGTGGATATCTCTCAATCCGTTAACTCAATTGACATACCGTTTTCGCGTGCACGATCTAGACAAAATTTAGAACACATTATTTTAAAATGGTTTTCTGGTAACAGAGGTGAAAATCTCGAAATGGCAGTTTCCTAACAGTGGGTTGCGTTGGGTGTTTTTACTCCGCGCGACCTCGACTCCGACATTTTTATAAAATTGACAAATTAATATTTTTACTTGAAATGTTTATGTCAGTTAATAAACTCTATTTCTTACTCTCTGTAAAAATTTCATGATTTTTTAAATATTTTTAAGTCGATCATTTATATTTACAAAGTTCGTAATTTGTAGCAGTTTTGTCGCGTAAATCCCTTTTACTGAAACGGTCATTACTTTTTATCCGTAAATCGGAATCAAGCGATTCAAGCCCCTAACCAATCCTTATAGAATTTTCTATCATGATCAAGTGTTACTTTTTAAGAAACTACAGTTTATGCATTCGGGAACTTCTGCAGAAACCTAAGTTGAGTTTTGTTCATTTTAATGAGGTTACAATTACGATTCGAGTTTCGTTTACATCTTAAATCATTATACCACCATAAAAAATCATCAAATCATAATCTCAACACTAACAACTATCAAGAACATCATGTTCTTGAGGAAACAATCAGCAACCTTAAAACCAATTAACTAAACATCAAGATAATATCAAATCAATCATCAAAACCATACTTATATCCAAGATCCTTACTTTTCTTGAAACTTAAAACTTAAAAAAAGTTTGGATGAATGCTTATACCTTAATTGAAGCTTTTTGATACTTAATAAAGTCCTAAGATCCTTCTTGAAGCCTTGGTCTAGCTTTAGGAGCCATAACTTTCATGAAAAATCAAGAAAACAAGTTAGTAATTTTTGGAGTTATCATTCAACCTCAACTTCAAACACTTTTATAAAATTGAAAACTTCATGAATGGGCGTGAAATTTGGTGCATGACTTACCCATAATATAAAAGAGGTTTGGTAAAAATTTGGTGATTTTTGAATGAGTAGAACATGAGATATGAATTTTTCTTTCCATGGTGTTCTTGAAAATCAGCATTGTGTTTTTGGAGAGAGAGAGAATTGCTTGGCTTGCTTCTTGGAAATGTGGTGGAAATTGTATGCATTTTGTCTATTCCTAAGGTGTATAGAACAAGCCTTTATTTTTTCCAAGTCTTGGCCTAGCTTGCACACCAATTGTCAAGCTATATCATGATTAAAAAACAAGAATCCTTATTTTAGGGAAAGTTGTTTTGTACTAGCTTTTAATTTGATTAGCTAGCTTCATTAATTAATTGCTAATTTATTTGCATTATATTTGCATGGAATTTGCATGTCCTTGGTTTGTTTATTCGTTCGCTTACGTATTTGCTTGGTCGCTTATTCGTTTATGTAATAAATCTTCGTAAGCGGTTCGTGGGGTAAATCTTTTCTTATAGGTCTTTTACACTTTGAAGTATCGTACTTGGATTTGAATTTGTAGGATTTTAACTTTGTAATTATATTGTGATTCTCGTAATCCTTTATGGTTCATAGATACGGTCGTTTTTCAATGTTCGTTTTCTTCGAAAACTAATAGCGTTTACATACACTCATTTAGTACGTATAATCACAATATCAACTCGGAATCTTAAATTAAAAACTCGTATATAGTGTGGGCGCAAAAGTTTTTATTAAACTGCAAGGTTACTATTCATAAAGGTCTTTTACCGATGTCAAAATTTGGGTTCTTACAGTCTTCCCCCCTTAAAAGGATTCCGTCCCAGAATCAGTTTAGAAATAGGCGGGGATACGCTTCTCACATGACCACCTCGAGTTCTCACGTTGACTTCGCGGTATTGAATCTCTTCATAAAATTTCCACTCGTACGTCAAATATATTTTCGAATACTCGTTCTTGTAGACATATGACCTCTAAACGTTATTCGACATACGCTAAGTCTGGCTGTAAGTTTATTAGCTCGTTTTCAATCATATGTTTGGCGTTGACGGTTAAATTTCCTAACCTCGATTCGTGGTTGTAATAACCCCAAAATTTTGAACTTTTTTGTAACCCTTATGAATAGTGTTTTTGCTGATTATGCTGAATGAGAAAACTTTTCATGCCACACTATGTAGGGGTTTTGTTATTGATATTCTGAGATTTTATTAGTACTCTATATGGTATATAAGTGTATGTAAAGATCGTCAGAATCCAATTCCGAACACTTTGATTTTTCCCAGAAATCCACTAGATACGGAAAGAATTGAGTATAAGGTAACAGGATAAAAAGGATTTAAATTAATGGATTATAAGAGAGAATCATAAAAGGATTATAATGTATTGAGAAAGGTTAAGGAAACCCAAGTAATAAGATCCCGGGTATGATCCCTCAAACGAGAAACGAGAACGAAAGTTAAGCGAACCGTATAACAGATCAGCGGTCATTAGGCAAACAATTAGGAGTTAATCAAGGAGGTTAGGGATGATGAGGTCATCGAACCAATAAGAAGAGGGCAAGTAAGGGGTGATGACATAGCAAAGGTGACATAAGCATGACATAGGGGGGAGGAGGTGTGGTTGGTTTTTAACCACACAATTTTCAAGGTTAATAAGGTAATTAACCAAAATCAAATCAAAAGCAACCAAGCTAAGCTAAACAAATCACAAACACAAAAATCATTTCCTTTCTTCTTCAACATTTGCTCTCGGCTTTTCTTCATTTCAAGAAGAAGAAATTTCAAAATTCAAGTTCCAAGCTTCCTTAATTAGTAAGGTAATTATCTAATACTCCTTATGCATATATATGGCTATCCTATAAGTTTAAGCCTCCAGTTCATTCTCAATCTCTTCCAAGAAATCAATGAAGAAGATAATGAATAGTGATTTCAAGATTTTTAACTTGATTTTCTTTGTTTTTTCCTTTAAGATCCAAGCATCCCTAAGATATCTCAAGGCTTCTTAAGGCTTCCTAGCTACCCAAATCATTTCAAGGAAGGTATAACATCTCCAAACCCTAACTTTACTTCGTATATTAGGATGGTTTTGATTGTTATGGTAAAAGAGAAGCTTGATGCTTGTATGTTTAGAGTTTGGGAGGGAGTTGTAGTGAATTGGATGTTGAAATCTTGTTGATTAGTTAAAGGACTTAAGTATAGTTTTAAATTCAAGTTTAAGAATAAGTAAAAATTGTTCATGTTGAGTTGTTGGGGCTGTTATGATTTAGTATGGATGGAGTTTTTATTGGGTTGTGATTGTGGATTGATTGTGGGTTGAATTGGAGTATTTTAAATTTGGGAAATCGCGTAAACATAGATGTCGTAATGTCCAATTTACTTTAGGCTGTTTTGTTCTTAACATTAGGACCCGAGAACTCCCTGCTAGGTTTTTACCATTGCCATGATTAGATAGTTCATGTTATGAGCTTCGTTTTGATATGTGGTTCGTTTGAATCCGATGTACGGTTTAGGAGAAACGGCCGTTTTAAGTAACGGCGTTTCGCGGCCGAACCATTACCCCTCGCCTTACTTTGAAACATAGGTTAAAGACCTTAATGGACTAATTGGAGTATGAAACATTTAAGTAAAGTGTAATAGGCAGTTGGTAAGACACTCGTGAAAGAATCTCCTTAAAACTCGTAATGGTTCATTTATTAAAAATGGTGGAGTCGAGGGTACTCGAGCGACTTAAGTGAATCGTTAAGCGCAAAGCGAGCGTTAGAGTCTAAATTAGTTAAAGTATAGATTTATAAGTGACTTTGGTTTAATTCCAACTTATATTTTGTTTATAGGTTACCAGACTCCTCCCAAGCCATTTGTAACCCCCAGTCGCTCAAGCAAGTTTTCTACCCGTATAACTGTTGTTGTGATGTATATGTGTATCTGCATGATCTTGTGATAAATGCATATTTGTTATTAGCAAATTCTTGCGATATATTGGAGCATGTGATATGGTATATATGCAAGCCTGTTTCATATTCTTGATTTATATATCTGTTGGTTCAAATGCTTATTAGTTGCATAATACCTATGCTAGAGATAAGCGGTATTTGAGTATACCCTTAGTATAGGGGATAAAAAGGTGAACTTTTTCTAAAACCGGGAGGCGAGGCTCCCGAGTATAATATATATATATATGAATAGTTTTTAAAACTATTAATCGAATAAGGTTTATTCAATAACTTTATATTATTTAATGAATATTACTTGAATATTCATTCGAGGACTTATGACTCCTTTTATTTTATTTATGAATATTATTTCGAATATTCATTCGAGGGCTTATGACTCAGTTTATTTTATTAATTGAATATTATTTGAATATTCATTCGAGGGCTTATGACTCAGTTTATATTATTTAATGAATATTATTTGAATATTCATTTGAGGACCTATGACTCCGATTATTTGCTGAGATATATTCTTTATTTCATTAAAGAATAAGGTGTCGATAATCAAACTTTTTTTTTATTATTCAAATAAAGATAGTACTTTCGTACAAGTATATCTTTAGTTATTTAATACTCATTTCAAGTATAAGTTTTACAACTTCTACTTCAATTATTTGTATAAAGATTATTCTTTATGGGAATATTATTTAAATAATAATATTCAGATATTTTCCAATATATTGGGACTGATTTACTTTGTTAAATCAGCATTACTCCAAACACTCTTTAAAATGTTTTCGAGTCTTTAAAATGATTTTTAAAAGTTAGAGCGGATCCCAAAAACTCATTTTTATATTTAAGATCTTCCTTTCAAGGGGATTTAAATACTCGCTCAAAACCTGAGGGATCCGGCTCTGTGGTGTATTTTATATTCGCAACGTGGTTGCTGTTTTGAGACAACAATTTGATTACTTGCCCAATGTTCGGGAAGTAAGTCCATCTGATTGAGTCGGCATAAGCGACAGGCCGGGGTACGGTCTATAAAGGTGTAAGAGGCTGGGTGACAGTCCATTCACGCGTGAGTGGCCGGGTAACGGTCTAGCGCGAGGTCCGAATGCGGCCAGGGTGATGACCGGCGAGGAATTCATCCATCTACAGTAGAAAAGGTTACTTATTGGTATCTTTGCCTGATCATTAAGATATCAGGTTTATGCCAAGGTTTTCTCCTTTCCAAATTCAATGGATATTGCAACTCTGTTTATAATTTTTATAACAGAGGTTTTCAAGGAGTGTATGAATTGTATATATATATATAGGTGTATATATATATCGGGACTTAATGAAGTATCTCGTAACTTCATTATTTATAATGATGTTCAAAGATTGAATCTATTCAAATCTTGTCTTGTAGTCTCATCTATGTGATGAACTTTTGAAACTAATTATAACTTGAACGGTGGTAGTTCAAGTAGTATTTGGAAAAGATATAAGTATATTGGAGTATCTTGTAACTTCATCTTTTAAACTTATATCTAGCAAATGATTATCTTATGCATGTCAAAGATTTTCAGAAAAATGTTGAGACAAGGTTAGATATATGAGATCACCTTGCAACGATAGTTTTATACAGTTATAAACTGGAACTCTGTGTATATTATGCATGGAAGAGGACTTCCAAGATTTTGAAAAGTATATATGTATATATACTGAATATTTTGTGACTTCATCGCATTAAGATATCAAACTTGGTCCATTTCTTTTGACCAAGACTTTCATGAGTACTATGAGAAGGCTCATATATTGTTAATCATTATACATATTATTTTGGTGGGCTTGCTGCTCACCCTTGCCTTCTTCTTTCATCACACAACAACAGATAGAAAAGATGAACAGGACCAAGCTCCCAATTCGCGAGCGGATAGGAAACGTTCCGCAGTTTCCTATAGGCGTTGATGTCGCTGTAGCTGAGGTAGGAACTACCAATAGGCTAGGCTTTCAACTTTTGATGTATCAGACTTATGTATCTTTATCAATTGTAATAATGGCAAATAAATGTAAATCTATTCAGAAACCCTTTTAAGGTGTAATGGCATATAATTTTGGAATAAAATGACTCATGTTATTTTTGGATATTCATCTCTGAGACTATAACTTGTGGTGTGTGTGTTTATTGTGGGGTCACAGTACAGAGTAGTTGATTGTTTATTAAGATTGGGTGTTATTAAGGGTAATGGAACTTGTGACAACCCGGATCCCCGACCCCAGATTTTGGGGTGTTACAGAAATGGTATCAGAGCCAAGCGTTATAAACCTCAGAGATGATGTGACGTTAAAATAATAAGTTTACTAAGATAATAAGAACTCTTGCCAAGTTCATAGTCGGGCTACCTAACGTAGTACTGACAGTTGGGGACCCTTACAAATATCGTGATAGAAGCGTAGTTTGTTATCGTATATAGTAGCGGGACTCCGAACCCTGAGGTTGAGGAGCAACAACGCGATGATGTTTTATTACTTATTGGAGATCAGATTATGGATCCGATAGAGCGTCCTAACGCGGGATCGGATGATGTTCATATTGAGGATGTAGCGGTTGAGGATGTTGTCCTAGAAAGGATAGTTGCTGAGGAGGATCCCATGGAGGATCGTGACAAGAATGAATAAAGGACCACTGATGAATTGATGACCATGGTTAGGTCGACTACTAGAGGTAGGATTGGTCGGTCACTACCGGAGGTTCGTTCAAGTTTGTAAAGATAGTAGCCCCTTTAACGCGGCTTACTCGTAAGAATGAGAAGTTTGAATGGACAGAGAAATGCGAGAACAGCTTTCAAGAACTGAAGCAAAGATTGGTGATGGCCCCTATGTTGGCATTGCTGGATGGAAAAAGGAGATTTTGTGATTTGTATTGACGCTTCACATAAGGAATTAGGGTGCTTCTTATACAGCACAACAAGGTAATCGCGTACGCGTCAAGACAATTAAGGAAATATAAAATTCGATATCCCCACCCATGAGCTTGGGCTCGTGGCAATAGTTTTGTCCTAAAGATTGGAGGCACTACTTGTATGGAGAGAAGTGCGAGATTTACACAAGCCATAAGTGCTCTAGTGCATTTTCATGCAGAAAGAGCTCAACATGCGCCAGAGGAGGTGGTTAAAGCTAATCAAGGATTACGATTATGAGATTCTTTATCATCCAGGGAAAGCCAAAATGGTGGCTAATGCCCTTAGTATAAAGGAGAGACTCAAGATGAAAATGTCTTTGGGAGATCTGATAAGAGATTTTGAGAATATGGAAATAGAAGTGAAGGTAACCGGAGCCGGTACCGAAACGCTGTTTGAGATTGCAATATAGCCCGAATTATCGAAAAAGATCATATTGTGCCAAGAAAAAGTGATGAATGAAGGTAGAGAGTCAATGACTGGAGAAGAGATTAATACCAAGAAAGATGATAAGGGAATAACGAGGTATTCCTACAGAATTTTGGTTCCAATCGTTTAAGAGCTTAAGGACTGGATCTTAGATGAAATCCATAGCTCGAGGAATAAGATTTAGGGCAAACCCCGAATGTGATAGTCAGGGAGGTTGCCATTAAGAAAGAAGGAGCCCATAACATAATGAAGTGGAAAATAAGGATTTTAACGTATAAGATAACCCCAAGTATGGGAGATGGATGAAACATTTCATACTAAGGAAACAGAAAGTCGAGTAAGGAAAGGAGACCTGAGACGGTACTCCTATACGGCAATTCATGGACCTGTCTAAAGAGAACTTAGACTATTATCCCCAACCACCACCCTGAGGGGACATTGCGGTGGGAAAATCTTTCAGGACCTTTAAGTCACTAAGCTCTCGGAGTTCCAAGGAACAAGTGAACCCAGTCGAGGAAAGAGCCTGGCTAAAGGAAATATAGGAATCATTTGAGATTCTAAATGATTAACAAATCACAAAAGACTGTTTTGTCACTTACCCTCCTAAGAGAGAGGCCACCCGCTGGTGAAAGGCCAAGGAAGGCACGGAGCAAGAGATTATAATAAACTGATTTAAGTTCAGTCAATTGTTTTCAGGAAAGTACTTCCCAAGGTTATGGAGATAGTGTAAAAGCTTTAGAGCCAAAACAAAGGTAGACGAGTATGATGAATTATGAATCTAAGTTGTAAAGGTTATCAAGATTCGTTCTGAGGACACGAATCCAGAATGACGGGATGTTTGAAATCAATGCTTATGTTATGTTGGTTCATGAAATAATGATAAGAGAAAGGAAAATAAAAAGAAACTGAAGTGGAAAGGAATATAAATGCAATAGAGTTTGAGGTATGATAAGGGAGTTGGGTATGAGGAAACCCTAAAGACTCGTAGCAATAGAAATAGAAAAGTATGCATTCGTCAGGATGAGGGTGATTCATCATGAGTTAAAATTGATGGTTGAAGGCATAAGAGATACATATATTTTATCCCCTGTAAGTTGGGAGGATTCGAGGAAACCTTGAGATAATTCTAAGGATAAATAATGAGACGCGGATAGACTGAGGAGACAAGGAATTAAGAAATTAGGAAAATTGGATGAAGGAAGTGACCTTCAAGAATGTGAAGTGTAAGACCGGTGGCTCGATACCCAGAAAGAGAGACGCCAGGTATGAAAGATATCCCAACATTGAGGTGACTGTTGAGATAAACAACAAAAGTAAATAAGGAATTATTAAGAAGAGGTTCACGTTGAACACGACCAATATCTTCCTGAACATCCTTGTTATCGTTACCAAATTAGGCAAGAAAAGCGAATAACCGTTGTTATATTTTGGAGGCCATATTGATTGACCTCATTTTGAATACATATGTTATTGTGAAATTATGCATATACTATCGAGGTGGGAATGATTGAATAAGACACCCTTATCAGGGATATATGACTTTATTTATTCATGGAAGGATGCATGTACCTTTTTAAAGGTGGAATTAAGGATAGAACTTCGGTAACTTAAAACGAATCCTAGGGGAATGCATAAAGGTTGGCATTTCACCCTTAATAGGGATAGTATGAGTTTTGACAGTATGAATTGGAAAGGATTAAGGTAATAACAACCTTTAAGAATCAGTGGAGATATTTTTTTTCAGAAGTATATAGACAATGATTCTGGTATTAATAAATGGTATCTTGATATGCCCTGTATCTAGGGAATACATGAGGAACGATTCAAGGATAACCATAGAGGTTTTACAAGGAGAAAGGTAATATTCAAAATTCTCAAGAATAGAAATGTTGATAAAGGAAATATGACGTAATTATAATGATGCCAAGTGGGGCACGTGTTAAACCACGAGAAAGTATGGATCGAACCAGTAATGGTCAAAATTGTTCAGGGCAATTAGGACCTAAGATAAAAGATGTTCTAAGTATGATTGAGAGTCAGTCGTGACAGTGATTAACCTCTAAAGACTGAGACAATAACTTATGGAAAAATGGTGATATTTTTTTTTACTCATCAGATTTTAAGGAAAACATCTTCGTATAAGCAGTGATTGAAATGAGGTAGAAAATTTATTTAGAGGTGGTTAAAATGACATTGACTGTAAGGAAATTTTACTATCAGGAAAGGCCAAAGAGGTGGCCGACACTTTAAAGGTAAGAGGATAATTATAGGCGCTTGTGCCAAAGGAATACAGTGATGATGGTTAAAGCCATGAAGGTTGTATTATGATTTGGAAGATTGACATTCCTTCTGATGACTGTGCAATACCCAACCGTAATAGTAGTTGGTAAAGGTTTATTTCGTGTAATCGCCATGAGCGGGCTATCTATCTCAGAAGGTACTATCTTGAGATAAGCCAGGACCATATTTCAAAAAGGACTAGACGAGCCTTTGAGTTAAGTCTTCTATTGAAGGCATATGATTAAGAATGGTATTAACCTGCTATCGTTGCTTTGATTGAGACTCTTTTGCAATTTTATATGCTTCATGTCATGTATGTATGTTAGGATCAGGAGTGTTCTTCATGAATCATGAATGGTGATTATGTTACCTCCTTAGAAGGATTCGATACGACATGTATGGACTCCGTATGGTTAGATATTAAGATTTCATGGAACGTGAATGACGACAGTAGGTCAGTAGTGGACCATAGTAATGCAGCAATGATTCTGTGAGTAATGAGCTGATTAAAACCGTGAGAGTTGTATTGGGATGGATGTTGAGATTAAATACCTCTAATCGGGTCGTGTTGACGTATAAGTTATCTTTGATAGAAAAAAAATTAGGTCGATTATTTACCTATTGAGTATTTATTCCTTCTTATCAATAGAAAGTCGTATTACTATACGAGGAAGGTTGCGATGCAAGCATAGAATTCTAGTAACGATGATGTCTAGAATGAGATCCCAGATTCGATTTTTAATATCGAGGGAGTTTCAAAGGTGATTGCGTATAAGCTCGAGGAAGAGCATGGGTCCATAGAATGATGGACGGAATAGCAAAAATATTTAGGCATGTGAAATACGATGCTATAATACTTGATGTTGGTATAAATACACATATGTTTGTTCTCCTATGACAAACCTCTATAGTTCAGAGGTAGATTCCAAGCCAGATATTTTGTGGCAGTATATTTTATATATATATATATACAATTATCTTCCGTTCGTTCTTTTCTCTTCTTTTCATTTCATTTAAGCTGAGAAGAACAACCCTTCCAGAGGGGGAGGTATTGTCGAATGACTATCTATCTGTGTGATAGAAGCCTAGTAGGATACCACATGTTGTTTAATTGCTTGTCAAGTACTAAAGGCTGGCCACCTTCTGTACTAACTATGTGATATAACAAGTGTTCATGATCATAGTGATCTCTCAATAAATTCTTTTACTTATATATGATTGATCAAGCTTCCAAAGATAGAAGCAGCTGAAAAAGGAGTAGTAAAGTTATGGTGGTATTCGGAATGGAAACACGTTCGTGATACTAAGGTTGACGCATTTATTAAAAGGTTATGAAACTCTAGCGAGTAAAGGTATATCTAGAATAGTATTCTATGTGGAAGATAGTAACGATTATGAACGGGAAGAGAGTGGGTATTGAGAAGCAAGAGCTATAATGCTAAAAGCTATAATGAGAGTCTGTGCAATAGACTTGAAAGAATTTGGAATGATCACTTAACGCGGATTGAGTTTTCTTACGACAATAGATCATATGTCAGTATCGAGATATCGCCTTATGAGATCCTTGAGGGAAGACAATGTCGATCCCCTTATGTTAGGATGAAGTTGTAGAGCGCAAGATGCTCGGACCAGCAGTAGTCCAAAGGACCAAGGATATAATAGATCTAATCAGAAGACGGCTGGTAGTAGCCCAAGATGGACATAAGAAGTATGCTGATTTGACAACGAAAGGACAAGGAGTATGAAGTAGGGGACCTAGTGTTGTGAAAGGTATCCCCTTGGAAAGCCTTGGAAAGGATCGATGAGGTTCGGAAAGAAAGGAAAGCTAAGTCCACGAATTGTTGGACCCTTGGATATATTAAGACATATTGGGAAGTTAGCGTATGAGCTAGCCTTACCCCCGAACATGTAGCAAGTTCATAACGTGATCCACGTATCAGTATTAAGGAAGCATAATCCGAATTTCAGACACATAGGAGAATACAAGCGCATAGACATGCAACCAGACTTGACCTATATGGAGCAACCAGTAAGGGTTATCAAACTACTCAGAGTTTGATGGTAGAACCACAATGAGGGAAAATTAAGTGAGAGTTAGAAAGTGCAATGCTAAGAGAGTATCCCTATTCATTTTCTATCTGATTCCGGGATGGAATCCTTTTAAGGAGGGGAGACTGTAATAACCCCAAAATTTTGAACTTTTTTGTAACTCTTATGAATAGTGTTTTTGCTGATTATGCTGAATGAGAAAACTTTTCATACCACACTATGTAGGGGTTATGTTATTGATATTCTGAGATTTTATTAGTACTCTATATGGTATATAAGTGTATGTAAAGATCGTCAGAATCCAATTCCGAACACTTTGATTTTTCCCGGAAATCCACTAGATACGGAAAGAATTGAGTATAAGGTAACAGGATAAAAAGGATTTAAATAAAGGATAATAAGAGAGGATCATAAAAAGATTATAATGTATTGAGAAAGGTTAAGGAAACCCAAGTAATAAGATCCCGGGTATGATCCCTCAAACGAGAAACGAGAACGAAAGTTAAGCGAACCGTATAACAGATCAGCGGTCATTAGGCAAACAATTAGGAGTTAATCAAGGAGGTTAGGGATGATGAGGTCATCGAACCAATAAGAAGAGGGCAAGTAAGGGGTGATGACATAGCAAAGGTGACATAAGCATGACATAGGGGGGGAGGAGGTGTGGTTGGTTTTTAACCACACAATTTTCAAGGTTAATAAGGTAATTAACCAAAATCAAATCAAAAGCAACCAAGCTAAGCTAAACAAATCACAAACACAAAAATCATTTCCTTTCTTCTTCAACATTTGCTCTCGGCTTTTCTTCATTTCAAGAAGAAGAAATTTCAAAATTCAAGTTCCAAGCTTCCTTAATTAGTAAGGTAATTATCTAATACTCCTTATGCATAGATATGGCTATCCTATAAGTTTAAGCCTCCAATTCATTCTCAATCTCTTCCAAGAAATCAATGAAGAAGATAATGAATAGTGATTTCAAGATTTTTAACTTGATTTTCTTTGTTTTTTCCTTTAAGATCCAAGCATCCCTAAGATATCTCAAGGCTTCTTAAGGCTTCCTAGCTACTCAAATCACTTCAAGGAAGGTATAACATCTCCAAACCCTAACTTTACTTTGTATATTAGGATGGTTTTGATTGTTATGGTAAAAGAGAAGCTTGATGCTTGTATGTTTATAGTTTGGGAGGGAGTTGTAGTGAATTGGATGTTGAAATCTTGTTGATTAGTTAAAGGACTTAAGTATAGTTTTAAATTCAAGTTTAAGAATAAGTAAAAATTGTTAATGTTGAGTTGTTGGGGCTGTTATGATGTAGTATGGATGGAGTTTTGATTGGGTTGTGATTGTGGATTGATTGTGGGTTGAATTGGAGTGTTTTAAATTTGGGAAATTGCGTAAACATAGCCGTCGTAATGTCCGATTTACTTTAGGATGTTTTGTTCTTAACATTAGGACCCGAGAACTCCCTGCTAGGTTTTGACCATTGCCATGATTAGATAGTTCATGATACGAGCTTCGTTTTGATATGTAGTTCGTTTGAATCCGATGTACGGTTTAGGAGAAACGGCCGTTTTCAGTAACGGTGTTTCGCGACCGAACCATTACCCCCCGCCTTACTTTGAAACATAGGTTAAAGACCTTAAAGGACTAATTGGAGTATGAAACATTTAAGTAAAGTGTAATAGGCAGTTGGTAAGACACTCGCGAAAGAATCGCCTTAAAACTCATAATGGTTAATTTATTAAAAATGGTGGAGCCGAGGGTACTCGAGCGACTTAAGTGAATCGTTAAGTGCAAAGCGAGCGTTAGAGTCTAAATTAGTTAAAGTATAGATTTATAAGTGACTTTGGTTTAATTCCAACTTATATGTTGTTTATAGGTTACCAGACTCGTCCCAATCCATTTGTAACCCCCAGTCGCTCAGGCAAGTTTTCTACCCGTATAACTGTTGTTGTGATGTATATGTGTATATGCATGATCTTGTGATAAATGCATATTTGTTATTAGCAAATTGTTGCGATATATTGGAGCATGTGATATGGTATATATGCATGCCTGTTTCGTATTCTTGATTTATATATCTATTGGTTCAAATGCTTATTAGTTGCATAATACCTATGCTAGAGATAAGCGGTATTTGAGTATACCCTTAGTATAGGGGATAAAAAGGTGAACTTTTTCTAAAACCGGGAGGCGAGGCTCCCGAGTATAATATATATATATATATATATGAATAGTTTTTAAAACTATTAATCGAATAAGGTTTATTCGATAACTTTATATTATTTAATGAATATTACTTGAATATTCATTCGAGGACTTATGACTCCTTTTATTTTATTTATGAATATTATTTCGAATATTCATTCGAGGGCTTATGACTCAGTTTATTTTATTAATTGAATATTATTTGAATATTCATTCGAGGGCTTATGACTCAGTTTATATTATTTAATGTATATTATTTGAATATTCATTTGAGGACCTATGACTCCGATTATTTGCTGAGATATATTCTTTATTTTATTAAAGAATAAGGTGTCGATAATCAAACTTATTTTTTATTATTCAAATAAAGATAGTACTTCCGTACAAGTATATCTTTGGTTATTTAATACTCATTTCAAGTATAAGTTTTACAACTTCTACTTCAATTATTTGTATAAAGATTATTCTTTATGGGAATATTATTTAAATAATAATATATAGATATTTTCTAATATATTGGGACTGATTTACTTTGTTAAATCAGTACTACTCCAAACACTCTTTAAAGTGTTTTCGAGTCTTTAAAATGATTTTTAAAAGTTAGAGCGGATCCCAAAAACTCATTTTTATATTTAAGATCTTCCTTTCAAGGGGATTTAAATACTCGCTCAAAACCTGAGGGATCCGGCTCTGTGGTGTATTTTATATTCGCAACGTGGTTGCTGTTTTGAGACAACAATTTGATTACTTGCCCAATGTTCGGGAAGTAAGTCCATCTGATTGAGTCGGCATAAGCGACAGGCCGGGGTACGGTCTATAAAGGTGTAAGAGGCTGGGTGACAGTCCATCCACGCGTGAGTGGCCGGGTAACGGTCTAGCGCGAGGTCCGAATTCGGCCAGGGTGATGACCAGCGAGGAATTCATCCATCTACAGTAGAAAAGGTTACTTATTGGTATCTTTGCCTGATCAGCAAGATATCAGGTTTATGCCAAGGTTTTCTCCTTTCCAAATTCATTGGATATTGCAACTCTGTTTACAATTTTCATAACAGAGGTTTTCAAGGAGTGTATGAAATGTATATATATATAAGTAAATATATATATCGGGACTTAATGAAGTATCTCGTAACTTCATTATTCATAATGATGTTCAAAGATTGAATATTTAAATCTTGTCTTGTAGTCTCATCTATGTGATGAACTTTTGAAACTAATTATAACTTGAACGGTGGTAGTTCAAGTAGTATTTGGAAAAGATATAAGTATATTGGAGTATCTTGTAACTTCATCTTTTAAACTTATATCTAGCAAATGATTATCTTATGCATGTCAAAGATTTTCAGAAAAATGTTGAGACAAGGTTAGATATATGAGATCACCTTGCAACGATAGTTTTATACAGTTATAAACTGGAACTCTGTGTATATTATGCATGGAAGAGGACTTCCAAGATTTTGAAAAGTATATATGTATATATACTGAATATTTTGCGACTTCATCGCATTAAGATATCAAACTTGGTCCATTTCTTTTGACCAAGACTTTCATGAGTACTATGAGAAGGCTCATATATTGTTAATCATTATACATATTATTTTGGTGGGCTTACTGTTCACCCTTGCCTTCTTCTTTCATCACACAACAACTGATAGAAAAGATGAACAGGACCAAGCTCCCCATTCGCGAGCGGATAGGAAACGTTCCGCAGTTTCCTATAGGCGTTGATGTCGTTGTAGCTAAGGTAGGAACTACCAATAGGCTAGGCTTTCAACTTTTGATGTACCATACTTATGTATCTTTATCAATTGTAATAATGGCAAATAAATATAAATCTATTCAGAAACCCTTTTAAGGTGTAATGGCATATAATTTTGGAATAAAATGACTCATGTTATTTTTGGATATTCATCTCTGAGACTATAACTTGTAGTGTGTGTGTTTATTGTGGGGTCACAGTACAGAGTAGTTGATTGTTTATTAAGATTGGGTGTTATTAAGGGTAATGGAACTCGTGACAACCCGGATCCCCGACCCCGGATTTGGGGGTGTTACAGTGGTACTCATTATAAACTTGGCGACCGTTCGACGATGGTGCTAATTTATAAGCCAACTTTTATAGTACTTTAAAGATTTCAACTGGTCCAATAAACCTTGGGTTCAACATTTCTTTCCCTTTAGAATCTCATCACTCCCTCCCCGGGAGGCACTTTCAATAATACTTGGTCTGTTATTTCATACTTTCTGACTTTATAGTTCTGGTCTGTATATCGTTATTATTTATCCTGGGCTGCTACTACCCGGGTTCTGATAAGTTCTAGGAATTTCTTTGGTCTGTTGACTCAACTATGGTCTAAGTATCCTCTGCTTACCAACTTCATCCAAACCTAAGGGTGAACGATTCTTTCTTCCGTACAAAGCTTTGTAGCCGTTCCAATGCCCGCATGATTCGTTATTGTCGGTAATTCGATTAATGTCAATTGGTCACTTCATTTCCCTTAAAAATCGATAATATGGATGATTAGTGCATCTTCTAGTGTTTGGAATCATCCTTCAACTTATTCGTTTCCCCCTCCATCGCTCCTACTAGTGCTAGAGTTTCGTTCCTTAACATTTTCCCATTTTGGCGCATCATCTCTGTCTATTATTTTATGTCAGAAGTTCTCGTTGCATTTTTATACGCTCGTATCCTATTACATGTTTAGCATCAGATTTAACATTTCTTCATGTAGTAATGTAAGGCACGTCGGATCCTGTTGCCATCTTGAAAGAAGCATCATTTTATACGCAATCGATTGATATGTTTTAGAATCATGGAACGCTCAGCTTCCGCTATCGGACAGATTTCTTTAATCATTCCGCGTATAATTTCTATAGTACGATGATACCTTCTGGGTCATACTTGTTATTCTCTCTAGCGCCTTAGACGTACTCGCATTTATTGGTACCTGCTACCAGTGGCCTTTGTAATATCCGGGATATATCGTGTAATTATTTTTGCTAATACATAATTATTATAAGTGTTCAATATCTATTCTGTGAATTATTTGTTAAGTGTTAAATGTGTTTGGATGTTTAAAAATATCATTAATTGAGTATTTTAATTTTTATATGTCCAAAATAAAATATAGATAACTGTCATATCTTCCTAATTATTTTTATGTTGATTTATGAATTTATAGGAATCATATGAATTTCATAAAATCTTTTTCTGGGTATTTAAAATCTATTTTATAAAAATGGGAACCAACCGACGTCATCCGTGGTTACGTTTTTGGAACCCGAAACTCTTCCGAGAACTCCTTCCTAACCTAATTGTAATATTCCGAGCATATTCCATGTTTTGACTTTTCCGATACGGCGTACGGTTTGTCCTGCGCGGGTCCCGGCGCAACATTTTCGATACAATATTCGTCTCGATAAATCAATAAAACTTGTATTTTCGATAAACGGGAGCTTTTTATTAAACTATCCCAATTATCACCTCGTAGTACGTGTAACCAGATGCTGAGACTAAAACCGCAGTACAAATTGTACTGATTTGGATAATTATCTTGAAAACCGATACCGTTTGGATCAGTTTTTACAAATAAACGTACCGTTTTATATACGGAATGATCCAACGGGATACTAATTTTTCATAATTATAAATAGCCTTTACCATATTTTATTTCGTATCAAAAATCATTTGCAGTCAGTAATTATATAAATTTCCAGAGAAAATTCATATATTCATAAACCTTTCTGAGAATCAAACCAACAATCGGAGCTGTTACCGGAGTCCGTTTGAAAAGCTCGAGTACTCAAAACGAAGGTCTTGAGGTGTTCTATCAGATTCTGTGTTCCAAATCACTGCAGAAATCAAGGTTTATTTTCTGAAAAATTATTTATATTCGAATTAATTTTATTAAAAATATGAATTTTTGTTCGGATGATTGTTTGTATGATTTGATGCTTGCATGTTGTAGAGCTTGTTTTCCTGATGATTTTCATATGTCATACGTCTGATTTGGAGTTCAATAACATGCTCAAAAGTGGGTTTAATTCTCGAATTTTAAAATTAGGGTTTATAACCCGTATGAATGTTTTCAATTGAAATTTGGAGTTTTTGATTTAGGGGTTATTAGCTGTTGATTTATAGTGGATTATGTTCCTTATAAAATTTGCAATCGATTGGTATATAGCTCGTTAACAGAGGATTAGTGAATCGAAGGGAGTTGTGTTTTGAAGATTTTCGATGTTCGCCGGAAACCGGCAATGTTCTTGGTCATTTTCCGGCCAGAACAGGTATGATTGATGTGTTTTGATTGCATGAATAAGTTCCTGGTGATGTGTAGATCGTATCTAGAGGTGTTGGTGGGGTGAGGATGCCGGGATCGTCTTCTCCGGCGAGAAAGAACTTTTCCGGCGACCCCCCTGTAAAATTACAGTTTAGTACCTTATCTTTTGGGGAAGAAACAGTTAGGTCCCTGAGGTTTCCAGAACTTGCAAATTTTGGATTCCTGTTTTAAAAATATTCAAAAATTATATTTCCTAATTATTTTTATTATAAAAATTCGATTTTAATTTCTGAAAATTCCAAAAATTATTATTTAAATTCCAAACATTATATTTAATTCAAAAATAAATCTGAATTAATTAGTTAATTAATTTCAGTTAATTTTTAATTGATTAATTAGTCAATTAATTTGAAAATTAATTGATTAATTGATTTAATTAATTATTAATTGTTTTTGATTAATTATTTAATTAGATTTAATTATTTAAAAATAATTTAAATATTCCGAAAAATAGTTTCGAGCTTTAAAATATTATTTTAAATTATTTTCAAGGCTCGATAATTATCATAAAAATTTTTTGAAGCCAGAATTGCCCAACCGAACCCTGTTTACTACTTCAAAATTGATTCAACGATATGTTTTAATTCCGAAAAATGTTTTTAAAATCATTTTAAATATCTGAAAGCCTATTTATGACCCGAGACTTCTTTATAAATGATATATCATTGATTATGTGACGTGTTATGTGTTATATGTGACTTGTTGGATAACTGTCGGTCTGTATATTGGATGTATACTTATTTATTGCGTAACTTTCAATCCGTTAATCGGATTTGAGTAAACCGAAGGGTAGATAGAAGTATGTGTCGAATAGAATCGTATGAGTTAAATATTGATAGATGCTTATGATATGTGAGCAGAAGAGGCAAGGCGTAAGAAAAGGAAACAGATAGTCAAGGAGTAAGACAGTGGTGATTGAGAGCAAGTGCAGTGTAGTAAGCTAGTACCAGGCAAGTGTTCTGAACTTTCTCGAGATATTATAGCGATTGATAGTCCTATTTTATATTGCAAGTGCTTTGAAGCACTAAACCCTGAACCCTGATTCCAGTTATTGATCTTGATCTGTAAACCTGATTCTTTCTAAACCATTGATTGTTGTATACCCAAATACGAACCTCAAATATACGATACTACTCCACAAATACATACAAACTAATTATCAAACACTTAACCAAGATTGCTTACACACTCAAACCATTGTATCTTATGCTTTGAAAGGCCAAATCCTTGAAACCCTGAAACACTGATTCTTTTGTTATCCAATTCTTTCACTACCTAGCAGCCAAGCTTTGGAAATGCCATATTGATCTTTATGTAGATTGAAATCATTTTCATTATTGAACGTCCAATGTTATTAATGATCATGTTTATTGTTTATTACTGCTTATTCTGTTATTATGGTAGAATTGGATTGTTTTTAAAAAATTATGGACCAGATTCGTGGTCAGACCATATAATGGTCAAGTTAGGCCAATGTGTGCCTTGGATCCAGTAGTTAGAGCAGTGATGTGTGCTTTGCTCGGGGTTTGTGCGTGACTGATCAGCAGCCTAACCTTGGTTTTTAAAATGAAAATATAATATCCAATTCTAAATTATAATCCATTGTTCACTTGTTATCATAACCATATTTACCTGATGATCATTATTCTCAGTTTTATCATTGTGACTTGGTGAGCTAGTTAACTCATTTGTGCGATGTTGTTTATGTTCTTTTCCAGTTAAGAAGGAACAGGTTGGTAACGAGGATCCCCAGTCCAGTGCGAGAGCTAGGGGTTCAGGTTGATCGGGCTAAGCTAGTAGGCTTCTTTTGGGATAATTTGAGTTTGTAAAAGATTGTAATAATGTTTAATACTCAGTGTTGAGTTGGAATAGTTGGGATTTGAACGGTTTGTAATATAAGTGTGTGTTTGGCTTGTGTGCATACTTTAACCTGTTACGGTCCGTGGTAGTTGGTAAGTAGGGTCACTACATATCATTATTATTATCTTTATCATTATTATAAGCAGGTTATAAATAAGGTGTGTGTGTGTGGACCCCAAACTTCTGACCCGGGTTTGGAGGGTGCCACAGGCTTGGTATCAGAGCTACAGGTTATAAGTCACTGACACAAGCCTAGATTGACGGGAATGGGTAGAGGGTTAGGATTAGAAGTAAGGAATAAAAAGATAGAACGTCGAGAGGTTGAGTGCTATGGTATAACAGGTATTAGTGTAATTCGCGTCTTGGCTCGAGATTCTTATATTGCGATATGATTTCAGATAGCAGCGATGGCCGACTCTTTTATCCCCGTATCAGCTGATCACTCAGAGTGTTCAGTTGGAGGACCGTCTTCAGATCCACATTCCGTTGTTCCACCAGTGTTGGCTATACTACCTCCACTTGTGTTGCAGCCCGTACCACTGCAGGCTATTCCACCCCCAGGCATGAAGCCACCTATCAGAGGACCCCCACCTGCTGATTCAGGCTTTACTAGTCACTCAGTTACAGGAGTACCTTTCCAGTTCTCTTCCTATCCTGTTCCATATCATCAGTTTGAGGCTTGACTTATGGAGCAGCGATTCCTACAGCGTCAAATTCAGGAGTTACTACATATTATGCATACCAGAGAGGTTGGGAGTGGTGAGAGGCGACTCAGAGAGAGGCTCCAGGCATTTCATAGAACAGCTACAGTGAGGATTGATGAGGCTACACATGAGGACATCACCCCTGATTTCCTAGTGGAGTGGGCTAAGTGGGTTCTAGAGGAGCTTGAGGAGATTGGAGGTCCAGACTTGCCATGAGTCAGAGATCCAGAGATGTTAAGCAGTGTTGTTATGTTTGTGTAGTATGTACAGTAGTGTGTAGTGTGTATTAGTAGACTTTTGGGTTGTATTTATAGACTAGCTATGCTGACTAGTGAGTAGGTTGTTGTACCCTTTTGCTTTTACTTTCGAAGCGTCTTTACGATTGTACTACCCAAAACTTTTGATCTATATATATCAGTACCTTTTTCCTTTCCAGTGTTGTCATTTATTTTGCTGCACCTGTTTTACTTTAACTTATTTATTGCACCAGTTATACCCATGTGATACCATGTACCCTGTTTCCCATAACTGTTTATATTCTGTAAAGAAACATGCAATTTACTTAGTTACAACTGTTTTCAAAAAGAGATATTTCTGTTTTACAAAACTTTTCTTTTCTGCAAAGAATGTGGTTTAAAAGCTAAATAAGTTGTTTGATTCTTTACAGAAAATGCCTCCCAGAGGAAATACCCGCGCCAACACCCAGAATGAAGAAACCAACAACAACAATAATAACAACCAAGATGATACAAACCAGAATGCATACCCAGGACCTATAGACCCAGCAATAGCCCAGATTCTTCAAATCTTGGCCCAACAAACAGTTCACCCGGCACAACAACAATAAAGACAGACCAATCCCCAGGTAACTTTCAAAACTTTTCAGGCAGTAAACCCACCAGAATTCAAGGGTTCCTTAGAACCGATCGAAGCAAATGGTTGGTTAAAGGAGATAGAGAAGGCATTTGCCTTATTAAAAGTAAAGGATGAACAGAAGATTGAGTTTGCAAGTTACTATTTGAAGAATGAGGCCACCTATTGGTGGGAGATGGTGAAGACATTGGAAGGTACAGATGTTATTACTTGGGAGAGGTTTAAGGAATTGTTTTTAGAAAAGTATTTTCCTCAGTTTGTCCAGGATCAGATGGAGTTGAAGTTTTTAGAACTAAAGCAAGGAAACATGTCGGTGACAGATTATGAGGGTAAGTTTGAGGAATTTTCAAGGTATGTGCCGTCGTATGTAGATACTGACAGAAATAAGGCTAAAAGATTCCAGCAAGGTTTGAAACCATGGATCAGAGGGAATGTAGCCATTTTTGAATTGGATACTTATGCAGGAGTTGTACAGAAGGCTATGATCGCAGAGACAGAGAGTGAAATGTCACAAAAAGAGAAAGAAAGCAAGAAAAGAAAATTTGAAGGGAATGAAGGTCAGTCACAACCAGGGAAGTTTCCAAATTTTAAGAAGGGCAAGTTTCAGCCAGGAAGAAATTTTAATTTCAAGAGACAAAATGCAGGCGACAGAAGCCAGGGCAACCGTCCAGTTAATGCGAATCAGCCAAACCAGTTGAGATTAACTTTTCCAGATTGTCAAGTATGTGGGAAGAAGCATTGGGGAGTGTGTAATAAGTTGAATGTAGTTTGTTTCAAGTGTAATCAGAAAGGGCACTATTCAAGGGAGTGCCGAAATCAGCCAGCAAGAGAGCCAGCAAATAAGGATCAGCCTATCCGGAATCCAGCAGTGAAGGTTCCAGCCATTGGATTTACGTGCTTTAAATATGGGAAGCCAGGACATATAGCTAGGGATTGCAAGACACCAGCCCCAGTCAGTAATGCATTGAGGATTATGGGGTCTACCCCAGCAGTGAATGAGACTCCAAGGGCTAGAATTTTTGACATGTCTGTGAAGGATGCTATCTAGGATACGGATGTCGTGGCAGGTACGCTTAATGTGAATTCTTTATGTGCCAAAGTGTTAATAGATTTGGGGGCAACTCGATCATTTTTTTCACAAGAGTTTGTTAGTAAGTTAAATTGTCCAGTTGAGTATTTAAATGAAATAATGACTGTGGAATTGGAAAATCAAGAACGAGTATCTGTTAATCAAGTTTATGGGAATTATAAGATTGAGATTTCTGGTAATAAGTTTTGTGTAGATTTGATACCATTTAAGTTAGGAGAATTTGACGTTATCTTAGGAATGGATTGGTTATCTAAGCACGATGCCCAGATAGATTGTCAAAATAAGAAGGTAATGGTGAAGACGCTAGACGAAAGAATAGTAACGTTGAAGGGCCAGAAACAAGTAAAGAAGTTCTTAACGATGATTCAAGCCAAGAAGTTACTGTGACAAGGATGTGAGCATTTCGTGGCATATATGATTGATAGGAGTCAGGAGCCAACGAAACTTGAAGATATTCCAGTAGTGAATGAATTTCCAGACGTGTTTCACGACGAGTTACCAGGACTTCCTCCAGATAGAGAAATTGAGTTTGCAATCGACTTAGCACCTGGAACAGAACCGGTATCCAAGGTCCCGTATAGAATGGCGCCCGTTGAGATGAAAGAGCTATCGAAGTAATTGCAAGAGCTGTTAGAAAAAGGAGTAATTAGACCCAGTGTGTCCCCGTGGGGAGCCCCAGTATTATTTGTCAAGAAGAAAGATGGAAGCATGAGACTGTGCATTGACTATAGAGAGCTCAACAAGCTTATAATCAAGAACAAGTATCCGTTACCCAGAATTGACGATCTATTTGACCAATTGAAGGTAGCCAAGTTTTTCTCCAAAATTGACTTAAGATCGGGATATCATCAACTGAAGATTAAGCCAAAAGATATACCAAAGACAGCTTTCAGAACCAGGTATGGACATTACGAATTTTTAGTGATGTCTTTTGGATTGACCAATGCCCCGGCAGCGTTTATGGACCTGATGAATAGAATTTTCAAGGAATACTTGGACAAGTTCGTCATTGTGTTTATAGACGATATTTTGATTTATTCAAAGGCGGAAGGGGATCATGCGGAACATTTGAGAACAGCTTTGGAGATTTTAAGGAAAAAGAAGTTATATGCTAAATTCTCGAAGTGTGAGTTTTGGCTACAGGAAGTTCAGTTCTTAGGACACATAGTCAGTAATGAAGGGATCAAAGTGGACCCAGCAGAGATTGAGGCAATTACAAACTGGGACAGACCGAAAACACCCACCGAGGTAAGAAGTTTCTTGGGATTAGCGGGATATTATCGTCGATTCGTTCAAAATTTTTCAAGGATTGCAATACCATTGACAAAGCTTACACGGAAGAATGAAAAGTTTATATGGCACGACAAGTGCGAAGAAAGTTTTCAGAAATTGAACCAACGATTAATCACAACACTTGTTTTGTCACTTCTAGACGATCAAGGGAATTTTGTAATTTATAGCGATGATTCTCATAAAGGACTAGAATGTGTTCTAATGCAGCACGATAAGGTGATTGCGTATGCGTCAAGGCAATTGAAACCACACGAATAAAAATATCCTACTCATGATTTGGAGCTAGCAGCCATAGTTTTTGCTTTGAAAATTTGGAGACATTATCTGTATGGAGAAAAGTGCGAGATTTACACGGATCACAAAAGCTTAAAGTACATATTCACACAGAAGGAGCTTAATATGAGGCAAAGGAGATGGTTAGAATTGATCAAGGATTATGACTGCTCAATTAATTATCATCCCGGTAAAGCGAATATTGTAGCAGACGCGTTGAGTCAGAAGGAAAAGTTAAATGTGTTATCAGTACCTGAAGAGATATATAAGGAATTTCAGAAACTGGAATTGGAGATTAAAGTTTGTAGGCCTAATGAAGCAAAAGTATACAGTATGACTTTTCAGCCGGAGTTGCTAGAGAAAATAAAGAAGTGTCAGGAAGATATAATGGATCAAGATATAAATTGTTTGGTAGGTGAGGAATTGTGCACGCAGAAGGATGATCAAGGTATTCTTAGGTTTTCTTCAAGAATTTGGATTCCACCGGTGACGGAGCTGAAGAATGAAATTTTACAGGAAGCACATAATTCAAGGTATTCAATCCATCCAGGGAGTACCAAAATGTACAGAGATTTAAAGGAAAATTATTGGTGTCCAGATATGAAGAGGGAAATTGCGGAATGGATTAGCAGATGTTATACATGTCAGAGAGTTAAAGCCGAACATCAAAGACCAAGTGGATTGCTACAGCCATTGGAGATTCCAGAGTGCAAGTGGGAACATATTGCCATGGATTTCATAGTTGGATTACCGAGGACAAGGGCTAATCATGATGCCATTTGGGTTATAGTGGATAGACTTACCAAGTCAGCTCATTTTCTGCCTATAAATGAAAGATTTTCACTCGACAAGTTGGTCCATATGTACCTGAAGGAAATTGTAGTTCGTCATGGAGTTCCTGTGTCTATCGTATCTAATCGAGATCCAAGATTTAATTCAAGATTTTGGAAGAGTTTTCAAGAATGTTTGGGAACAAGACTGAATATGAGTACAGCCTACCACCCACAGACGGACGGCCAAAGTGAAAGAACGATCCAGACGATTGAGGACATGTTACGTGTTTGTGCTATTGATTTCAAAGGAAGTTGGGACGAGCATTTACCTCTGGTAGAATTTGCTTATAACAACAGTTATCATGCCAGTATTGGGATGCCACCCTATGAAGCCCTTTATGGATGCAGATGGAGATCTCCAGTGTATTGGGACGAAGTAGGAGAACGCAAAATACTTGCACCTGAACTAGTACAGCAGACAAAAGAAGTGGTTGGAATTATCCAAAAGAGATTGATAGCCGCACAGGACCGTCAAAGAAAATATGTAGACCAGTCAAGGAAAGACATGGAATTCGAAGAAGGAAGCTTGGTATTACTGAAAATATCACCGTGGAAGGGACTAACGAGGTTTGGAAAGAAAGGAAAGCTGAACCCAAGATATGTCGGACCTTTTGAGATTCTAAAGCGCGTTGGCAAAGTAGCTTACGAATTGGCGTTACCTCCGCACATGGAGCACATTCATAATGTTTTTCACGTATCAATGCTTAAGAAGTATAATCCAGACTCCAGGCATGTAATAGAATATGAGCCAATAGAGCTTCAGGCAGATTTGTCATATGTAGAGAGTCCGATAGAGATTCTAGAGGAAAGAGAGAAGGTATTGAGGAATAAAGTGGTAAAGCTAGTAAGAGTGTTATGGAGAAACCCAAAGGTTGAAGAGTCAACCTGGGAGTTAGAAAGTGATAAGAGAGAAAAGTACCCTCGTTTGTTTTCTTAGGAGATTCTGAGGACAGAATCCTTTTAAGGGGGGAAGGATGTAATATCCGGGATATATCGTGTAATTATTTTTGCTAATAAATAATTATTATATGTGTTCAGTATCTATTCTGTGAATTATTTGTTAAGTGTTAAATGTGTTTGGATGTTTAAAAATATTATTAATTGAGTATTTTAATTTTTATATGTCCAAAATAAAATATAGATAATTGTCATATCTTCCTAATTATTTTTATGTTGATTTATGAATTTATAGGTATCATATGAATTTCATAAAATCTTTTTCCGGGTATTTAAAATCTATTTTATAAAAATGGGAACCAACCGACGTCATCCGTGGTTACGTTTTTGGAACCCGAAACTCTTCCGAGAACTCCTTCCTAACCTAATTGTAATATTCCGAGCATATTCCATGTTTCGACTTTTTCGATCCGGCGTACGGTTTGTCCTGTGCAGGTCCCGGCGCAACATTTTCGATACAATATTCGTCTCGGTAAATCAATAAAACTCGTATTTTCGATAAACGGGAGCTTTTTATTAAACTATCCCAATTATCACCTCGTAGTACGTGTAACCAGGCGCTGAGACCAAGACCGTACTACAAATTATACTGATTTGGATAATTATCCTGAAAACCGATACCGTTTGGATTAGTTTTTACAAATAAACGTACCGTTTTATATCCGGAATGATCCAACAGGATACTAATTTTCCGTAATTATAAATAGCCTTTACCGTATTTTATTTCGTATCAAAAATCATTTGCAGTCAGTAATTATATAAATTTCCAGAGAAAATTCATATATTCATAAACATTTTTAAGAATCAAACCAACAATCGGAGCTATTACTGGAGTCCGTTTGAAAAGCTCGAGTACTCAAAACGAAGGTCTTGAGGTGTTCTACCAGATTCTGTGTTCCAAATCACTGCAGAAATCAAGGTTTATTTTCTGAAAAAATATTTATTTTCGAATTAATTTTATTAAAAATATGAATTTTTGTTCGGATGATTGTTTGTATGATTTGATGCTTGCATGTTGTAGAGCTTGTTTTTCTGATAATTTTCATATGTCATACGTCTGATTTGGAGTTCAATAACATGCTCAAAAGTGGGTTTAATTCTCGAATTTTAAAATTAGGGTTTATAACCCGTATGAATGTTTTCAATTGAAATTTGGGGCTTTTTGATTTAGGGGTTATTAGCTGTTGATTTATAGTGGATTATGTTCCTTATAAAATTTGCAATCGATTGGTATATAGCTCGTTAACAGAGGATTAGTGAATCGAAGAGAGTTGTGTTTTGAAGATTTTCGATGTTCGCCGGAAACCGGCAATGTTCTTGGTCATTTTTCGGCCAGAACAGGGATGATTGATGTGTTTTGATTGCATGAATAAGTTCCTGGTGATGTGTAGATCGTATCTGGAGGTGTTGGTGGGGTGAGGATGCCGGGATCGTCTTCTCCGGCGAGACAGAACTTTTCCGGCGACCCCTGTAAAATTACAGTTTAGTACCTTATCTTTTGGGGAAGAAATAGTTAGGTCCCTGAGGTTTCCAGAACTTGCAAATTTTGGATTCTTGTTTTAAAAATATTCAAAAATCATATTTCCTATTTATTTTTATTATAAAAATTCGATTTTAATTTCTTAAAATTCAAAAAATTATTATTTTAATTCCAAAAATTATATTTAATTCAAAAATAAATCTAAATTAATTTGTTAATTAATTTCAGTTAATTTTTAATTGATTAATTAGTCAATTAATTCAAAAATTAATTGATTAATTGATTTAATTAATTATTAATTGATTTTGATTAATTATTTAATTAGATTTAATTATTTAAAAATGATTTAAAAATTCCGAAAAATAGTTTCGAGCTTTAAAATATTATTTTAAATTATTTTCAAGGCTCGATAATTATTATAAAATTATTTTGAAGCCAGAATTGGCCAACCGAACCCTGTTTACTACTTCAAAATTGATTCAACAATCTGTTTTAATTCCGAAAAATATTTTAAAAATCATTTTAAATATCCGAAAGCCTATTTATGACCCGAGACTTCTTTATAAATGATATATCATTGATTATGTGACGTGTTATGTGTTATATGTGACTTGTTGGTTAACTGTCGGTCTGTATATTGGATGTATACTTGTTTATTGCGTAACTTTCAATCCGTTAATCGGATTTGTATAAAACGAAGGGTAGATAGAAGTATGTGTCGAATAGAATCGTATAAGTTAAATATTGATAGATGCTTATGATATGTGAGCAGAAGAGGTAAGGCGTAAGAAAGGGAAACAGATTGTCAAGCAGTAAGATAGTGGTGATTGAGAGCAAGTGCAGTGTAGTAAGCTAGTACCAGGCAAGTGTTCTGAACTTTCTCGAGATATTATAGTGATTGATAGTCCTGTTTTACATTGCAAGTGCTTTAAAGCACTGAACCCTAAACCCTGATTTCAGTTATTGATCTTGAGCTGTAAACCTGATTCTTTCTAAACCATTGACTGTTGTATACCCAAATACGAACCTCAAATATACAATACTACTCCACAAATACATACAAACTATTTATCAAACATTGAACCAAGATTGCTTACACACTCAAACCATTGTATCTTATGCTTTGAAAGGCCAAATCCTTGAAACCCTGAAACACTGATTCTTTTGTTATCCAATTCTTTCACTACCTAGCAGCCAAGCTTTGGAAATGCCATATTGATCTTTATGTAGATTGAAATCATTTTCATTATTGAACGTCCAATGTTATTAATGATCATGTTTATTGTTTATTTCTGCTTATTCTGTTATTATGGTAGAATTGGATTGTTTTTATAAAATTGTGGACCAGATTCGTGGTCAGACCATATAATGGTCAAGTTAGGCCAATGTGTGCCTTGGATCCAGTAGTTAGAGCAGTGCTGTGTGCTTTGTTCGGGGTTAGTGCGTGTCTGATCAGCAGCCTAACCTTGGTTTTTAAAATGAAAATATAATATCCAATTCTAAATCATAATCCATTATTCACTTGTTATCATAACCATATTTACCTGATGATCATTATTCTCAGTTTTATCATTATGACTTGCTAAGCTAGTTAGCTCATTTGTGCGATGTTGTTTATGTTCTTTTCCAGTTAAGAAGGAACAGGTTGGTAACGAGGATCCCCAGTCCAGCGTGAGAGCTAGGGGTTCAGGTTGATCGAGCTAAGCTAGTAGGCTTCTTTTGGGATAATTTGAGTTTGTAAAAGTTTGTAATAATGTTTAATACTCAGTGTTGAGTTGGAATAGTTGGGATTTGAACGGTTTGTAATATAAGTGTGTGTTTTGCTTGTGTGCATACTTTAACCTGTTGCGGTCCTTGGTAGTTGGTAAGTAGGGTCACTACATATCATTATTATTATCTATATCATTATTATAAGCAGGTTACAAATAAGGTGTGTGTGTGTGGATCCCAAACTTCTGACCCGGGTTTGGAGGGCGCCACAGCCTTTATAGGGCATGTACGATCTTCTTTGCCTTCTATCAGCTCTGACAATGACATCCTTCATTCTTCCATGTTGTTCTTTGTGAGGAATATCGGCGACTATTTTCCGTATGCTCGTGTGGTAAGTACATCTACACGAATTTTCTGTCAACGATAGGCGATTCCCCTAACCGTTCCAAATAAAAGGTAAGCCGCTAGACGTATATTCAATGTTTAGGATAGTCCTCTCACTTTACTTGTCTATTTGAGAACTCTAAGTCGTGCCTCTGTCTGTCCTTTTTTGCAAAATATCTTGGGAAATAGTCTCGTTGTGAAAATAAATCTTGGGTCCTTGCGCGGCGCAATTGTCACGGGGTCTCTTTGTCACCCATTAGCTCTTCTGTGTTCATAACAATTTTGTAAAGTGTAGATCTATCGTTTGCATAATAAAATAAGCGGTCTTATTTAATCTATCACTCAATATCCTCAAATAGCATGACGGCTAACTTGGTTCATGATAATCCTCCTTCAAAATTTATTATAATAAACTCTTACTCCCATTTGGGTCATTTACAAGCCGCAATCGCCAAAAGTTTAATCCTCGTCATTTCATTTTCATTTTCAACCATGTCAATGACATCCATTTTCATATTCGGTCATGACTAATATCCTCTTAAGTTTCTAGGCATCATTAATTCTTCCGGTTGTGTATTAAAGGGTTCTCTTTACATTATCTCAACTCCAAGATTCATTCATGTGATCCTTCTCATCAGTCGTTCTGAAGTTTGTTATCCTCAATCTATCTTCTCCTACTTAAAGTGTCGGCCACCACATTGGCCTTTCCTTGATGATAATAGATTTCTCAATCATAGGCCTTGATCAATTTGACTATAACCTCTATCTCGTGTTCAGTGTAAAACAAATTCAAAATTACTCATAAGTTAAACTCTTTGTCCCTTTCAGTGCGAACATTATCGCGATTATTCTAGATTATTATTAGAATATCTTGTGTCATGGTCCTTAAGCCACATAGACATATCATTATACTTTATACAAAATCCTCTTCTTATCGTCGAGTATTGCTAACATGGGGTTGTTACTAATCTTACCTTCACTTTTTGAAAATCTTATTCCTCGAATTCATACATGCTTGGTCTTTCTTGAATTCATTAGTAACTTTCCCGTTAATGTTTCATAGAAGCGTACCTCACTAACCACGATGGTATCTCTCGTTCTTCTATAACCATTTTAAAGATTCTTATGATAATAACTAAACATGTTATTCCCTTTTCAAAACAACTTACTCATTACGATGCTCCGATTGCACCAACATAGCACTGAGCTTTCAGTCTCATATTCAACAATCGGTTCTCAACTATACCTCTCTTTGTTCGGAAGGCAATTTGTTAGATATATTTGAGATGTCATGTCTAATCTGTTGTGTTTAGTTTCAGAACTTAATATCAGGATTTACTGAAAATCAGAACTCACTGAAGTCAGAACTTTTATCAGAACTTAAGGCTGTCAGGATTTATATCAGGACTTAAGTGCGGATACTTCAGATAAGGAAAGCAGCTGATTTACAGGAAAGGATCGTGACTAAAACAATAGAAGATATGCATGGAGAGTTAGAAGACTAGAATACTTGTAGAAGATAATATCTGATTGATATACTTTAGGAGACAGAATTATATTCCATATCAATTAGAAGATATCTTGTAACTGTGTACTATATAAACACAGCTTAGGGTTTACACTATATGTGTTATCATTCACGAGAAAGAATATACATTATAACCTAGCAGCTCTTAGTGATATTGTTCATCACTGAGAGAGAACAATTGTTCTATTATAACAGAGTTTATTGAATATACTTTATTACATTTACATACGTGTGTTCGAATTCGATTTGATTGTATAAACACTATATTCAACCCCCTTCTATAGTGTTCTGTGACCTAACAAGTGGTATCAGAGCCTTTCTATTAACACACATACAGTAAAATCCAAACAATCAATCATGTCTGAAGAAACACAAACTCCAACTAAGCCCACCAAAACTCAAGATACTTAAAACACTCAAACACACAGTCGATATGAGACTATTAGGGTTCCCATACTGAGACCATCTGAGTATCCCATATGGAAAGTGAAGATGGCTATATTTATGGAAGCTACAGATCCAGAATACCTTGATAGAATTAATGAAGGGCCATATAAGCCTACCAAGCTCTCTGTTGCAGTTGTTGAGCAACCAGCAAAGACCATACCAAAGGAGAAAGGTGAATACACACCTGAAGATATCTCATTTTTTGCCAAGGATGCAAGGGTAAGGCATTTGCTGCATAGTACAATTGATAATGTCATGTCAAACAGGGTAATTGGATGCCAGACTGCAAAGGAGATATGGGATGCTTTGGATACAAGATGCCAGGGAACTGATGCAATCAAAAAGAACAGAAAGACTATACTCACTCAAGAGTATGAGCACTTTGACTCAAAAGCTGATGAGTCATTAACTGATTTATATGACAGGTTTGCCAAACTCTTGAATGATTTGCACTGGTAGACAAGGAATATGATCTTGAAGATTCATATCTAAAATTCCTTTTAGCTCTTCCTGAAAATTTTGATTTGAAGTCAACTACCATAAGAGACAATTATGACCTTACTGAAACTACTCTTGATGAGATTTATGGTATGCTCAAGACTCATGAACTTGAGATGGATCAAAGGAGCAAGAGGCATGGAAGAAAGTCAAGGACAGTGGCTCTTAAAGCAAAGGAGTAATCTCCTAAAGTGGTTATCTCAAAGAGGGGCAAAGGAAAGGCTCTCATCATAAAGTTTAATTCAGAATCATCAGATTTCGATGATGATGATTCAGAAACTGAAAGTTTATCTGAAGTTGATGTTGATGCAGAGATGATGCAACTGTGTGCTCTTATGGTGAATGGTATCACAAAGATAGCCTACAGGAAATTCAGAAAGGGCAAGAAGTTTTCCAGGAAAGGTGGAAGTTCTGAAAAGAAAGAGTTCAGAAAGTCTGAAGGCAGAGGAGGAAAGTCTGACAGAGGAGATAACTCAAATGTCAAATGCTACAATTGTGGTGAAAGAGGCCACATCTCTCCTGACTGCAAAAAAAGGAAAAAATGATAAAGGCAAGGCACTTGTCACAAAGAATAAAAGCTGGACAGACACTTCAGATCCTGAAGATGAGGTGAACTATGTCTTGATGGTAAATGCTGATAGCAGTCCTGAAACTGCTGAATTGAAGGTACCTCAAACAACTTTTGCTTTTCATACTGATGATATTACTGAGTTGAGATTATATCTTAAAACCTTGTTCATTAGTTTTAGAGATCAGACTTTAACAAATGACAGATTAACATCTGAAAGTCTTGCTCTTAGAAACAGAAATGACTATTTAGAAAAAGAGTTAGTTATGTTCCATCAAACTCAGAAAGAAAGAGATGATGCTTTGTATGTTAGAGATGAAGTGCTAAAACTGAATAAATCTCTTAAATCTGAACTAGAAAAGGAAAGAGAAATCATCAAAACTTGGACTAACTCTGGCAGAACAACTCAGAATATAATAAGTAGTGGAAACTAGAAAGAGGGCTTAGGTTATTAAGATGATAAAGTAGAAAAGGAAAATGTGTCATCTAAACCAAACTTTACCAAGAAAGCTGAAAAGCCTAAAGTTAATCCTGTTAAATTTATAGCAAAAACTGATGTGTCGAAGTCTGAAAAGATGAATGATTCTAAAACAGAAGTCAAAGAAAAGCCAACTTCTGACAAATTGAAAGAGGACAAACCAGCTTCAGTAAATATAGGTTTAATGACTAAGAAGCAGCTTAAGCATACGCTGAAAGAGAGTAAAAATGTGAACAAGGTAAAAGAAGCTAGAAAAAATAGGAATATAAAGGAAGGTGTGAATAAAAGCAATAATTATATGCCTGCTCCTAATACTCCAAGAAAGAAATGCTATAACTGTGGAAACTCTAACCATCTTGCTTTTTTTGCAGGAAAAATAAAGATATAAACTCTTTACCTCCTAGATCAGGAGTAAAGAGTCAGTCTGTTAGGTTTAAACCACAAAATCCTTGTTTTCATTGTGGTAGTATATGACATTCTATTTATACTTGTAAGGAATATCATAGTTTATTATTATCAAATAAAACCTTCTTTGAAGAAAGTTAGTGTAATTCCTTCTAGTGTAAATTCTAATGCAAAGTCTAATATAAAGTCTGATAAGAAGCAAGTTAGCATAAACTCTGAAACTAAATTCGTTGCAAATGCTAACAAACTTAAAAAGGCCAAAGGATCCAAGCAAGTCTGGGTCCTAAAAACTAACTAATAGTGGTCTTTGTGATTGCAGGGCAACAGGAAAAACATCCTAGTTCTGGACAGTGGATGTTCGGGATATATGACTGGAAATAAAGCCCTGCTATCAGACTTTGTGGAGAAAGCTGGCCCAGGAGTTTCTTATGGAGATGACAACATGGGAAAGACTCTGGGATATGGCAATATTAATCTTGGGAAGGTCATAATTAAAACTGTAGCTCTTGTCTCAGGACTTAAACACAATCTGGCTAAGTGTGAGTCAAATCTATGACAGAGGTTATCATGTAGATTTCTTTGAAGAACACTGTGAAGTTGTAAGTAATTCTACAGGCAAAGTGGTTCTGAAAGGTTACAGGCATGGTAACATATATGAAGTCAGACTTTCAACAAATTCTGATGGTTCTGCAATATGTCTGTTAAGTAGAGAATCAATTGAAGAAAGCTAGAATTGGCACAAGAGACTCTCTCATTTAAATTTTAACAATATAAATGAGATAGTAAAGAAAGATCTTGTGAGAGGACTGCCAAAATCAGTATTTGCTCCTGATGGCCTTTGTGATTCATGTCAAAAGGCAAAGCAAAGAAAATCTTCATTCAAGAGCAAAACTGAATCCTCAATTCTTGAGCCTTATCACTTACTACATGTTGATCTATTTTGGTCCAGTCAATGTCATGTCAATTGCAAAGAAGAAATATGCTATGGTTATAGTGGATGAGTTCACAAGATACACTTGGGTGTATTTCTTGCACAAGAAGAATGAAACTCTATCTACTCTAACTGATCATGTCAGATAGCTGGCTAAATTGGTCAAAGATTATGTTAAGATAATAAGAAGTGATAATGGCACTGAGTTCAAGAATTCAATCATGGAAGAGTTCTGCAAAGAGCATGGAATAAAGCAGGAATTTTCCGCACCTGGAACTCCATGTCAAAATGGAGTTGTAGAAAGAAAGAACAGGACTCTCATTGAAGCTGCACGAACTATGCTTGATGAAGCAAAGCTACCAACCTACTTTTGGGCTGAAGCTGTGTAGACTGCTTGTTTTACACAGAATGCTACACTCATAAACAAGTATGGAAAAATACCATATGAGATGGTGAAGAAAAAGAAATCAAATCTGAAATACTTTCATGTATTTGGATGCAAGTGTTTTGTTCTTAAGACTCATCCAGAACAGCATTCAAAGTTTGATCTAAAAGCTGATGAAGGAATTTTTGTTGGATATCCACTTTCCACAAAAGCCTTCAGAGTCTACAATTTAAGAACAAGGGTTGTCATGGAATCTATCAATATCTCTTTGATGATAAAAAGATTACTGGACTTGAAGATTTCAATGATCAAGATCAGCTGAGATTTGAAAATGAAGATTTAAATTCTGATTCTGTAAATTTTGTTGACTTAAATCCTGATCCTGTAAGTTCAGACGGGTTAAGTTCTGATGTCATTGAAACTATGGTAATTACTCCAAAGGAAAATACACATGTTCAGGGGTAGCAAGCTAATGATCCTACCATAACTCAAGACTCTCAAGAAACATCAGAACCTGTCACTGGCTCTTCAAGTTCTGATTCATCAAGTTCTGATGAGCCAAATTCTGATAATTCTGGAAACTCTGATTCTTCAATTCCTGAAGGATCCAACACAAATTCTGAAATTTCAGAGAGCATAACTTCAGGGGGAGCATCAGAAAATGCTGATGGGGACAGCATGGATTATGGGGGAGGATCCAGTTCTAGAGAATAACTTCTATCTGCAAGGAAGTGGACTAAAGCACATACACCTGATTTAATAATTGGAGATCCTGAAGCAGGTGTCAGAACTAGAACATCAACATCAAATGAATGTCTCTATCATTCCTTTCTATCTCAGGCTAAACCAAAGAAAGTGGAAGAAGCTCTTCAAGATGCTGATTGGGTGCAAGCAATGCAGGAAGAGTTAAATGAATTTGAAAGAAATAAAATTTGGACCCTAGTGCCAAGACCATAGAACAGGTCAATTATTGGCACAAAATGGGTGTTCGAAAACAAAACTGGAAGTGATTGCATAATTACAAGGAACAAAGCAAGGTTGGTTCCTAAAGGTTACTCTCAACAGGAGGGTATTGACTATGATGAAACATTTGCTCCAGTTGCTAGATTGGAATCCATAAAAATCTTTTTGGCTTATGCTGCTCACAAGAAGTTTAATGTCTTTCAAATGGATGTGAAAAGTGCTTTTCTCAATGGAGAATTGGAAGAAGAGGTATATGTTGAACAACCTCCAGGCTTTGTAGATCCAAAATTTCCAAATTATATCTACAGGCTTGACAAAGCACTTTATGGCCTTAAGCAAGCTCCAAGAGCATGGTATGAGACTTTAGCTCAATTCCTTCTGGAAAGTGGATTTAACAGAGGCACAATTGATAAAACACTGTTATACCTCAACCATGGAAAGGACTTAGTTTTGGTACAGATATATGTTGATGATATCATCTTTGGTTTTACAAATGCCAAACTCTGTGAAAGGTTTGTAAAGCTAATGCAGTCAAGATATCAAATGAGTATGATGGGAGAATTTAGCTATTTTCTGGGAGTTCAAGTCAAGCAAAATGAAAAAGGTAATTTCATAAATCAATCCAAGTACACCAGAAATTTACTCAAGAAATTTGAAATGCAAGACAGTTCAACTGCATTCACTCTCATGGCCACTGCAACCAACTTAGATAAAGATACTGGAGCATCAGTAGATATTACTAACTACAGAGGTATGATTAGCTCTTTACTCTATTTAACTGCAAGTAGACCTGATATCATGTATGCTACATGTCTTTGTACAAGATTTCAGGTTGGTCGAAGAGAACCTCATCTAATAGCTATGAAAAGAATTTTCAAGTACCTCAAGGGTACAGCTGATCTAGGATTGTGGTATCCTAGGGAATCAGATTTTAAGCTAATTGGTTACTCAGATGCAGATTTTGCAGGATGCAAAATAGACAGGAAAAACACTAGTGGAAGCTGCCAATTTCTAGGAGGCAGATTGGTTTCTTGGTTTAGCAAGAAACAGAAATCAATTTCCACATCAACTGCAAAAGCAGATTATATTGCTGCAGGAAGCTATTGTGCACAGATTCTTTGGATGAAGAATCAGTTACTGGACTATGGGTTAGAATTTTCTAAAATACCCATTTACTGTGATAATCAAAGTGCTATTGCTATGACAGGTAATCCAGTTCAACGCTCAATAACAAAGCACATCAGCATTAGGTACCATTTCATAAGGGAACATGTGATGGAAGGTACAGTGGAATTGCATTTTATTCCAACAGATCAACAACTAGAAGAGATCTTCACAAAACCATTATGTGAAGATACTTTTATAAGACTGGTAAATGAACTTGGAATGGTTTCACGTTCTTTCTCAATATATGTTTAGTTTTTGTTCTCATGCATCAGACTTTATGACCAGTGTTTACAGATTGTCTTATCTCCATGTAATCTGTGCTTGAACTGTAATATATTAAATACTGATTGTTATCTGATGTGATTCTATATACTCTGATAGTGTTTTGAATGTTCTGTGACTATTCACTCCAATGAGGATTAATTGTTAGATGGTGACTTAGTAGTCTTTAACAAATTGTTATCCCATGTTTGAATTAGTTGTTTAGCAAATTCTGATTTTGAGCTTAGTCAAATTTACTTTGTGTATCTTATTACTAAGTCATAAACTAGATTTTTCATCATAGTCAATACCCTCCTATTGAGAGTAACCTTTAGCAACCAGCCTTGCTTTATTCCTTGTAATTATGCCATCACTGTCAGTTTTGTTTCTGAACACCCATTTTGTGCCAACAATTGACCTATTCTTTGGTCTTGGAACTAGGGTCCAGACTTTATTTATTTCAAATTCATTTAACTCTTCCAGCATTGCTTGCACCCAATCAGTATCTTGAAGAGCTTCTTCCACTTTCTTTGGTTCAACCTGTGATAGAAAGGAATGATAAAGACTTTCATTTGATGTTGCTGTTCTAGTTCTGACACTTACTTCAGGATCTCCAGTTATTAAGTCAGGTGTATGTTCTTTAGTCCACTTCCTTGCAGATGGAAGTTGTTCTCTAGAACTGGATCCTCCCTCATGATCCATGTTGTCCCCATCAGAATTTTCTGATGCTACCCCTGAAGTTATGCTCTCTGAAATTTCAGAATTTGAGTTGGATCCTTCAGGAATTGAAGAATCAGAGTTTCCAGAATTATCAGAATTTGGCTCATCAGAACTTGATGAATCAGAACTTGAAGAGCTAGTGACAGGTTCTGATGTTTCTTGAGAGTCTTGAGTTTTGGTAGGATCATTAGCTTGCTCCCCCTGAACAGGTGCATTTTCCTTTGGAGTAATTACCATAGTTTCAATAACATCAGAACTTAACCCGTCAGAACTTACAGGATCAGGATTTAAGTCATCAGAATTTACGGAATCAGAATTTAAATCTTCATTTTCAAATCTCAGCTGATCATGGTCATTGAAATCTTCAAGTCCAGTAATCTTTTTATCATCAAAAGAGACATTGATAGATTCCATGACAACCTTTGTTCTTTAATTGTAGACTCTGAAGGCTTTTGTGGAAAGTGGATATCCAACAAAAATTCCTTCATCGGCTTTTAGATCAAACTTTGACAGCTGTTCTGGATGAGTCTTAAGAACCAAACACTTGCATCCAAATACATGAAAGTATTTAAGATTTGGTTTCTTTTTCTTCACCATCAGATGGTATTTTTCCATGCTTGTTTATGAGTGTAGCATTTTGTGTAAAACAAGCAGTCTGCACAGCTTCAGCCCAAAAGTAGGTTGGTAGCTTTGCTTCATCAAGCACAGTTCGTGCAGCTTCAATGAGAGTCCTGTTCTTTCTTTTTCTACAACTCCATTTTGCTGTGGAGTTCTAGGTGCAGAAAATTCCTGCTTTATTTCATGCTCTTTGCAGAACTATTCCATGATTGAATTCTTGAACTCAGTGACATTATCACTTCTTATTATCTTAACAGAATCTTTGACCAATTTATCCAGCTGTCTGATATGATCAGTTAGAGTAGATGCAGTTTCATTCTTGTTGTGCAAGAAATACACCCAAGTGTATCTTGTGAACTCATCCACTATAACCATAGCATATTTCTTATTTGCAATTGACATGACATTTACTGGACCAAATAGATCAACATGTAGTAAGTGATAAGGTTCAAGAATTGAGGATTCAGTTTTGCTCTTGAATGAAGATTTTCTTTGTTTTTCCTTTTGACATGAATTACAAAGGCCATCAGGAGCAAATACAGATTTTGGCAGTCCTCTCACAAGATCTTTCTTTACTAGCTCATTTATGTTGTTGAAATTTAAATGAGAGAGTCTCTTGTGCCAATTCCAGCTTTCTTCAATTGATGCTCTACTTAACAGACGGATTGCAGAACCATCAGAATTTGTTGAAAGTCTGGCTTCTTATATGTTACCATGCCTGTAACCTTTCAGAAACCACTTTGCCTGTAGAATTACTTACAACTTCACAGTGTTCTTTAAAGAAATCTACATGATAACCTCTGTCATAGATTTGACTCATACTTAGCAGATTGTGTATAATCCTGAAACAAGAGCTATTATTTTAATTATGACATTCCCAAGCTTAATATTTCCATATCCCAGAGTCTTTCCCATGTTGCCATCTCCATAAGAAACTCCTGGGCCAGATTTCTCCACAAAGTCTGATAGTATGGCTTTATTTCCAGTCATATGTCCCGAACATCCACTATCCAGAACTAGGATGTTTTTCCTGTTTCCCTGCAATCACAAAGACCACTATTGGTTGGTTTTAAGGACCCAGACTTGCTTGGATCCTTTGGCCTTTTTAAGTTTGTTAGCATTTGCAGCGGATTTAGTTTTAGAGTTTATGCTAACTTGCTTCTTATCATACTTTATATCAAACTTTGCATCAGAATTTACACTCGAAGGAATTACACTAACTTTCTTCAAAGAAGGTTTGATTTGATAATAATCATAGTATAACTATGATATTCCTTACAAGTATAAATAGAATGCCATATACTACCACAATGAAAATAAGGATTTTGTGGTTTAAACCTAACAGACTGACTCTTTACTCCTGATCTAGGAGGTAAAGAGTTTATATCTTTATTTTTCCTGCAAAAAGAAGCAAGATGGTTAGAGTTTCCACAGTTATAGCATTTCTTTCTAGGAGCATTAGGAGCAGGCATATAATTATTGCTTTTATTCACACCTTCCTTTATATTCCTATTTTTCCTAGCTTCTTTTACCTTGTTCACATTTTTACTCTCTTTCAGCGTATGCTTAAGCTGCTTCTTAGTCATTAAACCTATGTTTACTGAAGCTGGTTTGTCCTCTTTCAATTTGTCAGAAGTTGGCTTTTCTTTGACTTCTGTTTTAGAATCATTCATCTTTTCAGACTTTGACACATCAGTTTTTGCTATAAATTTAACAGGATTAACTTTAGGCTTTTCAGCTTTCTTGGTAAAGTTTGGTTTAGATGACACATTTTCCTTTTCTACTTTATCATCTTAATAACCTAAGCCCTCTTTCTAGTTTCCACTACTTATTATATTCTGAGTTGTTCTGCCAGAGTTAGTCCAAGTTTTGATGATTTCTCTTTCCTTTTCTAGTTCAGATTTAAGAGATTTATTCAGTTTTAGCACTTCATCTCTAACATACAAAGCATCATCTCTTTCTTTCTGAGTTTGATGGAACATAACTAACTCTTTTTCTAAATAGTCATTTCTGTTTCTAAGAGCAAGACTTTCAGATGTTAATCTGTCATTTGTTAAAGTCTGATCTCTAAAACTAATGAACAAGGTTTTAAGATATAATCTCAACTCAGTAAAATCATCAGTATGAAAAGCAAAAGTTGTTTGAGGTACCTTCAATTCAGCAATTTCAGGACTGCTATCAGCATTTACCATCAAGGCATAGTTCACCTCATCTTCAGAATCTGAAGTGTCTGTCCAGCTTTTCTTCTTTGTGACAAGTGCCTTGCCTTTATCACTTTTTCCTTTCTTGTAGTCAGGAGAGATGTGGCCTATTTCACCACAATTGTAGCATTTGACATTTGAGGTGTCTCCTCTGTCTGACTTTCCTCCTTTGCCTTCAGAATTTCTGAACCCTTTCTTTTCAGAACTTCCACCTTTCCTGGAAAACTTCTTGCCCTTTCTGAATTTCCTGTAGGCTATCTTTGTGATACCCTTCACCATAAGAGCACACAGTTGCATCATCTCTGCATCAACATCAACTTCAGATAAACTTTCAGTTTCTGAATCATCATTATCAGAATCTGATGATTCTGAATCAGACTTTATGATGAGAGCCTTTCCTTTGCCCCTCTTTGAGACAACCACTTTAGGAGATTCCTCCTCAGCTTTAAGAGCAACTGTCCTTGAATATCTTCCATGCCTCTTGCTCCATTAATCCATCTCGAGTTCATGAGTCTTGAGCATACCATAAATCTCATCAAGAGTAGTTTCAGTAAGGTCATAGTTGTCTCTTATGGTAGTTGACTTCAAATCCCAATTTTCTGGAAGAGCTAAAAGGAATTTTAGATTTGAATCTTCAAGATCATATTCCTTGTCCACCAGTGACAGATCATTCAAGAGTTTGGCAAACTTGTCATATAAATCAGTAATGACTCATCAGCTTTTGAGTCAAAGTGCTCATACTCTTGAGTGAGTATAGTCTTCCTGTTCTTTTTGATTGCATCAGTTCCCTGGCATCTTGTTTACAAAGCATCCCATATCTCATTTGCAGTCTTACATCCAATTACCCTGTTTTACATGACATTATCAATTGCACTATATAGCAAATGCCTTACCCTTGCATCCTTGGCAATATATGAGATATCTTCAGGTGTGTATTCACCTTTCTCCTTTGGTATGGTCTTTGTTGGTTGATCAGCAACTGCAACAGAGAGCTTGGTAGGCTTATATGGCCCTTCATTAATTCTATCAAGGTATTCTGGATTTGTAGCATCCAGAAACATAGCCATCTTCACTTTCCATATGGGATACTTAGATGGTCTCAGTATGGGAACCCTAATAGTCTCATATCGACTGTGGGTTTGAGTGTTTTGAGTATTCACTCCAATGAGGATTAATTGTTAGATGCTGACTTAGTAGTCTTTAACAAACTGTTATCCCATGTTTGAATTAGTTGTTTATGTGGAAATTCATTAACACAAGCAAATTCTGATTTTGAGCTTAGTCAAATTTACTTTGTGTATCTTATTACTAAGTCACAAACTAGATTCTTGCTTCTTATCTGTCAAATTCTGATGTCAGTAAATCTTAAGGATGAACTACATGATTGATAAGCCTCACTTATCTGAAGAAAAGAAAAGAAAAGAAAATTGAAGTCAGATACTCCTTTGAGATCTAGAGTAAATATGTTAAAGGGAAGACCCAAGTGCATTGCTAGTATTAATTTATATGCATTAGAAAAGCAAAAAAAAATTCTTGGTGACTTTTCACATGGCCATTTTTTCTAAGGATCTAATCTGAAATGGCACGCAAAGATCTAATCTTTGATGGAGCAAAGTTCGTTCCTAATAACTACATGGCCATTTTTTCTAAGGACGAGGCTCCTTCAGAACTTCATTTCGTCCAAGACTTTCTTGCTCGAAGTGAAATAGGCTATGCACTGACCCAACCCCAGGTTCTTTCAGGCAAGCAAATTCTGGAGTTTCGGAGGTCAGGTGTTTATGTGATGGTGGAAAGGATGGGTCCCCAAGTATTATCTTTACAACAGGGGAGGATGAGCATGTGGTGACTTTGTCAACTATTCGACAGACATTACATCTGCCAGAAAACTACACTTTCAATTCAATAGTTGAGGAGCCAGCTCTTCAACAAATGATAGCAAGTCTGGGCTATAAAAAGTCTTTGGCAAAGCTGGGACAATTGAAGAGACCCCACATCAGGAGGGAGTGGAGTTTCTTCTTTGACTGTATTACTAAAGCTTTTTCCAACAAGTGATCAAACTTTGATGCTATACCCATAATGAGTCAGCAAATCGGGTATGCTCTTTTGAATCAAACACATTTTGATTATGCAAGTGCTGTTTTAGGGTTTATTGGTGATAGGATGAAAGAAGATAGCAATATAGTCTATTTTGCTAGATTTTGTCAACTTATTTATACTTTCTTTTGTCCTGATACAGAACAAAACTATAGTGAGACAATTGACCCTTTTAAGTTACACAAAAGAGCTTTCACTGACTTATTATCTACTGATAATAAGAAGACTGTACAAAGACCCCTCCAAATTCCTCAACCAGTCAAACAGTTCTTAGTAAATTCTGACCCTCTCACATACAGTACCATATATCCTGATGTAGCACCATCTCAACCTCTATCAGCACCTACAACCAATACACAACCAACTCCATCCTCTCAACCACAGCCAACCATCAGAACTTATTTCCAACCTGCACAATCATCTCACCCACAACCATCTGCTACAACATCAAGGCCCAAACCTACAAGAGCAAAATCTGTTCCTAAATCTCCACCAAGGAGAAGAAGGATGATTCGAAGGGATGAGTCTGATGATGAAGAGGAGCAAGTTCAGGCTCATGCATCAGAACCTGTGACAGTAGAAGCTGAAAGGTCTGAAATTCATAAAAGGAAAAGATCTGCAAATTCTGATACAGATCATGTTTCTCCACCATCCAGGAGATCTAAGAAACAGAGAGTAGGTAGGAATATGGCATAACCTCCATCTGAGGATACTAATGAAGCTGAGGAAGGGGATCAGGAATCTCTGATCTCAACAAGACCAATTGTAATTGAAGCTTTGCCACCTCCACCTCAGGCTGAAGACACTGTTCAAGATACAGTGATCACACCTCATGTCTCTCATATCAAAGAAAATGTTCAAGTTGAAGATTCAGGATTAAGTCCTGAAATTGACATCCACAGGCTGAACATTCCAACTGTGCTCTATCTGAAAGCTCCAACTGCAACTCAGCTATCTAATGTTACTTCTCCAATCTTACAGGCTGAGTTACCATCTACACCAATTCTGGATCTGGAACCTGAAGATCAGAATTTAGATGAAGCTGCTACAGAATCTCCTTCAGTTACACAAACTCTGGTGTTATCAGAAGATGAGGATATTCTAGCAAGTTTTGGAGACAGTGCTCCAGTAAATGCTCCCATTCTTGGAAAGGAGGCATTGATTCAAAAGTTTGTTGAAAAAGAAGCTCATGTTCCTTGGGAAGAAACTCACAGAGGAGTTGAGTGGACCAAGAAGTGGAATGAATCCGATTTCATTCCAAGCTCTAAAGTTCTGAAAGAGCATATTACAAAAGCTGATGAATGTTGACGAACTCTGATTTCAAGCACCAACTCAAAGTCACAGCTCTAAGTACTAAAAATCTTCAAGGTCTGCACTCCACAACTCATGCCAAGGTTGATAAACTTCTGGAATCAGCTGAAAAGCTAGATATGACTCTCAAATTAGACAAGTCAAGAATTATCAGACCTATTCATGAGAAAGTTGAAGCTATTGAGAAGGTTCAAGAAAAGTAACAGGCCCAAATTACTGAGGTCCTGCAGAATGAAGCCTTTCAACAAGCTAAACTGAATAAAATTCAATCTTCAGTAGAACTTCTTCTCTCTCTCCTACTACCAGATGATGCCAAAAAGGGGGAGAAGGTAGTTAAGTCCAAATGCTCAACTAGTCAAGTGCCGAAGAAAAAGGATGATAATGAAGATGACCAGGGAAACCCTAGCAAGGGCAAGGGTCAAGGTCAAGGGCAAAGCAGCAAAGTTTCTTCAAGGAAACTAATTACTGATGTTAGCAAATCTTCTACTTCTACACAGAAGAAGACAAGTTCTGAAGCTGTAGATGCTCAAGCTCTGATAGCAAGTTCTGGTAATCAAAATCTGATATCAAGTTCTGATGTTCTCATTCAAGGTGATAGTCAAGACTCTTAGAAGTTTTTGCAAACTCTGAAGCTCAAGGGAAGGGAGACTACAGTCTACTACAAAGATCCTAAAATTCAGACACTTGATGAAGAAATTGCTAGAAGACTATTTCTCAAGCATAATCCTGGAATGGATTTAGAGAATCTAAAGGAGGAAGAAGCTAGATTTGCAGCTGAGGAGACAAATCTTAAGTCTAAAGCTTCTGATGCTAAGAAACCTCCAAGGCCTAAGGTAAAAGGCATTGTGATCAAGGAAAGGTCAAATTCTGAGGCTTCAAAGCCCAAGACAAGATCACAAGTTGATCCCAAGGATAAAAGGAAAGGAATGATTGATAAACCAACAAAGACACAGGAGATGAAGATTCCTCAAATCCTGATGAAACCTGTATGCAAACTGGTTCAAGTATTTGATGATGCTGCTACAGTAGATGAAACTGTTCAAACTCTGAAAAGAAGGAAGATAACTGAAGAATCTAAGACAACCTTTGACAGTTCTCAAGTTGATTTGAACAAATTGACAGTTACTGATAAGAAAAAACTCCTATAGAAGAATGTTAATCCATCAGATCCTAAGAAAAGCCAGCTGTTATCTGATTTCATGACTGTTGGATTGAAAGCCAGAGAAGCAAGAGACAGAGCTGGATTAGGTTCTGAAAAAGCCAAGATCAAGACAAGAGATCCATTCTTATTGACCGATAAACCTCTTGAAGAAGTTACACAGAAACACCTTGATGAGGTTATATCTTTTCAAGTGATACTGGATGCTCATGATAAGCATAATGTCAAAGAAAATTGGATTCTATTTCTTGAAGATAGAAGAACATATCAAATGTCAGAATCAGATGTGCTAAACAAATCTCTGAAAGAACTTCAATTTTTTCATTATCTTTTGGAGATAAAGTCTGAGATTACCAGGAGATGGTCAAATTTCATCATAAAGACCATAAGAGATAAAGCAAGAATTTATGGATCAAGGGTTACAGAATTTGTTCCAAACATAGTTAAAGATGATGGAAGTGAAATTCCAATGAAGACAAATTATGCTAAACTTGAAGTGATTCTGAAAGAGAAATATATGTGCTATAATGAAGACTCTTCTCATCCAAGGGTGATCAGACTTGGTGATGGTTTAGAAAGAAATCATATCTTAGCACTTAGGACTGCAATCTACCAGATCGGAAGTCAAGATGAAGAGATAAAGCAAGTCAAAGCCACAGTAGCTCAAGTCCTGAGGAATGCAGAAGAAAGGCTGATATCAAACTTTGTCAAGAATCACTTTGGATTCAGCTTGACTCAGTAAATTTGGTAAAAGCTACAAGGACTGTAAGTTGTAGTTAGTTGTCTAATTAAACTCTCATTGCATTTTTAATTAAATATTTTTGACATCATCAAATCTATTAACTTGTATATTTTTCATAATTTACAAGTTGGGGAGATTGTTAAATATATTTAAGATGTCATGTTTAATCTGTTATGTTTAGTTTCAGAACTTAATATCAGGACTTACTGGAAATCAGAACTTACTGAAGTCAGAACTTATATCAGAACTTAAGGCCGTCAGGATTTATATCAGGACTTAAGTGCGGATACTTCAGATAAGGAAAGCAGCTGATTTACAGGAAAGGATCATGACTAAAACAATAGAAGATATGCATGGAGAGTTAGAAGACTAGAAGACTTGTAAAAGATAATATCTGATTGATATATTTTAGGAGACAGAATTATATTCCATATCAATTAGAAGATATCTTGTAACTGTGTACTATTTAACACAGCTTAGGGTTTACACTATATGTGTTATCATTCACGAGAAAGAATATACATTGTAACCTAGCAGCTCTTAGTGATATTGTTCATCACTGAGAGAGAAAAACTGTTCTATTGTAACAGAGTTTATTGAATATACTTTATTACAGTTACATACTTGTGTTTGAAATCGATTTGATTGTATAAACACTATATTTAACCCCCTTCTATAGTGTTGTGTGACCTAACACAATTAGCCTTGGAAAAATGATTTTCACGATATCGGTGAAATTTAGACAATCTTAACAAGATTTCAAAATCTAACATCTGAACAAATAGTGAGCTCTGAATAAAAGAGTCGCAACACTCAAAAGATTTATAACTTGGAAGAAAGAATACAACTAGAATTATCCTTCTATGTCCTTAGAATTTTATATTATGATATTATAGAGAATATCCATCGAGAGCAATGATTGTTGAATAATAACATCATACGAATGATACTTGTAAGATTTTCCCATTGAAAGGATACTTTTTTTTCAAATAATGAAAGAAATATCGAATAACATCATCAATTAAAGGTTAACCATTGTGGTTTTAAAGAGATGTTATTTTAAAAGAAGGAATTTTATTCAATGATTAACAAATAAGGAAGTATATTTTCCTTCAATCGCTTTATGATTTTAATTGGATATTCGTTATATAAACGAAAGAATAGAACATTTCATGAACAAAATATTTCATAAAACTAAATATGAATTCTCGTTTGAGTGGGCGACCTAGTTAGGTCTCAATTAAATCATTCTTTGAAAATTTCATCAACAATTAAATTTTGCATATATAATGAACTCTGTAAAACAAAAAAAAAAATTGATTGGAAGTGGATCTTATTAAAATAATAACTAGTCCATATCAAGCAATATTATCAACCGGCTAAGAAAATGGCCAGCTCAATCGGTTTGGCCCATAGCAACTAGCTAAAACGATTACGTAGACTTCATCGTATTAATTAAAATTTCGACTAATTAGGACATTAACTAGTCGTTCATGAGAACATATACAACTAAGCATATTTCAGTTTGTTCGAAAAAGAAAATCTCAATATCGTAACCACTAAAGAATTTGTGGCTACCTGGATGACGATTTCAAAATAAAGAGTTTTCCAATTTGGGCCGAGAAAGACAATTATAACTCTGAATCGAGTGGTCTTGGCATCGGAACAATCGATAGCCTCTCATCAAATATTTCTTGCCAATAAAAGGGTATACTCATAGGTATACTCGTTTACATACTTTATTAGATTCTCAAATAGAATTGAATTCGGAATACCAATATCAAATTGATATCCTTACTATGATTTCAAATTTCAATATACAATTTCATCCCGATTAGAAGAAATGGATTCCCGAGGAATCTATGGATATTAGATCATCCATATTTTTAATAATTTGTTAAATATTTACAATCTCGACTGAGAAGAGTAAGTATGAAAGAAGAATCAAATGAAGATATTCATTATAAATATTCGTCAATGAATTGAGGAGAAAAAAAATTCCTTGGATAATTAAAATAAAGTATAAATAGCTCTGAGCCGAACAAGAAAATCATAATCTATGAATGAAAGTTCATTGATCAACTAAAAGAATTGAACAAGTCCTGATGCGGAGAAAGACTATTCAAGATGGTCACATCAAAAGTTCAAAGTAGGGAACGAAAAGGATTGCCTGATATGACTTATCAAGGCAATACGAATGATCAACAGTTTGGAGGGAGTAATGTGACGGTGAGTAGATGCCAAAATAATTCACTGATTATCATAACCCTCGTCATCATCCATCTGAGGATGATCCCATCTCTTCATTTTCACAATTCCATGTTTCTACTAGTCTCTCCCTAGCTCAGTCATCATTTTAAAGTCACTTACTAACTTGACTTTCGCAAGTATATTTGTCATTCCGGTGTTTTACCTCGAAGACCTTACTAATAATTATTCTAAAAGCATCTGATAAGCCGATAAGGGTCTGCTACACGCATCTGTTACTAACTACAAGTGGTCGGTTCCCCTGTGAACAGATCAAAGAGATCTCATAGGGATCTCAATGCAGTCCATAAGTTCAGTGGCATGTGTGTGTAATTAAATATATGTTACCGAATATATTAGAGGTCTACGAGTATATATACATAGCCTCTAATATCATATCTACCAAGAATTCTGCTATAGACTCACTGGTCTATCCTTTTTAAAAAGTTCTAAGATCAAAATATCGCTCATTGTAATCTTACGCCATTCAATTATAGTCATGTCATCAATTCTCGATGCTCTCGATCTCTGTGATAAACCATCATAACCTTACGTGTTAAGCGCGCTAATAATATCATGTAGTGTAACTATTTTTTTATGACATTCGTATATTATATTCAAATCTTCCTTAATGGAAATAAAAATCCTCAAGGGTATATCGGACACTATCTCTACTGAATTCGTTATTAATACAATATTCAAATCCTCATTGGTAAAATGACACCTTCAACTAGTTTGGGTCAATAACCTCAACTGTATACTAATAATTAGACTTCATGGTTTTCACCTGTGATGCACCCTCATGGGCAACTTATGGGGAACTATGAGTAACCAGGCTTGGGTTATCCAATCATCATATGGTGCCGGTAATACCATCTTTACCCCAAATGCCCTGGAGTCTCATCTCCGAGTTCGACATCCACATACTTGCCAAATCATATATGATTCTAATTTTTCTTCTCATCATACTGATAATCTCCAATGGTCCTATTAGTCATACTTTAATACCTCAAATATACACTTTATCCTAACGGACACATTGCGGCTACATCCGGTAGTCTAATGATGAACTCTATATGAGCTCTTACGCAATCTAGCATCTCGAAAGATTCCTAACACTCTCGTCTCTGAGTACTATAAATTAATGCTCTGATACCATTTCTGTAACGCCCCCAAATCTGAGGTTATGAATCTGGGTCATTACGTCATCCTTCACTCATGTGTAACCTGTATTGATTCAATAATCCAACAGACCCCAATCTTACGCGCACACACACAAGTTATAGCCTTAGAAACAATGTACAAAATGTAATCTTCTTTTATTACACTCAAATGTACTTTAAAGGATCTTAAACAATTATTCGTAACCTCTACATGAAGTTACAATAATTACTATTAACATCTTATACCTATCCTGATACTCTGGTCCACCTGAGACAAAGCTATAAGGGATTCTCCCCACGATTTCAAGTGACTAAGTCCCACGCCGGCATACTGGTAATCTATTGTGTTGTGATATTTAAAACAAAGCAAGAGTGAGCAATAATGCTCAGCCATAATAATCAACAGTATGAAAAGACTGTTAAAGGAAATTATATTAATCCGTACAAGGATACGTATTTATTCAAAGTAGTTTTCTTGGTGATACACACCTCTTTTCAAAACAATTCTTAGATTGACTTATTAGTCTGCAAATACCTTAACGGTAAACCCAGCACCCAGGCTTGGGTTACGGTATTGCATCTCAATTCCAATTTGAAGAATATAGGACATTCACTGGAGCCACCGCATACGATGATCAATCATAATACGGAAAATAGTAACCTTTTCTACTAGTAGAAGGACGACACCTTCGTATCTCGGTTATCACCCTTGCCGCATTTGGGCTACGTGTCCCATTTTGGGTATACACATACTTCACAAGTTCCTGAGTACACAGAGTACCTTCGCCTGCGGTACCTTTGGTAGTCTCCCTAGTACACATAGTACTAGAGTCTACACCTCCCTTGTCCTTTTAAGAAATCCTATCATATCTCAAGAACTTGAATCACATCAAAGTTCTCCAAGCGTTTTGCTTGGTGATAGGTATAGCTCTTCTCATATGTATATAATGTACTTCTGAGAATTTTTGGAGGAAGTACTAAGATAATGTGAATCGACCGTTGTCAACGGATAGATAAATGAGGGGGAGTTTCTTTTGAAACTATATCCAAAATATTTAAAATACGTTGAGATAATATTCTTTGACGATCTGAAAATATAATATGAATTTCTGAAACTCAGAAAATATTTTAAATTAGGTTTTATGATTTTTAAATGATATTTAATCTTTTAATAAATATTGAATAATTAAATAATAATTATTGAATAATTAAACCTCGAATAGTTCTTCTTTAAAAAAATATTTGAAATAATATTCCTCAACTAGGTTAAGTTTAAGTAATTATATTAATCTTTAATATATATAAAAATTGGTTTTAAAATAAAATAAACGTTGGAGAATACTTCTCCCTTTTTAAATGAATACCTGCAATAATATTCATTGCTCGGGTAATTAAATAGAGTTGAGGGAATACGAACTTTAGAAATCATTTTTAAATAACATTCGAGGTACTTTAATATTTCGCAAGAGGACATCGAGTCCTTTGAAATAAAATAGCTACAGACTTTTAATCATCCCAAAATATCTCCAGGATAATTCTGATGTTTATACTTTATAAAAACTGACCAACTCTCGGTCTTACAACTTATACACCACGCTCTACTGTAGCGTTAATATTCTTAAACAAAACACCTCTAGAATACTTCCGGATTTTCATCAAATTATACTGACCAATTCTCGGTCTAAAATATACTCCTCATATAAACAACGCTACTCTCTAGCGTTATCGATTGAAATTCGATAATATTCATATACCAAAATCATTATCATATCGTATGATATTATATAACATAATTCGTAAAACACCGTAAATATAGCATCATGTATATATCGACATTATTTGAAAACAAACACAACACAATAGTTTCAAAAAGGTAGGGTTTGAAAAACTCGCCTGGAGTCCAAGATACGTTTTCCGACTTCCTCTCGTTTCGGGTTTTCTAATCAACAAATATCATGATCTTAAATAGTATTCCTAATATCATCACCGACTTATATTTCTAATAAGTTCAATACTTTTTAATTTTCAATATTCGACCGACTCGAAATAAGTATCAATCCTTGGTCAAAACGGATGGTCAAAGTGGTCTTCAAGAGTTGACTTTACCGAATATTACTATTACCCGACTGACTCTAACATTTTTAATAAATCGTAAAATTAATATTTTAATACAAAACCACCTCGAGGAGTTTTTTGAATGCTTTTGATATTTATCATAAAAGTTTCATTTTGATAAAATGAATTTAATTAGGTGAAAAGCATTTTAAAAGTTTGGTCAACTACGGAGTTTTACTATTCAACCCGCTTTCACAAAAATATTGATATCTCTCAAACCGTTAACTCAATTGAAGCACCATTTTCGCGTGCACGATCTAGACAAAATTTAGAACACATAGTTTTAAAATGGTTTTTTGGTAAAAAGGGTGAAAATCCCGAAGTTGCAGTTTCCTAACAGTGGGTTGCGTTGGGTATTTTTACTCCGCGCGACCTCGATTCCGACATTTTTATAAAATTGAAAAATTAATATTTTTACTTGAAATTTTATAGCAGTTAATAAACTCTATTTCTTACTCTCTGTAAAAATTTCATGATTTTTTAAATATTTTTAAGTTGATCATTTATATTTACAAAGTTCGTAATTTGTAGCAGTTTTGTCGCGTAAATCCCTTTTACTAAAACGGTCATAACTTTTGATCCGTAAATCAGAATCAAGCGATTCAAGTGCCTAAATGATCCTTATAACATTTCTATCATAATAAAGAGTTTCTTTTAAGAAACTACAGTTTATACATTCGGGAACTTCTGCAGAAACTTAAGTTGAGTTTTGTTCATTTTAATGAGGTTACGATTACAATTCGAGTTTCATTAACGTCTTAAATCATTATACCACCATCAACAATCATCAAATAATCATATAAATACTAAATCCTCTCAATAATATCATGTTCTTGAGGCAACAATCAGCAACCTTAAAACTAATTAATTAAACATCAAGATAATATCAAATCAATCATCAAAACCAAACTTATATCCAAGATTCTTTCTTTTCTTGAAACTTAAAACTTAAAAGAAGTTTGGATGAATGTTTATACCTTCCTTGAAGCTTGTTAATACTTAATAAAGTCCTAAGATCCTTGATGAAGCCTTGGTCTAGCTTTAGGAGCCTTAAACTTTCATGAAAAATCAAGAAAACAAGTTAGTGATTTTCGGAGTTACTATTCACCCTCAACTTCAAACATTTTTATAAAATTGAAAACTTCATGGATGGGAATTTAAATTTGGTGCGTGACTTACCCATTATATGAAAGAGGTTTAGTAAATATTTGGTGATTTTTGAATGAGTAGAACATGAGATATGATTTTTTCTTTCCATGGTGTTCTTAAAAATCAGCATTGTGTTTTTGGGGAGAGAAAGAGAATTGCTTGGCTTGCTTATTGGAAATGTGGTGGAAATTGTATGCATTTTGTCTATTCCTAAGGTCTATAGAACAAGCCTTTATTTTTTCCAAGTCTAGGCCTAGCTTGCACACCAATTGTCAAGCTATATCATGATTAAAAAAACAAGAATCCTTATTTTTGGGAAAGTTGTTTTGTACTAGCTTTTAATTTAATTAGCTAGATTCATTAATTAATTGCTAATTTATTTGCATTATATTTGCATGGAATTTTCATGGCCTTGGTTTGTTTATTCGTTCTCTTACGTATTTGCTTGGTCGCTTATTCGTTTTCGTAATAAATCTTCGTAAGCAGTTCGAGGGGTAAATTCTTTCTTATACGTCCTTTACACTTTGAAGTATCGTACTTGGATTTGAATTTGTAGGATTTTAACTTTGTAATTATATTTTGATACTTGTAATCCTTGATGGTTCATAGATACGGTCATTTTTTAATGTTCGTTTTCTTCGAAAACTAATAGCGTTTACATACACTCTTTTGGTACGTATAATCACAATATCAACTCGGAATTTTAAATTAAAAACATGTATATAGTGTGGTCATAAAAGTTTTTATTAAACTGCAAGGTTACTATTCATAAAGGTCTTTTACCGATGTCAAAATTTTGGGTTCTTACACCCGGGGAGTACCAAAATGTATCAAGACTTAAAGAACTTCTTATGGCCAGGAATGAAAAAGGAGATTGCGGATTGGGTCAGCAAATGTCACGTGTGTCAGACGGTAAAGGCAAGACATCAAAGGACAAGTGGATTGTTGCAACCCTTGGAGATTCCACAGTGGAAATGGGAAGAGATTGCAATGGATTTCGTGGTAGGATTGCCAAAGACAAAGTCGAATCATGACGCTATCTGGGTAATCATCGACAGATTGACCAAGTCAGCACATTTCCTCCCTATCAGCAAGAGATATTCTTTGGAAAAGTTGGTTAAAATGTATTTGGATGAAATAGTAACCAAGCATGGAGTTCCTGTGTCCATTGACTCAATATTTTGGACTAAGTTTCAAGAGTGTTTGGGAACTAAATTAAACATGAGCACTGCTTATCATTCTCAGACAGATGGCCAAAGCGAGAGAACAATTCAGATAATAGAAGATATGTTAAGGGTTTGTGCTTTGGATTTCAAGGAAAATTGGGATGATCATCTACCGTTGATTGAGTTTTCTTATAACAACAGCTATCATGCTACCATCGGAATGCCACCTTATGAAGCTTTGTATGGACGTAAATACAGATCACCCTTGTATTGGGACGAAGTAGGAGAAAAGAAAGTGTAGGACCTGAATTAGTGTAATAGACTAGAGATGTAGTGGCATTGATTCGGAAAAGGTTAGAAGCCGCCCAAGACAGACAGAGGAAGAATACAGATTTACATCGGAAAGATAGGAATCTTTAGATATGATCATTGGTATTATTGAAGGTATCACCATGGAAAGGGTTAGTTCAATTTGGGCAGAAAGGTAAGCTTAGCCCCAGATATATAGGTCCATTTGAAGTTTTGAAGCAAATAGGAAAAGTCGTGTACGAGATAGCGTTACTGCCACAGTTGCAGCATATTCATAATATGTTTCACATATCCATGTTGAAGCCGTACATCCCTGATTCGAATCAAGTAATTGAGTATGCATCAATCGAGCTTTAGTCAGATTTGTCCTATGTGGAGCGACCAATTCAGATTTTAGATCGTAAGGAGCGTGTACATAGAAATAAGTCTATTCCAATAGTTAGAGTACTTTGGAGAAACCCTAGGATAGAAGAGTCTACCTGGGAGTTAGAGTCAGATATACTTGATAAATATCCTCACTTGTTTATGTAAGTTAAGATTCTGAGGACAGAATCTTTTTAAGGGGGGAAGGATATAACGACTCGTATATTTTTGTATTATTTAAATGTGTAATTATTGCATAATTAATTAAATAAAAAGTTGTATATTGATTTTGACAGTTGTGCTTTATTTATTACTATTTATATGTGATTGTTGGGTTGCGTGGATTATTCGTATGATTGGTCGTCGAACCATATTATTTTTGTTTCGCTTTTAAAAGTGGTTTAATGGAAAATTTATTTTCACAAATATTTGGATTGTCTCTAAAATTATTTTTATGATTTCATAATTTCAATAATTATTTTTGGGATTTTATAAAATTTAGAAATGAATATTTCATTAATTATTTCTCTTTAAATGATATTCTGATTGCATTTAATTGAAAAATCAGTATTTAATTCCAGAATTTCTCAAAAATTATGAAACTCATATTTTATTAATTTCATAATATTCTAAGAATTTTAAAAATTATTTTGGAGATTTTTGGGATTAAATTCACCGGCGTGTTATTTCGTTTAATTATTAAATGCGGGTCTAAGTTGCGTTTTAAAATTTATTTTAAAATTACGAAATTTATGTTAATATTAGCTTCGGGATATTTGTAATATTTTGGGACTATTTTTGTAATTCTCTGAAACTGTTTCATGTGCACCTTGGTCCATTAATTTTGAATTTCGGGGCAAAACGGGCCTTTAAACCTTCGTAATTATCCTAACTATACGTGTCAGTTTTTAGAAATTTGAAGGACATGTGTTATCCTTCCTTTGCAATTTGCAACACCTGTCAACAGCAAAATAAAAAGAAAAAAAAACATACCCCCACCCCCTGTTTCTTCCCCGGCTTGGTTCTATCAACTCTCAATTGTCTCTCTCCTTATCTCCTGTTCTTGTATCTCTTTTTTTTTCTCTTCTCCATCTCCCAGTCTCCTTCTCTCCTCCCTCCCCCATTTCCTCCTTTCGGTTGTTTCTGTTCGCCGTGGTTTCATTTTTCCGGTCGTTCCCGGTGAGCCACCGCTTGAATCCTTAGCTTGGTTGGTTCCATTTGTGTTGATAATCTGTGTGTATGCATATGTGTGTATCTTGTAATTCCCTAACAATACAACAAAAATTACAGAAGGGGGTTGAATGTAATTCTGGCTACTTTTTCAAGATTTTAAAACAGTTCTAAATCAATAATATAAGTGTATGATTTGCAGAGTGTGGAATAAAAGAGTTATATAAATCAAAACACAAAGTAATAAACACACAAGCTTTTAAAACTTTATGGTGGATTTGAAAGTATCCATAATATATATATATATTGAATGAGAACCCTGTGAAGCTTGAATAGCTCACAGCTGCTTACAAGTAGAACAAACAAACTACAGAGAAATTCTTGACAAGTACAGCTTTTTCTATTTCTCTTCTAAAATGTGTTTTCTTAGTTGAATGTTCTACTAGCTACACTTGGTTTATATATCACCAAGTTTACATGACAAAAAGACAAGATAATAAAATAAAATATATCCAGTCTAACTCCATGCTACTCCACTACTCTATTCCAACATCTTTGAATAACTTCACAATTGCATGGAAATGGTAATGCTTCTTTGTTCTCAAATTCCTGCTTAACAGGCTGCCACATTCCTTTTGCAAACACCCAACGCATGTGACTGTGTTGTCACTGTCAACAGATATTTGAATTTGATCATCAGTCGGGTACATATTTGTCATCCGTCGGGTAGCTTTGTTGATCATCCGTCGGGTAGCTATGTTGATCATCCTTCGGGTAGTTATGTTGATCATCTGACTCCATTTCACTTACACAGAATTACAAGACATCTCATATTTAAAATTAATCAACTTATTCTGCATATCCACTAGTAGTCAGCATGACTCATATGCTCCTACAGAATCAACATAAAGTTGTTTGCATAAATATGCTATAGATCTTATTGTTACATAAGCTACTCACCCGGTGGATATCAAATTGTCATCCGTCGGGACTATATTAAATCATCTGTCGGGACTATATTTGATTATCCATCGAGTGCTACAAAATTCACTAAGTTAAATCTACTAAGGTGTTTTGTTTAATTTATCATCAAGTTCACAACATATTCCTAACAATCTCCCCCAATTTATGCATACTGGAATTATAGCCATAAATTAAGAGAAACTTGATAGTAACAAAACATCCTAAGGATACAAAATAAAAATAGTAGATAAAACTGATAAGTGATACAAAATTTACTGAAAATTGAATAAAGCAAAGTATACAAAGAAGTTGCTCACAATTGATTATCAAGTTGCTCCTCTAGCCTGAGCAGATAAATTTATTTCCTTGATTGTCTGGATTTCTTCACAAGCCTCGTGTTGTTCTCTTCTATCTGACTTTGGAGTTGTCTGTGGAATTCAAGTTCATCAGCTTCAGATAAATCTAACATTTCTTGCATTTTCAAAAGAGTCTCATTGCTAGAGATACTCAGTTGGTCATCCAGTCTGAAGAATCTTCTAGCTCCCTTATCATCTATGAATTCCATCAGCTAATAAGGCCTCAAATGCACTCTCTTTCCTGTAAAGGGAATAGATTGAGTTTTTGGAAGTGCATCTTTGGCTCTATTGCTCCTTAGCTCTTCTAGTTTCTTTAGGAATATCCTCCTTGCAGCCACATTAAATCTAAAGTTCTTCTTGAAGGATGAATAGACCTTTATCAGTACAGATTGGCTTTCTTGAAAAATCCTGTGTAGTGGCCATGTGATCTCTTTCCCTCCCTTATACTTGAATACTAGCCTTTCAGGAAGATGTCTACAGGCATCAATCCCTCTTACTTCTTCCAATTCTTCCAAGTAGAGGTTTATTTCACAGAAATCCTTGATGTCACGGATGTATAAGAGATCTTCCTTGTTGACTGTGGGTTAAGATTTGGTTAGGGTCTTGGATTTGAGAGTCACATGCTTCACTTTCTTGCTTGCCCTGGTCTTTGTCTTCTTTGGCTTATTGAAGATTGGAAAGTTTAGTTCAGGAATTGGCAAACTATCCCAGTCTACTGGCTCATCCTTTGGAATTATGGGCGCACCATGAATATTCCTTGTTGGATCCACCACCTTGAATTCTTCAAATACCATTGAGGGTTTTGATGTCTGATTTGAAGTTGTAAACTTTTTGGGAATGTAGTCTTCCATTTCCTCATCACTGAAGTCCAATTTTCTTTTAGAGTGGAGCTTGTATCTGAATCTTCTTTTTTGTTGTGGTTCATCTTGCACTTTCTGATCTTGAGATTCAACAATTATAGATGGTTGTGCAGAAATCTCAGTTGTAGTCTTTACAGCTTGAAGTTTGGCCAAGATAGCAGCTTGCTCCTTCTTTTGTTTGAGCTTCTAAGCATCTAAGGCAGCTTGCTTCTTTTCTTGCCTGATTATTTCCTTCTCTTCCTTTTTAGCTTCTACATACTGAGGGTGTCCACCCACCACACGGATTTCTTTACCATTTCTGTAAATCTTGGAAATTCTTTTTTTAAGTGCTAAATCAGTGGGATCCTTGAAAATACAATTGACCTAGCCAACAGCTTCTTCTCATCTGGCATAGGTGTATCATACACAATATCCATAGGATTTTTGTCTGAAAACCTTGAGTAGTTTCTTGTAGGCTTCATGATAAGATTTGCTTTTGGATATTTGATGCAAGATGTTTGGCCTTTTCCAGATAATTCATACTCATTTCATTCACAGAAATCTGCTTAACTTGAGAGTGATGATTGAAGACTTTGTCTGATTTCTGAATTGGCCCAAACTTTTATTGAATTTCTGCATCTATCTTTCTCCATTTATCATCTAGTTCCTTCTCCACATCTGCAACATCAAGCATCTTAGGAATTGACTTTGACTCAAGCTTAGTAGCCGCTATGTGGATCAGATCAATGATGTCCAATACTGGTGGCTTTGGCAGAGTAATTTCTGGAACAATTACTTAGATGATTTGTATTTTTTCACTTTCTCCCCCTCACTAGATGGCTCTGCTTGACTGACTTGAGATAATGATTTCTCCCTTTTTTTGTTATCATCAAGTAGAGTGGAGGAAGAAGATTGTGCAGCCACGAGTTATTGCAGCAGTTGAGTTTGTTGTGCTTGATGTAGATGTATAGCTGTGAGAGAAGCTTCCATAGAAGTCATCCTTTTGTCCAAGGACTCCACTTTTGTGGCAAGATAAGAGTTCTTCCTTAGTTGTCTCTTAATATCAAGCATTGTTGCTTCTGGAAGTTTAGCATCCAATCTTTCAGGAAATATCCTTCTTCACTTGATCAATCTTAGTCTTGATAGAAGTGACATCCTGATTGTGTTGAAAGCCTTGGATTTGATGCATTTGTAGAGAATTGAGATGTGCCTGTAAGAGCATCCTAGTTCCAGCATCTGTTGTAGATTGAATAGCATTATGTGTCTCCTGGATTTGATGGATGAGAGTGATCTTGAAATGTTGAAGATCACATTCCTTGGAGAATGCCCAAGGTGGCAGGCCAGATCTAGAGCCGGTACCTGCTGCTCCCCCTATGTTCATGGGCTCTTATCTATCATCATCATCATCTCTAAAGAGATCTTCAAATTCACCAGTGCCATAGTCTATATCATCATCAGCTTTAGGTGGCATGGCTTTGTTGGCATCCTTAGCTCTTTGCATGGATTGAGTGTTGTGTACCAAATTAAGCATTCTTTCAGCCTCCTCATTGCCCTGTACAGCTAGTGTTTGATAAGCTGTAACAGGATGAGTAAGTGTCTCAGCATCTAGGGAAATATAATCTATGACAGCTTGATATTCTTGCTGAAATAGTCTTTTCTTTTCTGCATCACTGACATTCATTGACTCACTTGCATTGATGTCCATCCTTATCACTCCTGTACATGTATTTCTCTCAATATCTCTCTCTTTTTGCATCAAGGGCTCCCCTTGGCTTCCTATCCTCACACCCTCACCTTCACCATCTAAGGTGGGACTCCTTTCACTCACTTTTGCCAGTTCTGAAGAAATGGACTGCATTTGTTCACTCATATTCTCTCATTTTTCCTGGGAGCAACCTAGTTTCTCACTCAGTTCACTCCATTCCCTCAGTTCTAAGAGTGATTGTACTACTACTAAGTCCTCTGCACTTGTGATAATTGAAGAAATTTGAAGTTGTGCAGAGACTCCCGACGGATGGGAAATATCCATCGGGATAGTAGTTTGGCTATCCGATGGATGACTGCTGTTAGGCACATCCGTCGGGATACAATCACTACTCGATGGATGAATGATATCCACCAGAATAGAAGAAATGAATGATATTGGAGTAGAGACTATTGTAGACTCTATGCAGATTGATGAAAATTTGGGCACAGATGTCTCAATAGTCTCAGAAAGGATTGGCAAGTGAGCCAACAAATCATCTAAAAGATGATGCTCACTTGCTTGGAGTTTTGGCTTCTCCAACAGAGTTAAAGATGGAGAATTTGGAAGTGATGTATTGATCATGTCAACATCCAGTGAGTGTGTGGGTGAATTTGGTGTTTCAGGTGTTTTAATTGTTAAAGATTTTGGCTATAACTCCACATTTATTGGAGTCACGTCAATCTGACTTTGAGAAGGTGCAGTGGTTGGGTCTTTAGCACCGGTTTGCACTGTGTGTGTTCCCTGTGCATCCCCAAAGGTTTTTGATCTTTTCTTTCTAGCATAAGTTTATGGTGAACTAGTGTCCCTAACCCTCTTGGCGGACATGTGTTCCCGGTTGGGAGCTTGTTTCAATAGTAACATCCTTTTGGGAGGATGAAACTAGAAATGAGCTCATTTCTTTATTAACAACCACAGTTTGTTGGGAAACTGTGGTGTGGCTAGACTTGGGTACACTCATCTCACCAACCTTATCCTTAGGGTTTATTTTATTTTCACCCTGTCCCTCACCTTGCTTACTCACCTTCACACTCCCCTCTTTGTATTTAGTAGATTTTGCAACTGGTTTCATTTGAGAGAAACCAGAGGGGGCTTTCTTAGCTTTGGATTTTGAAATTGTTGGTTTGGTAGCTTGGGTAGGCATCTGTTGGGTCATTGACACAGATGCCATAGCTACACTAGAAGGCAAAGAAATGTATGAGGTTGGAAGAGTTGAGACAATAGTGCTTACCTCACTTACCCGAGGGCCCTCCATGACTGGAAAATAGAAGAGGGGCACCTCTTTGTGGTGATTAGCTCTATTAAGATCTGCAATAATCCTCCTTTCTTAAACCCAACAATACATCTTGTCGGTTGGGTTCTCAATTGTAATGTTCTCAATAAGATGGTTAGCAAGCATAATAAAGAATCTAGCATAATAGACATTTTTACCTCTCTTATTAAGTTCTCCTAACTTATAACCTAACTCAAACAAGACCAAGTCACTGAAACTAAAGTATTTATCAGTAACTAGCATGTAAAGCATGTTAAGCATGGAGATGTTAACAGAGTCAAGATTGATAATTTTACCAGAAAATACTTTAGTTACCACATCACACAGATAGCTCTATATCTTTCTAAGACCTAACCTCCTAATTTCACTTAACTTAGAGGTAGAAAGTACATAGCCTATGGAATTTAGCATGTTAACTATTTCAGTGTCTGTGTGTGAAACAGTAGCAGTGTTATCTGGAATTCTAAAGCATGCTTTGACAATGTCACTATTAATGCAAAACTGTTTACCTTTGAGAGTGAAAGTTATGGTCTTGTCAGTTGAGTTGTACACGGCAGTTGTCCATATCTCCTCTACAACCTCATAGTAGATTGTGGGAGATTCCAGCATCGCATAGTTGAGTTTACAGCCTTTCACAAAATCCATCATTTTGTGAAAATCTCCAGACTGTTGAATCTCCTTGTTCACAAGAGCTGTGAAGTTGTTCTTTTCATAGATATATCCAGTTTGAGACATGATTTTGACTACTGGTGCCATTGCTGAAGTTTTGGAATTTGCAAAGAAAGTATTTACTTTGGAGAAAAAAGGAAGTTAGAGCAATTGATTTAAGAATGATAAAAGAGTAGAATAAAATTGAATTCTGCTTTTATACTATCTCATAAATAAACTGTCAAAAATAATAAAGTGAAGTAAAGTAACCAATCAAAATAGCCCAAAATAGCCATTTAAAAATAAATAAACTGTAAAAATTCTGTCACTTATCCGTCATGTTGTGCTTACAAACTGTAAGTATAGTCGATGGATAACGTTCAGAGTTTTAACGGCTAAGATTGAGATAATTCGACGGATGAGGATAAATCAATTATCTGTCGGGTTATGAAATAATCCAGAAAAGTAATTGATTTTTATTAACAAATAATATTCCGACGGATGATCAAACTCGATGGATAATGAGCATCCGTCGGGATGTAAATTTTGACTTGGCCAAAATTTCACCCAAAATAGAAAAATCAATTAAGTTTCTGGTTGCATTAAAAACTTGCTGAGATATCTGAAATAATTCAAGAAAAATTAAGCATACCTAACTCACTTACCAACCTTGAAAAGGTGGATTCATCAAGTGGCTTGGTAAATATATCTGCAAGCTGCTTTTCACTTGGAACAAAATGAAGTTCCACAGTACCATTCATCACATGTTCCCTAATGAAGTGGTACTTGATGTCTATGTGCTTTGTTCTTGAATACTGTACTGGATTTTCAGTGACGGAAATTGAACTTGTGTTATCACATAAAATGGGAATTTTATCCACTTGTAGACCATAGTCCAACAATTGGTTTTTCATCCACAAAATCTATGCACAGTAACTACCAGCAGCAATATATTCAGATTCAGCTGTAGAAGTAGAAACTGAATTTTGCTTTTTACTGAACCAGGACACAAGCTTGTTCCCTAGAAATTGACAGGTTCCTGTTGTACTTTTTCTGTCTATTTTACAACCTGCATAATCAGAATCTGAATAACCAATTAGATCAAAACCAGAATCTCTAGGGTACCACATGCCAAGTTTTGGTGTTCCCTTGGGATATCTGAAAATTCTCTTAATAGCTATTAAGTGAGATTCTCTAGGATCAGCCTCAAATATAGCACAAAGACGAGTAGCAAATATTATATCTGGCCTACTAGCTGTCAAGTACAGAAGTGAGCCAACCATGCCCCTATAGATTGAAATATTCACAGACTTTTCAGTAGTGTTTAATTCAAGCTTAGTTGCAGTGGTCATGGGAGTTTTTGTAGATGTGCAATCCATTAGTTCAAACTTCTTTAAAAGATCATGAATATATTTAGTCTGACTAATAATATTCCATCACTAACTTGCTTAACTTGTAAACCAAGAAAGTAAGTTAGTTCTTCTATCATGCTCATTTCATACTTACTTTGCATCAATTTGGAAAACTTTTGCAAAGTTTTTCATCTGTAGAGCCAAATATAATATCATCTACATAAACTTGAACATGTATGCTAGAGCCATTAACATTTCTAAAGAATAAGTTTTATCAACAGTATCTCTTGTGAAGTGATTTTCCAAAAGAAACATCGATAAAGTGTCATACCAGGCTCTAGGTGCTTGCTTCAGTCCATAAAGTGCTTTCAAAAAATAGTAGACATATCCTGGAAAATTTGGAACTTCAAAACCAGGAGGTTGACTGACATAGACTTCCTCCTCCAAATCTCCATTCAGAAAAGCACTTTTGACATCCATTTGATAGACCTTGAAATTGGGATGAGCTGCATAGGCTAAGAAAATTATGATGGCTTCAAGTCTTGCAACAGGAGCAAAGCTTTCATCAAAATATATTCCTTCTTGTTGGCAGTAACCCTTAGCAACCAGTCTAGCTTTGTTCCTGACCACTATGCCATTTTCATCCATCTTGTTTCTGAATACCCACTTGGTGTCAATTGGATTCTTTCCTTTAGGTTTGGGTACCAGCTTTCATACTTTGTTCCTTTCAAATTGGTTTAGCTCCTCCTGCATATCTAAAATTCAATCAGGATCTAACAAAGCTTCTTCTACCTTCTTTGGTTTTTCCTTAGATAGGAAGCTTCTATATAGACATTCTTCTTGAGTTTCTCTCCTTGTTTGAACTCTAGAAGATGCATCACCAATGATGAGCTCAAAAGGATGATCTTTAGTCCATTTCCTTTGTTGAGGTAGATTAGCTCTAGACGAAGAGGCCTCATTGTTGTCTTGATGTGTGACTGAGTTTTGATTGTGAGAAACTCCCCTTGAGTTTGTGAATCTTTGATTTGAGAAATGAGAACTTTTTGTAGGTGATCTATTCTGACTTTCAGCTTCTCTTAATGTTCCGACGGATGATGCACTTTGTGTCCCGATGGATGAAGATGATTGTCTCCCGACGGATAAGGCAGATTGTCTCCCGACGGATGAAGTATTTTGCAACTCGACAGATGTTGAATTGTGTGCTTCATTAGTTGTAGATTTTTCTGCATTATCCTTATTCACTATTTCTTGATCACTTTCATCATCACTGTTATCACTAACCATCTCCACATTATCAAACTTGAGGCTTTCATGGTAATCTCCATCTTACAGTCCTTCAATCTTTTTATCATCAAACACAACATGTACTGATTCCATAACAATGTTGGTTCTTAGATTGTAGACTCTATATGCTTTACCCACAGCATATCCAACAAAAATTCCATCATCTGCTTTAACATCAAACTTCCCATGTTGATCAGTTTGATTTCTCAAGATATAACATTTGCAGCCAAAGACAAGAAGAAAATTTAGAGTTGGCTTCCTATTCTTGAACAATTGGTAGGGTGTCATACACTTTGCTTGATTAACAAAAGAAATATTATGAGTGTAGCAGGCAGTGTTCACAACTTCATCCCAAAAATATGTTGATAACTTTGATTCTTCAAGCATTGTCCTTGCAGCTTCAATAAGAGATTTGTTCTTTCTTTCCACTACTCCATTTTGTTGTGGAGTTCTTGCTGCAGAAAACTCATGCATAATCCCTTTCTCTTCACAAAATGATCTCATCACAGAATTTTTGAACTCAATTCCATTGTCACTCCTGATTCTTTTTACTTTAAAATTAGGATGATTGTTGACTTGCCTTATGTGATTGATGATGATTTCACTAGATTCATCTTTAGAATTTAGGAAATATGTCCAAGAGAACTTTGAGAAAGCATCCACAATTACTAGGCAAAATCTTTTCCTTGAGATGGACAACACATTGACTGGTCCAAACAGATCCAAGTGTAACAATTGCAAAGGTTCTTCAGTTGTTGAATCAAGTTTCTTTCTGAATGATGCTTTGATCTGATTTCCTTTCTGGCAGGCATCATACAATCCATCCTTAGTAAACTCCACTTGAGGAATGCCTCTAACCAGTTCTTTCTTGACAAGCTCATTCATGGTTTTGAAGTTTAGATGGGACAGCTTCTTGTGCCATAGCCAAATTTCATCTTGACTTGCTTTACTGAGAAGACAAGTAACAGATTCTGCATTTGATGAGTTGAAGTCAGCTAGGTACATATTTCCTTTTCTCACTCCAGTGAGAACCACTTTGTTGCTCCTTTTGTTTGTCACAACACAAGCTTCTGAATTGAAGGTTACTGAGTTTCCCTTATCACAAAGCTGGCTGATACTCAACAAATTATGCTTGAGACCATCCACTAGGGAAACCTCTTGATGACATTGTCTTTCGAAATCAAGCCATATCCCACCGTATAACCCTTGCTTTCATCTCCAAAAATAATACTTGGGCCAGCTCTTTCCTTGAACTCAGTGAGCAGGGTAGAATCTTCAGTCATGTGCCTTGAGCAACCACTATCCAGATACCAAAGATTCTTTCTATTTCCCTGTACACATCAAAATCAAATCAAGTTGATTTTGGTACCCAAGTTTCCTTGGGTCCTGCCTTGTTAGCTTTCTTCTTTGGTTTCTTAGGTTTGATCTCATTTGACTTGGGAATTTCTGATTCATCCTTAGTCATTTGAGTTGGAACTTTAAAACCAGTCATTAAAACATAATTGTCTTGCACATTTTGATTAACAGGAAAAGGCATGCTATTTGCAAACATGTTATTCCAGTAAGGCATGCTAAATGGCATTTGAGGCATACTAAATGTAGCATAAAAAGGATTAGGTGCAAATGACATATAAGCAAATTGTGCATTCATATTCTGAGCAGACATAGCATTCATAGGCATGGTAGGCATAGCATTCATGTTGGGAAAAGAGGGAGATGCAGACATAGGAGTAGGCATGGCAAGTTTGCAATTAACAAAATAGTTATTAACACTACCACACTTAACACAAATTTTTCTTGGTGCATATTTATCAGGTGTGTAGTTATTATGTTTATTAATTCCTACTTTCCCATTTCTATTATTTTTCTTTTTAGTTTTTGTTTTAACCTCAATCTTTTCTAATCTATCATTCAATTGCTTGATGGACAGATGAACAACATTAACTTTCCTCTCCTTCTTAAGTTGACTAGATTCTCCTGGAATAAAGTTCTTAGAAACTGATCCATATTTCCCATTTAACTTAGATAGTTTAGCTTTGCTAATAGGTTTACTCACAGCATACGGATGTGGCTCTTTGTCACTCGACGGATATTCTTTCTGATTATCCGATGGATGATTTTCATCATCCGTCGAGTCCACATATGTCAACAATCCTTCAACCAAATTGCACTCAAGCTTCTCTTTACTCTTCTTCCAGGCTGCATCATAAAAGGACTCAATACCTTAAACTTTAGTGATTTGAGCATGGACATCTCTGGATTATTTCCATGCTTTAATCACTTCCTATTCTCGTTCAAGCTGCTTCTTTAAAATCTCTTCTATCTTCATAGACTCGGTTAATTCATCCTTAGCAATCTTACACTCAATTCTCAATTTTTCAAATTCAATAAACTGAGACTCTAGCACATTATTCCTCTCACTTAAAAACAAATTGTTTTGTTTAATTTTAGCATTTTCCTTAGTGAGGTACTTAAGTGTAACACGCAAGTTATATGATTCTGTGGACATGTCATTTATAGCATCATTACACTCAGCTTTAGATAAATTTGCTAGGTTAGTGGTGATTACCTGATTACTTGAAGAACTTGTTTCTGTTTCATCAGACTTGGCCATCAGGGCTAGATTGACATAGTTTGTTTCTTCATCTTCATCCAAACCATCTGCAACCCAGTCATTCTCCTATGTGATGAAAGCCCTTTCCTTTTGTTTGAACATCTCAAACTATTTCTATTTATAATCAACAGGCTCAAACTTCTTCTTTTTAGAATCAGACTTTCTACATTCAATTGCAAAATGCCCTGCCAAGCCACATTTGAAACATTTGAATTTTGATTTATCCACCATGTTTCTACTTGGCTGCTCCAAAATTCTTTTTTAATTTGAGCTTGGAAAATCTTCTGGATAGGAATGCTAGATGTTCATCAATATCATCCATGTCATCTTGGCTCAAGTGATCTTCTTTTTCAGCTACCAGCCATTTTCCCTTGCTTTCACAGACCTTTGATGTAGACTCAACAACTTCTACCTTCATCTCTTTCTCCTTCTCTAACTCCGCAACCAGTGCTATGGACCCTCCTTTCTTCCTTCCTTTCTCCATCCTCGCATCTTGCTCTATTTCAAGCTCATAAGTTTTTAGGATGCCATACAGTCTCTCTAAGGTGAACTCTTTGTAATCCTGAGAATTTCTCAATGAGACTGTCATTGGCTTCCACTCTTTTAGAAGAGATCTAAGAAACTTGAGGTTAGAGTCTTTTGTTTGATAGACTCTTCCATGCAACTTCAGAGTATTTAGTAGCTTTTGAAATCTACTAAAAATATCAGTGAGAGACTCACTTTCTTCATAGTGGAAATGCTCATATTGCTGAATCAGTAGCTGCATCTTGTTCTCCCTTACTTGCACAGTACCATCACAAATAATTTGGATTGTGTCCCAAACCTCTTTGGCTATTTTACAGTTTATGATGTTATCAAACATATCTCCATCAACTCCATTTAACAATATGTTCATGGCCTTCGTATCTTTCCTGACTTGCTCAATATCAAGATCTGACCACTCATGCCTAGGTTTGGGAACAGATGGTTCATTGCCAGTTACAGCTCTCATTGGTACATGAGACCTTCTCTCTATGCAATCCACATAGGCCTCATCTTGAAAAAGAAGATGGAGGTGCATCTTCACTTCCAGTAGTGATAATTGTCTTTGTCCAGAAATGGAATTTTGACTCCAACATCCTTCTTGTTCATCTTGTTGTTTGTTGTGATCTTTACACTCTTTGTACTTCAAGAGCTTGCTCTGATACCAATTGTTATTCCCTAACAATACAACAAGAATTACAGAAGGGGGGTTGAATGTAATTCTGCCTACTTTTTCAAGATTTTAAAACAGTTCTAAATCAATAAATATATAAGTGTATGATTTGCAGAGTGCGGAATAAAAGAGTTATATAAATCAAAACACAAAGTAATAAAAACACAAGCTTTTAAAATTTTATGGTGGATTTGAAAGTATCCACCATATATATATATATATATTGAATGAGAACCATGTGAAGCTTGAATAGCTCACAACTGCTTACAAGTAGAACAAACAAACTACAGAGAAATTCTTGACAAGTACAACTTTTTCTATTTCTCTTCTAAAATGTGTTTGCTTAGTTGAATGTTCTACTAGCTACCCTTGGTTTATATATCACCAAGTTTACATGACAAAACGACAAGATAATAAAACAAAATATATCCAGTCTAATTCCATGCTACTCCACTACTCTATTCCAGCATCTTTGAATGACTTCATAATTGCATGGAAATGGTAATGCTTCTTTGTTCTCAAATTCCTGCTTAACAGGCTACCACATTCCTTTTGCAAACATCCAACGCATGTGACTGTGTTGTCACTATCAACAGATATTTGAATTTGATCATCCATCGGGTACATGTTTGTCATCCGTCGGGTAGCTTTGTTGATCATCCGTCGGGTAGCTATATTGATCATCCGTCGGTAGCTATGTTGATCATCTGACTCCATTTCGCTTACACAGAATTACAAGACATCTCATATTTACAATTAATCAACCTATTCTGCATATCCACTAGTAGTCAACATGACTCATAATGTGACGACTGGGAATTTCGTGACATGATTAAGTGAATAAAGTATAATTCTGTGGTGTAATTATAAATTATGTGATTAAATAAAGGGATAAATGATTTTTTTGGTTAATTGTCTTTAATGTATATTAGTAACTGGGAACCTAAGATGAGCCGTTCTAGTTTGATGAGTCAGCTTAGGGGATAAGCTGTGTTGTCGGGCCGTCAGGTAGAACGGGACCGGTTTAAAAGAGATTAAAAGTATTTAAATGTGAACTATATGCTATTATGTGAAATATTAATGTTTAAGTGAGTATTATATTCCAGTGAGGTGTCAGTTGATATAAAGAGAATGATTATGAAGCGTGTCTGAAAACGCTCAGCGTCGGGCCGTCAGACAGGATGTGACCCGTTACGCGAAAAAGGAAAGTAATGATAAAAAGAAAATTTTGTGATCAAGTATGAGTTGTGATGTGTGAATATATGTGTTTGCTTGTTCGTATGCATGATTACGTGATCTGGATGATTTTAAATGATTTTAATGTATTTATTTGATTTAAAATAAGGTTTATTGAACCTTTAAATGTTTTTATAAAATTATCCGAGTATGTTCAAGGTGTGAAGTTGGTTTGTTTATCTTTAAAATAGTACTAGAGACTTTATAAAAATGATAGACAGATTTACTTCGTGATCGATGTATTTTAAAATGATTTTATTGAGTAATAATTCTATTTTGAGCGCAATCTTGTAAAATCCATAACAAATAAACCGTACGCTCAAAAATTATTTTAAAAATATGGCTGAAAAGCTAATTTCAAGATCTATATTCTAAAAGTGATATTCGTGGCATGTTTATCTTTTCTGATTCAAAAATATATTAATCAAATTCATTTTTGATTAAGGATAAAAGAAAATTAAGAATTTAGATTCTTTTTAAATTACCAACTTGCCCTTGCATGCATTTCCACTCATAACATGAGAGAAGGTTAGATGTGTCATTTCCTACCCCACTATCTTCATTCAACTTAACCAAATGACCATATTATCCTTGCATGCATTTTTTGTTAATAATGAGAGAAGGTTACAAGGGTAATTTCTCTTTTCCACTAACTTGTAAGTATAAAAAGAAAAAATATTGGTCATTTCCATTTCATTCTATCTCTTTCCTTTCTCTTTCTCTCTTTTCTCTCTTCTCTCCCGAACTCTCCCTCTCGGCTATCTCTCTCATACACTCCCTATTTCTCTCTATTACATGCAAAGCCTAAATTTAGTTGGAGATCAAAGTTTTCACCATCAATCTTCCTTATTTCTCATTCTCTATCCATTTACCTTTTGCATGTAAATGTTTAAGCTATTTTTGAAATCGATTTTACCTAAGAAAATCTCAATTTCTTAGTGCATAATCATAAAAGAAGTATAGTGGATGTTGTATTGTATTTTATTTGGTTTTGTTTGATGATGGTTCGAATTTTGATGTTAAAAAGGGGTTTTGATTTTAAATGATGAGTTGCTTAATTGTTTTAGTGTTAAACTTGATATTGAATATAAATCTTTGTTTCTAAGAAAGTTTCATGGCATGCATGTAAGGTTTGAGTATAATCAAATGAGTTTAGTTTGATTTGTAAAGAAAATGAGTTGAATGGTTAGGTTAAAGGTTAAAGTGAGTTTAAATTGTAATTTAAAGCCTTGCATGTAAAAATTTGTTTATGCATGTGTATTTCTTTTTTAAAACCCGAATGGGTCTTATGATTGGAAAAGGATTAAGTTGATTTTTGTGGGATTATGTGCTACTAGTGATAATTGAAATGATTACTTGGCTGCATGACAATTTTGAATGGTGTTTGTGTTGATTTTAGGTTCGAATTTTTGATAATTAAAAGAGGGTTTTAATTTTTGATTTTGATTATGATTTTGATTCGGCTTTTGGATTAATAAGGATGAGACTTGATTGTGTAAGTGATTCTTGTACTTGCATGTTACTAAAAGAGGTTTATTTGTGTTTGATTATGTGTGATTGTAATTGAGTACACTTGATTGTGTTTGGTTGTAAGGGCCGAATGGTTAAGGGTGTAAAAGATATTGATTTGATCATATGATTTCATAAAGTAAATGCATGTAAGATTACCAGGGACTGTTTGGTTTATTTGATGGTTTTGGTTCGAATAATGTGAAATAAAAGGAAGGATTGAGTCGTCTTGATATGAGATTGTATAATGATTATTTTAACTCGAGTATAGAGTTTGGATACAAGGATTATATGCTATATGTTGTAATTGCGTCGCAATATGTGATTCGATGACTATTTGGTTAAAGTATATGAGTTATGGTATAAGCGTGCTTTGTGTTATGATTGAGTATATGTACTCTTAGGGTATTGCAATAAAGGGAAATTGTTAAGCATTCCGGGAACATCGAATGGGAATCTAATTACGTTTTTGATTTTTGGATTATAGATTCGGAGTGTGAGAGCATTCAGGCTAGGAAAGGGAAAGGTGTACTAGGTGGCAGTAGTTCAACCCTTGTGAAACAGGAAAGAGAATTCAGGCAAGTAACTCTGCCTACTTGTATAAGTTATGTATTGAAAGGATATTGTTGATGCCATGATAGACTATTGATGTTTTATAACACTTGTGAACCTGTTATTGATTCTTGAGAAACCATGTTTTATTGTTCCTTGTGAACCTGTTATTGATTCTTGAGAAACCATGTTTTATTGTTCCTTGTGAACCTGTTATTGATTCTTGAGAAACCCTATTATTGTTCCTTGTGAACCTGTTATTGATTCTTGAGAAACCCTGTTATTGTTCTTATAATGACTTGATATGATTATTGTTCAAACCTTTATAGTAACCTTTTTATTCATATCCTGATCACCTGTTGATACCTTGAATTCTTGTAAACCCTATAAGAACCTTTATGAACCCCCTTGCGTAATGATCCTTCATTCCTTAGTTTAACTTATTCCACGATGATCCTTGGAACTTTTTTGATTCCCTAACTTGTATACCTTGTGATCATTTGATCAAGATCCTTAGCATTGAACTTTGCTTACCTTTGATTCATTCACTTTCTTTGAATTCTTGAAATTGAACTTAAGAATAAGTTTCGACTTGAAAGAGTCTGAATGATTTCATATTCTTGGTAATGTTAAAATGAACTCAATAAAACCTTTATTTTCCAACACAAGATTTTCCAAATGAATTCCTGATGGATTGGATTGAGACGTAAGAGACTAGTGGGACTAGTCCAGTCATATAAGAGACTAGCGGGGCTAGTCCAATTTAAGGCTGAAATTATGCCATAGGTACCTTAACGACCAGATGGAGGTCGGTACGGGCTGATCACCTGTATTATTATTATTAATTGAAAGTTGAAATAGTCCAATCAAGGGTTCCCTAACACTTTATAAAGGATATTGAATACATTGCTTTAGCAAATTGCTTCTTTGAAAATGAAATGGCTTATAATATTTTGAAAAGAGTCGATTGTGATATTAATTAGCATACAGCATGTGAACCCTGATTCTTATTCTGATATTATTATCAATCATATATTTGATTCTCAGAGTTGAAAAGATTCTCTCTGTCCATTTGAAAGATCCTTGAGATCTTGTTGATGATTCGTGATGATGTCGACTTTCGCCTTATCTTGAACCTTGATTCTTGAAAGCCCAACTATCTCTTCATAAACCTTTCCTAACCCAAAGACAGAAATCTACCACCTAGAGAATTTCAGTAAAATTCCCCAAAAGTAATTGTGAAGGATATTTTTTATTGCATCATAGAACTGTCATGTAGTTACTTGCTGAGTTTTATACTCATATATTATGCTTTGCTCTAACCATGGTAGTTAAGCAAGAGGATGGTCAGACTTAGGCGCACTACCGTGTTGTAGGCTTCCAGATGCCAGAGCAGGTAGTACAGGTTATGTGTGAGCAAGCGCTTAGTTGGAAATTTTGTAAAGATACAATGGGTTATCTGTCGATTCCAAGTCGGAATCGATTATGTAAATTTGGTATTATTTTGGGTTGTAATTTATATAATATGGTTGGTAGTTGTAATCTTGTCTCAAACTTAATCCTGTTTGATCCTGTTATTAGTTTATCAGGGTTTATGTTAATTATTCTTAGTATAAAGGTGTGTGGGTCCTCATTTCCTAACCCCAAAATTGAGGGCGTCACACATATGCTCCTACAAAATCAACACAAAGTTGTTTCCATAAATTTGCTACAGATCTTATTATTACATAAGCTACTCACCCGGTGGATGTCAAATTGTCATCCGTCGGGACTATATTTGATTATCCATCGAGTGCTACAAAATTCACTAAGTTAAATCTACTAAGGTGTTTTTTTAATTTATCATCAAATTCACAACATATTCCTAACATACTTATGTGTAATTGTGTGTCTATAAGTGTGTGTATGTGTGTGTGTGTTAGTGTATGTATGTGGCGTGGTGGCGCGGGTGGTGTGTGCAATGTGTTAGTGTTACGCATGCTGTGGCTGGTGTTTTCTTTTGGTTCTTATTTTGTTGGTTTTGCAGATTGATAATTTAGAAATTATGTATTAACTTTATTACAATTTTTATAGGAAATTAATTTTGAATAATATTCGTGATATGAATATTTCGTTGCAGGAAATTATTTATAATCGGTGAAATTTTTGTGTTGGAACCCAAATAATCGGGTGCCCCGAAAATTTTGCTACCGTCCACGATGAATTTTTACGAGCGGGGGTGGACCGTGATGATTGATATATGAGTCCTAAATATTTTAAATAAATAAAATGATCGTATAAATTACTATCAAAACGTAAATAAATGTTTGTGTGATGAGTCATATTGAATTACGGATTTGATTTGTTGGGAATTGACGTCGATTGATGTTTCGACGGGTAGGTCTATAAATAGAGGAGTCGATGTCCAAATTTTCTGAAAATTATTTTTAAATATGAATCAAACCCTGATTTTTATGTGTATTATTAATACGTGTACAATATTATACGAATATGTGCGAGTCGGGAATCGTTATCGTTGGATAATTGTCTAGCGAGGATATGTCAAGCATAACTGGTCGTCTAACTTAGGTTGTTTCGATTCTGTAGGTTCAAGTCGAAGGACCCAGTAGTTAAAATCAGTTTAAAGTCAAGCCAGTGTTAGTGTAAAGCTTCGCAAGGCAAGTACCCCTGAACAAATCTTTTATAGTTCAGTATATATGAATAATTGTTAATTTAATTTATGTACTGGAACAGAACGTTTTAAGTTACGTATCCCCCGTGTTTAAATATATTTTATTAACTAACATTTTGGGGGGAAAGTGACTTCTGAAAATGCCTATCTCTAGATTGTGATGATACATTTTATAGGGCATGTTAGTTGTTGATATCCAGTTTTACTTGTTTTCGTAAACGAGTTATGATTTTTGTTCCTATACTGTTTTTATATACACTACTTTATTTGTTATTCATATAGTGGTGCTGTTGAGCAATGAATTGTTCACCCTTGCAGCTTATTTTGTATTTATATATTGCAGATATCTAGAAGACTAGTCAGACCATGGCAGAATAGGGTGTCAGCCCCCTCCGGTCCCGGCTCCTCTGAGGTAGTTTGTATCAGACCCTGAGGTCTGATGAGTTGCTGTAATAAGTTAGAGTGTCGGGTTGTGGAATAAGTTAGTTGTAGTGTTGTAACCTAAATAATACTTGAACATGTATCAGATCTTGGTTTAGGGTCATGTTTATATAATAATGTTTAATTAGTAGTTTATATTTGTGGTTTGTTATATTTTGGTGATGTCAGCCCCTGACCCCGGGGTTGAGGCCGTTACATTTAGTCCGACGTCAACCCTTGGGTCTTCCGACTAGAACCTACATAGTCGAAATACCCTAATTCAGACAATCGTTTAAGCTTAATATAATATCACTATCAATTCTACCCATACGATTTCATAACTCAAATCGTATTTATATGTATTTTTAAAATACACATAACAATCAAGTTTCACGTCTTCGAAATTCGGTTCGGTAATTATTTTCAGAAAGTACGGATACTCGGTTTAAAAATAATAAGGTAATCGATTATTTACAAAATATCTTGTCACGACACGTAATTAAGTTTCGTTTAATATACTTATATATTTTTGTTTGACATTTCCGATAATTGTAGGTTACGTTCCCGTATTTTCGAATATTATTTTTTCTCGAAAATCGGGCAGCGTCTCCTCTGTTTATCGGCCTACCCGTCGAAACATAATCGACGTCACAATTCACAACAATCACAATCTGCAACCCAAATCTTAATACGACTTTCAAAATAATTAGTTATTTTCCTCCCGAAAAATAATTCTACAAATTCATTTATTTGTTTAATAAATTTAGGATTCAGAAATATTCATTACCATCCACTGTCGGCTCGCCGAGGCTCATCGCCGACAGCGGCAAAATTTATTGGTGCCCGATAATATTTGGGTTTTCGAATAAATTTCACTAATAAATAAATTCATGCACAAAATATATTTTTATTTCACAAATTTTAATCAAATATTTTTCTGCAAAAATAAAAATTCAGTCAGTAAAATAAAATAAACATTCGAACCAAACATAGCAACAGGCAGCAATTACAGGCCAGAAAAACAGAAACCAACAACACAACCCCGCACACACGCGCCTCACGCGCCGCCACACCCAAAACACACGTGCGCGTCCACACTCACACACCCTCTCACATGCACACATATATGCACAAGGATATATATATATATATGTCTGAATAAAGAACCGAACGGAATAGTAACGGCATCGGAGCAACACCGGAAAAAACACAGCGGTGAACAACTCACCGGAGAAGAGGAACGAGAGAACAGGGAAGGAAAAAGAGGAGAATGATGAAATGAAGAAAGAAAGAAGAGAGTTGAGAGAGATTTTGAGAGAGAGAAAGAGTGAGGAGAGATTGAGATTCGAGATAGAGAGAACAGAAAGATTGAGCCCCCCGTTTGTGTGTTTTTGCTGTGTTTGTCCTTTTTTTTTATCAAACACAACATGACACATATTATTTCCCTCTCTGTTAGTCTCGTTTCGTCTCGTGTTTTGCGTTTTTTAACGAACAATTTTATGAGTAAATAAAACTCTATGAATTGCCCAACTAACTTTAAAACTCTCGGAATAATTAAAAATTAATAAAATATTTTTTTATAATTTTTAAATCATTTTTGACTCATAACTCATACCAGCATTTAACGATTTAACGAAAGAACGCGCGGGTGAATAAAAGCCAGAAAATTTCCGGAATAATTTTAAATTTTTTGAAATATTCCAAACTTAAGAAAATATGAGTTTCATGATTTTTGAAGCATTCTGGAATTTAATATAAAATTTACACTTAAATGACATCAGAATATCATTTTGAGCTAAATAGTTGATGAAATATTGTATTCTGAATTTTATAAATCCCTAAAAATACTTATTGAAATTATAAAACCATAAAAATAATTTTAGAGACAATTTCAATATTTATAAAAATAAATCTTTAATAAAATTACTTTTAAAAGTGAAAACAAAACAATACAACTCAGCATTTAATAATACAATTAATCATCGAACACCACAGAGTCACACCCAGCTAATATTAAATATAACACTTTGCTGACAGAACCATAACATATTTTATTTATTTAATAATTTTATAATTACACTTTTATATCGGATCTGAAAATTGATTACTTAGCCATTAAGTAACTATAAAAATGATATAATTTGATATCAGATTTGGATAATTATCAAAACTGAGCTTCTTATAAAACACCTTACGAGAAAATAATATAAAATATCCCGTCTCTCAAGAATACGGGGTTTATCGATCTATTGAAATGACTATCGTGTCAAAAATATCATAATCATCTATACTTTATTCTGGACATATTAAAAAAAATACTTACATTTTATCACATATAAATATCCAAATATCAATATCAATCATCAGATAATTCACCACAATTCACATAGTAATCATATAATAATTATTTATTGATAAAATTTATTACACGATATTTCCCGGATGTTACACATATCCCAAACTTACCATGTACGATGGAGTAGGTTAGTGTACTCAATAGCTAAATTTGTTAGATTTTTTTGAAAGAAAGTAAAATTTTTATTAAGAAGTTTTAGCTAATAATGTCTCTAACAACAATTTTGGAGGAGAGACAAAATTGTTCGAGCAATTTAACAAACATGGAGTTCTAGCTAGTAAGTGAGCAACATGATTTGCTTTCCTTTTAACATGACATAGGGATACATCTGGTTTTTTTCCCATCTTCAATCTGCAGTAATCCAATATATGGCCAACTTCGAAATAATAGTGCACTTCATTTTTTATGGCTTTTACAACCACCTCTGAGTCGCTTTCAATGTCAACCTGCTGCCATCCCATTTCTTCAATCCAGTCCATGAAAAGTTGTGCACCTCGGCCTTCTGCCTCCAGTACTGAAACACTCTACTGAAAACACATATTTTTGCCCCTCATTAATTGACATGTGTTGTGCAAGACATGCCTGTATAATAACAAGACTAAGTCATATTGACAGCCTTAAGATTAAGTTGTTTGATAATCAATATATGTATTCTGTAAATGTATTCTTTAAGTCTGTAAAAATGTTTAGTAGATTAGACTGTGGGTTTTTCTGTGAACAGTTTCAAGCTAAGGAATAAACTCTGGAAGAAGATCAAGTCCTGATCATACCTCAGAGAAAAGATGTAGCAGTTTGGAGTTGAATAATGTTGTTCTAGGAAAAATGTTCTGAGTAAAGATATCAACAAGTCACAGATAGTTAGGTCCTTAATACAACTGTAGAGGGGGGTAAATACAATTTATGTAGACAAATCGAATTAAGTACTTTACAGTATAAACAATTTTGTATTAATTGATGAAAACTGATTACAAAACTAATCTCTTAAAGAATGAACAGATATTCTTGAGAGATACTAGGTTACATAAAAGATGTATCAATACGCGGCACTTAAAGTGTAAACCTAATTTGTGCTTATATACTGTACAGCTACACAATCAATAAGGAATCCTATTCTATTACAATAAGGAAACCTAAAATAGATCCATGTATTAATTTCTACAAGAAGTAAAGTCCTATACTAATACGTATTCTGCAAATCCTTTCATTCTTCGATATCTCCTGACTTTCAGCTGAAGTGACAAAATACTGATGTCAATTACTGATCAGCAAATGCTGATAACAAATGTTGATGACGTCATGTTGTGCAAGACATGCTTGTACTATAACATGACTAAGTCAAATTGAAAGCCCTAAGAATTAGTTGTATGATAATCTAAATTTGTATTTTGTACTGTATTACTTGATTCTGTAAAAATGTCAAAGATTAGGCTCGAGTATTTTTCTGTAAACAGTCTCAAGCCTAAGAATAAACTCTGGAAGAAGTTCAAGAAGATCATGTCTCAGAGAAATTTTGAAGAAGCTTGGAGTTGAATAAATCTGTTTTAGGAAAAATGTTATCTACAAGTCACAGATCAAGTCATATAGAGAAGTCATTTGAGAACTCCAGAATGACTTATCGAGAAGTCCAATACAGCATATAGAGAAGTATCATAGATATCGACAAGCCAAATGAAAACATGAAGATTGGATATATCGATTAAGTCAAATTATCATTAAGGATCTCATAGATATTTACAAGTCAAAATGTATATAAAGATCTCTGAGATATCGACAAGTCATTTCTGCATTAGAGAATTCAGAGATATTGACAAGTCAAAATGAAGATATGAAGATTGGAGATATCGAAAAGTCAATTTTCTCATTAGAGATCTCAGAGATATCGACAAGTCAAAATGCTTATAGAGATCTCAAAGATATCGACATGTCATTTCTACATGCAGAAGTTTAGAGACCTTGACAAGCCAAGTTCACTTATAGAGAACTCAGAGACCTCGACAAGTCCAAGACACTTATAGAGAACTAAGAGGTCTCGATAAGCCATTAAACTTATCGAGATGCCAGCTCTCTATAGATCAAACTGGAGATCTCAATATGAACCTCAAGTACAGAATGCAGACAAGTTAAATATTCAAGATTATCAATCAACAAATGATCTAATCACTTAGATTGAAAAGTCTACAAATGCATATTGAAGAGTACAAGATCAAAGGCCAAGATTAACTGACAAAGGAAAGTCACGGATCTACAAGATATGCAAAGATTCACTAAGTCATAAATGGAAAGCTTTAGAGATAACTTAAAGTAGGGTTCAGTACATCTTATTGCATGATGTGTAAACCTGTTTTTACTAATTTATAAAGTAAACACTGGTCCTTTGCTTTTAAATAAGTATGAAACTAATCTAGTTTTTCTTGTAACTCTCTCAAGGAAGAAGCCGAGTTCTTTACTTACAAAGAACCCAGGTTTTGTAGCAAATACTAGCTTGATTTTAATATAAAATTAAATGAGTTTTGAAATATTGTGTGCGCTGTTTTATTTCAGCTAACATAATATTACTGCTTTTCAAATATGCTTTTTTCACCAAGTAACAAACATTCAAAAAGCCTTAAAAATATCCAAAACACATTCCCCCCCCCCCCCCCCGTATTGTATCATTACCTAATAAGTGGTATCAGAGCAAAATCTGAAAGAAAACAGATTAAAGAGGAAGTTAGATCCAACCAAAAGAGAATACTGGTGTCTCAGTATGAGGGTTTCATGGCTAAACCTAAAGAAAGTATAACTGATGTCTTTGAAAGATTCAACAAGCTAATTAATGACTTGCAGCTTCATGACAAATACTATGAAGCTGAGGAGGTTAACTTGAAGTTTTTGCTCACCCTTTCTGGCCATCTAGAACAGAAGGTTTTAGCTATAAGAGAAGGGAGAGACTTGAGCAGAATGGCACTGGAGGTTTTATATGGTATTCTAAAAATCTATGAATTGGAAATGATCCAAAGAAAATCTTTAAAAGCTCGTCAAGGGCACATTGTTAATGGTTCAAGTGCACTAGTTGTTAATGAAAGCAAGTCATCTGATGATGAACTAGAAATCCAGACTCCGGTTGCTTCAAGTAATGAGCAAAAGAACAAGGAACCACATAAGCAAGTTATTTTTGAACTTGAAGAGGATGAATTATATACCTTGGATGAACTGGATGAGTTAGATCAGTCCATGGCTTACTTAGCAAGAAAATTCTCTAACAATAGAGTAAAGAAGCCAAAGTTCTTAAAAAATAAGGGACAAACATCCAACAAGGACAACAGCTAGAAGGCAAAAGCACAGTACAACTCTGAAAGCAAAAATGGCTACAAAATTGGATCTATTGACAGGTCAAAGATTAAGTGCTTCAATTGTGATGAATTGGGCCATTTTGTTACAGAATGCAGGAAGCCAAAGAAAGTGAAAAAGGACAAGGCCTATCTTGAATTGAAGGCAGAGTATGATGTTAGGTCACACACACTGTAGAGGGGGTGAATATAGTGTAAAATACAATCAAATCGAACTTTAATATCTTAAGTAATAGAAAACAAACTTTATTGAAACAATAAACTCTGTTACAGTATGGAACTGTTACCTCTCAGTGATGAACAAATATCACGAGAACTGCTGGGGTTACAATGTATAATCTTCTCGAATATGATAACACTTATAGTGTAAACCCTATGTCTGTGTTTATATATTACACAGTTACAAGATAATCGCTAATTGATATGGAATATAATTCTGCTTCCTAAAATATATTAATCAGATATCTTTTCTTCCAAGTATTCCATTCTTCACGGAACTCCTTCTTCATGCATATCTCTTCTTATGTTTATCTCGATCTTCTTTCCTTTAATCAGTTACTATCCTTATCTGATCGTCCTTCAGCACTTAAGTTCTGATATCCAACTTTTGATGATTATCTCCTGATAATATAAGTACTGATATCCTTAAGTCCTGACTTCCAGTATAAGTACTGATTCCCAGTTAAGTACTGATTTGTCCTGTTAAGTAAGATCTGAAAACTAAACATAAATCATATTAGCCATAACATTATCAAATATATCTAACAATCTCCCCCAACTTGTAAATTAGCATAATATACAAGTTTAACAGATATTTGATGATGTCAAAAACATTAAGTACAAATGCATGAGAATTAGACTAGATAACTACAACTTACAGTCCTTAAAGCTTTACCAATATTTAACTTCTGATAACAACTTCAGTCTGTACAAATATCAGAATTTAAGCAGTTGTAGATCTTCGACTTGGCATCATCTTCTGATCTCTCTGATGTCAGGAGTTGTTCTGAGATAGTTCTTCAACAAACATCTCTCAGCATATCTAAGTTCATCAATAATCCTCATTTTAGCATCTTTAAGCTCTGCAGTATCTTCACCACTTTGAAAGATTATAGCCCTGAGATCATTAATCTTTGCTTTTCTTATATCCTGATTCAGTCTGATCAAATAAGCTTTATCAAACTCAAGATTGAATTCCACAGCCATGTAACCTAGAAAGGTAGTTATAATTTTAGCAGTGTTGGGCTTCATTTCAACTATATCACCCTTGTGATCTCTGTACATTGGAACATATGTGCTGTCAGACTTAACAGAATAAAGCTTTTTCTGTCTCTGAATGTGATCCTTCAAATAGTTTGCAGCAGTTCCTGTCAATCTGTCATCCACTTGAAGTAAGAATAGTACATGCTCCAATTCTTCAAAATACTTCAATGGAATGGCATTTTTCCTTATATGATAAACCCTACCATCTGTCATGAAATATAACAAGATGTATTCTTTCAAGTAGGTATGGTAAACCATTTGTACAGATTCCAGTTGATTCAATCTTTCAGGAGTTGCTCCAATACCTGGTTCACTCAAGGAAGTTGGATCATTGGTAGTGTTATGTATTCTTCTTTCATCAGCACTTCCCAATCCAGTTTTATCTCTTGCTTCCTTTCCAGTAACTACTCTTGCTTCAAAACCACTTGCAGCAGTCTTCAAAGGTTGAGTCTGTTTTGCTTTAGTGAATCCTGGTAGGAGTGTCTTTGGTCTAACATCTGATATCAAGTTAACTTGAGTTGTGTCAGAGGTTACTTGCTTCTTTGAAATATCAGAACTTACTTTATCTTGACTTTGAACAACTTGAGCCATTTCAGAGGTTGTTTTAAGAACTTTTCTTGAAGTCAGAGCAAGATCATCCTTTTCATCAGTAATTTCTTCATCCTCAGGAGGCACATAAACCTTGATAGGTTCACCAACCTTTTCTTTACCCTTAGATCTTGGATCTATCTGCGGTTGTGATTTAGCCAATGTTGTTTCAGCATTTGTCCTTTCTTTTATCACAATGCCTTTGAGTTTTGAAAGTGGCTTTTTACCAGAAGCTTCAGATTTAGATGTGACTTTCTCTGATTTAAGTCTGGCTTCTTCTTCCATTAAACTCTCCAAGTCCATTCCTGGATTTTCCTGAAGAAATAACCGTCTTGACATTTCCTCATCAAGATCAAAAAGTTCATCAGAACTTATCCTTTTACCAGTAGCAGAACTTATTCTTTTCCCAGTATCAGAACTTATCCTGTGACTTGTGATTTCAGCTTTTCTTGATGTGAAACCTCTATCTTGACTATGAATTCTACCCATTCCAGAGCATCCTTAATCATCCTTTTCATTATCCTTCCCTTTCAGTGTCTTGTCAGTCTTGCATTTGGACTTAATTACTTTCTCCCCCTTTTTGGCATCAGCAGAAAGTAGAAGAGAGACAAACAATTCCACTGAGGCTTGGATTTCAGTAAGTTGAGATTGCTGAGAAGCTTGATTTGTCAGAATATCATTAATCTGAGCTTGTTGTTTCTCTTGAGTCTTCTCAATATAAGCAATCCTGTCAAAGGTAGGTTGGAAGAACTTTTTCTTATCAATCTTTTGAACTTGTTCCTGTTTGATGAATTCATCCTGAATCTTGTGTAGCTCTGCATGAGTAGTTGAATGAAGACCTTGTAGATGTTTAGTACTCAATGCAGTGACTCTAAGCTGGGTTTTGAAATCATCAGAATTTAACATTTCATCAGCTTTAGTCAAGTGCTCAGCAAGATGCTTTTCAGTTGGAACACAGGAAACTGAGTTCCACTCCTTAGTCCACTCTTGTCCTGCAGGAGTTTCACTCCAAGGCACTGGTGCTTCTCTGGTAACAAACTTCTTAATAAGTTCAGACTTAAGAATAGTTTGTTGAGGAGCATGTCCTGAAGGACCTGCTATATCAGCATCTGTATTTGGAGCAGCATCACCAGTATCTCCAGCATTTGTAGTATCAGAACTTACAGAATCAGTATCTTCGGATAAGACAACAGTGTGAGTAGCAATGGAGGCTTCAGCATCCTCTAATTGCTGATCT